>NC_056757.1:23950000-24272500 GCF_018687715.1 Carya illinoinensis
TCTTTGTTTTTCAGCAATCCGCTCGAGCTCCCTGTCGAGCAGCAGTCGAGCGTTTGAATCTGCCTGAATTTGCTCGAGCGGCCAAAAGCCTTCGCTCGAGTGAACTTGTAAAATCTACAATATGAAATTTTGCAAGTCATCAATCCATCTCCATCTAAAATGTCAAGGAGCATTTTGTTGTCACTTGGCAAATATGACACATGTCAACAAATGAAAAACTGATGCGTGTCGTACTTATTACATTTAATCTAATTTCTTTTAAAAATATAAGAAGTAAATTTTGAAATATTAAAAAATCAAAACAATTAAACAACAAGTTAAATATTAAAAAACTACGTGAAAATGAAAAAATAGAGTAAATCTTCTAACTAGTCATACAATTAAAGGGCTAAAAAAATTAAAGGGCTAAAAAATGGGCTGAACAAAAAAGCCGCATGGCACGACCTGCCCGAAAGAATCGACCCAACCCGACCTGAAAAAACATCGGATCGAGCATGTAAAAAGTGGAACCGGAATTAACCATACCCGTTATGCTTCTAATTGGGTAATACCTGATACCCGTTTATTAACCGAAAGATAACAAGGTGGAAGATGACGATAAACGCGAGCTCCAGATGCAGGCAATAGAATTTCCAACTCGTTGGGAACCACAAGGGCAGCAGCAATAAGAGTAATTTTTACAACACAAGACAAAGTTCCCATAAAATTATGATCAAATTCTGATTTGTAGACTGGAAATAAAAGTCCAAAAACAAACCCATGTACAAAAACATTTTCCATAAATTTATGAAGATTCTTAGCATAAGAACAATCGAAACGGAAACGTAGATCCCAAACTTCGCAATCTCAATGACTCCCTTTGAAGTTCCCATAGAGGACATTTTTCCATCGCCAAAATAACGAAACTAAATTAAACATAAACTACTTCAAGGAGATTTTAATTCAACTCCCCCACGAGAGGAGTTACACTGCGGTGCAAGGTTTGTGAAGCCGAGGATTGGCAATGTGGGCTTCTGGAGAGTTATAAGTGTAGCTACAAAATTAGGCCGACGAGCTCTAAGTTTCTAATAGTTTTAGTGGGCTCAACGTTTACGTCATTTAGGATCCTATACATCCATGATAAATCTGGGCCTCCTTCTACCTCTAAAAAGTGATGCAGTTTTTTTTTTTTCCTCTTCTGTGATGCAGTTCTTCAACATCAATAATTATTTTTAATCAAATACTTTCAGCATTTATCATTTTAAAAATATCTTCCTTTTATTTTTGTTATATATTTTTAAAAAATGGGTTCAGAATACCCAACTATTCTGAAAACAATTCGGGTTGGGTAATTGGTTTTTTGGTTGATCTAAATAGCCCCTTCATTGGGTCGGATTGGATCGATTGAACAGTCCTACTCAAAAAAGCCTCCAATTTTTTTTGCTACGTGGGCCACTCATTGGGCTAACAATGGGATAGAATGGCACGCAATCAAAAACACCCATGGAAGCCATCTCGCCCAAATTAGTTCCCTCAACCCCCCTCTCGCCCAAATCTCTCACCCCTTGTAACAACCTCGTCCTGGGAAGGGTGGAATCACTACGTACATACCTCTCCCTCTATAGTAATCTTTTTCTTTTTTTTCCTAGTAATATGCGATCAGCATGAATATGACACACATATACTCTAAATTTCTAATTTAATAAAGGAACACCTGATAAAAGTTCTATTTAACATTCCTCCATAAAACAGACTCTCAAAGTCTATCATCCTTTCATAAAAACATAATTATTCTAGTTAGAAAGAGACTTCATCTCTACCATGTACAAGAAGACATTAAGTCAATATATAAAGGTTTACCATGACCCCACCATAATGGTTATACTATACCAAAAGATACATGATTTAAAGTCAAACACAACAAAATGTCCCTACAAGGGACCCATCCCAACATAAAAACAACATCCATAGACCATTATCCATGTAAGGTTGAACCAACAGAAAAGACACTAAACGTCTGCCTCTCCCTCTCCAGTAATGCCCTGCTTCCCAGCCTTTTCGTCATTACCTGAACGTTTAAAATATAAACACAAAGTGAGTCTAATACTCAGTAAGCATTACACCATGCTGTTGGCGTACTAATCATCTATTCTTTTTCTTTTGAAAACATGCATACATAAACATTTAATTAGTACTTTTATACATAATATTTAAACAATATTTTCATGCATAAACATTCAAACAGTACTTTCATGCATAAAAATTTAAACAGTGCTTTCATGCATAAACTGTTAAGAGTTTAGTCATGCTTTCATGCACACACTTACTTCATACTTTCATGCATACGTTTAAATCATACTTTCATGCATACATTTATATCATACTTTTATGCATACCTTAACTTTCATCTTTCACTTTCATTTGGTCGGTATACACTATTACGCCTCGTGTATTGGGTTTAGCAGTTTTTTGGACCTAGACTCCGCCCTTGGCCGCAGGTTAGGAATCCCTTTCCGTCAGGGTGCAGCACTGGGTACACCACTAATACTACTTACCTGGCATTACAATCTGTCTCGTCCTTTGATACCATTATTCATTTATCAGTCATGACTATTATGTAGTTTCATACATTAGAACATTCATTTCCTTTCAGTCCTTTCTTTCTTTCATTCAATCCTTTACTTTTCAATCCTTTTCATTTAACAGTTCATTAATAGAAAAAACATTATTTAAAAGAATGAGCTTAAACATCATCTTTCATGCAATTGCGTATTTTCATACCTTAACATTCTTTTCATTTCTTTTCCTTTCTTTGCAGTCAAACATTTTCATTATCTTTTCTTAGTCCGATGCATATGCATTTTAATTTTAGAAAAAGAAAATTTCATGTCATGCTTACATATAAGTAGGGCATTAGTTATTTTAAAGAGCATGTATGAAAATCTCATGACTTAGAATCTACGTGCATGCATTACCTTATACACATATAAACAATTATAATCGATAGGGTGCTTAACAGAGGCTAACAAGAAAGGCTTGTACATAGAATATACATTTACAATTTCTTTACAAGAACATTTGAAGAGAGAGACATTCTTTCATAAGAGAACTTTGTGTAAAAGCATGGTCATAGTTACTTATCTCTAAGCTCCTCGATACTTCCAATCATCAATATAAATCCTATTTCAATAAATAATAAACGTGTTAATACTCATCAAATGTCCTTTAGGCCTCCCTTTAAACCAAAAAGCTATAATATTACAATCTAACATCCTTTCTACCCTTAATATTATCTTAATTAACTAACCTTTTGTCCAATCTTTACAAGAGTAACATAATTAATACTAGAGCATGTTATACTCTAACTGCACAAGCAATATTTAATAGTTTAGATAACATATCCCATTAAAATTAAACATAGCATAAAGTATAGTAAATTACCCATTAAAAAGTTTGTAAAACCTTTAAACAATCAAGCTTATGCTTTACCCATTTAATACCTTTCGAAAGCAAGGTATAAATTATAAAACCCAAGCAAAACCTCTAAATAAATCTCAACATAGTACACATGGCATTAACATATATATATATATATATATATCAAAAGATCAACTAACATCAATTATGTATAATCAAGTTAATTATTAAAATACCATTTTCAAATATAGAAGAAATACATAGCAAATTCTCTAAATAAATTTCGGTTTGGGCCAAAAACAAAGCATACATGTTTATTTGCAATATAAGAATTTAAATACATCAGAATATAAGCTAAACAATTTAGTTAGCTTCCAAAATCACATCAAAAGCAAAGGAGTTCAATTAAGATTTATACCTTAAGCTCTTAACTTCTTTCAAGAGGTAAAGTGGAGGTCCAAAACTTGAAGAAAAATGAGAGGAACTTGATTTCTTGAAGAGGAGAAGAAGAGAAGGAAAATGGCGTTTGCTATGGCTTGGGGAAGGAAGAAAAATTTTCTTTCTTTTTTTGTGAGTCACACGGCTTGAAGGGTGGACATGAAGCTATGGTTTTTCCTTACACTTGAAGATGAGAAGAAGAAGAAGAGGGGAAAAAGGAGAAGGCGTTGGTGAGGTTTTGAAGGAAAAAGGAAATGAGTTCTTTCTTAGCTTAGGACCAACGGTTCAAGAGATAAAGGCTTAATTGTCTTTTGGTCAAAGCTTGTCTCACAAGCTTGTGATGATGATCGACGGTTTCAACAAGGAGATAGGAATTTATGTCACTTGGTCAAAGCTTATCTCACAAATTTGTAAGGATGACCAATGGATAAGGAGAAGACTTGAAGGATTTGTCTTTTGTCTTTTTCCCTTCTTTGATTGCTTTAGGTGTAGACTTGGAGGAAGGAAGAAGATTTATTCCTCTTTGCTTAAAGTAACCTACGGAAAAGGGAAGGAGAATCATTTTAAGACTTAGTCAAAGCTTACTTAAGAAGCTAGGTGAAATGGATGGTTAGGATTAATTGTAGAAAAATAATTACTTCACCTACCGAATCCAATGGTAGGAATCATTTGGGTTCTTTCATAAATAATACAAATTTGAGGGGCTTTAAGAGAAAATTCTATAAGGCCTTACAATCATGTATTTAATTTATTTTAATAACTCATGTAAAAATAAAAGCACACCTATCTTAAAATAAAATAATAAGATAATAAAAACAATCTTTATCTTAAAATTTTAATTTAAAGAATTAATAAAAAATGAAATGGCGTAAGGACCTACATAATAAGACTCGGGTATTACAACTCTCCCCTCCTAAAAAGCAATCTCGTCATTGAGATTGAACGTACTTCAAAGGAAAAAGGTGGGATACTTTTCCCTCGTACTGCCCTCATGCTCCCATGTCACCTCTCGTTTGATGTGGTGGATCCACATCACTTTGACCATCAGGATTGTTTTGGTGCGAAGCACTAGAACCTCCCAATCCAAGATTCGGACCGGCACTTCCTCATATGAGAAATCTTTGTGCACTGGCACATAATCCAATACGTGTAGGGTTATGCACATATTTCTGAAACATTGAAATATGGAAAACATCATGCATGGTCGTAAACTCTGGAGGTAGTGCAAGTCGATAAGCAACTGTTCCTATCGTTTCCAAGATCTCCAACCTCAAAGTGTAGCTCCTTCGTTCAACAGTCCGCATTGATGCTCTCCTGATGACTATTATTGTATGCAAACTCAACCAACGATAAGTACTTAATCATACTCCCATTAAAATCCAAGATGCAAGCCCGTAACATGTCCTTTAATATCTGGATTGTTCTTTTAGATTGGCCATCCATCTAAGGGTGGAAAGTAGTGCTATATGTCAACTCTGTCCTCAAATTCTTTTACACACTCTTCCAGAATGATGACGTAAACTGTGAATTTCGATCTGACACAATCTTGGATGGAACCCCATGTAATCTTACTATCTCTCAAACCTACTGTTATGCTAATCTGCTCGTTGAATAGGTCATCTGAATAAGGATGAAGTGAGCTATCTTGGACAACCTATTGACAATCACCCAGCTGAGTCTTATCCTCCTTGGGTCTTAGGAAATCCCATTACAAAATCCATACTGATCTCGTCCCATGGCCAAACCAAGATTGGCAATAGTTTTAGTGTTCCTAAAAGTCTAGGATGCTTAGCCTTAACCATCAGGCATGTCAGACATTGAGCTACAAAATTAGCTACCTCCCTCTCATTCAGCTCCACCAGTAGTGTTGTCTCAGGTCTCAATACATCTTGGTGCTAACCGGATGCACTGTATATAAAGACCTGTGCACCTTCCTCAGTAGTATATCCCGTAATTCTTTCTCTGCCATTACACAAGGTCTCCTCTTGAACCGCAGGGACCCATCTTTAGAAACCACAAAGTCAAGTTGTTTCCTTTATGAAAACCTCTGTCTTGATCTTATGGAGGTTGACATCTTCACTCTGAGTAGCTTTAATCTAGTCCAATACAGTCAGACTAAGAATCAGGGTACATAAACCTTGTGTGTACATCCCTCACCATCTCCACTCCAAGCTTCTCCATGTCCAGGCGAATAAATTTATGAGGGGTGTACATGCTCGCAAGGGTACTAGAAGAAAACTTCCTACTGAGGCATCTATTACAATATTAGTCTGGTCGGAATGGTAGTTGATAGTACAGTCATAATTCTTTGTTAGCTTTAACCACTTGCGATGTCTCACATTTAATTCTTTTTGAATAAAGAAATATTCAAGACTCTCATGATTCATGTAGATCTCGCAGCGCTCCATGTACAAGTAATGTCGCCAAATCTTTAAGGCAAAGACAACTACTACTAGCTCTAGGTCATGGGTTGGGCAGTTGCACTCATAATCCTTGAGTTGGCGTGAGGCATATGCTACAACTCTCCTACGATTATCAAGACACATCCCAACCCTTGGTGTGACTCGTCGTTGTATCTCACGAAATCACCTATACCCGAAGGTATAGTCAAAATAGGCGCAGTCACAAGCTTCCCTTTCAACTCCTGGAAGCTCTTCTCACTCTCCTCAGTTCATATAAATTTCTCCCCTTGCCTAGTGAGCTTTGTCATGGGGACTGCAATATGGGAAAAACCTTTGACAAATCTCTGGTAATACCCCACAAGACCCAAGAAGTTCCTGATCTCCTGGACCATCTTAGGTTTAAGCCATTCTACAATTGCCTTGACCTCTAGAGGATCCACAGAAATCCCATCTTTCAACACTATGTGGCTAAGTAAAGATATCTTTTGTAGCCAAAACTCACGCTTAGTCAGTTTGGCATACAATTTCTTCTCCCTTAAAATTTGTAGGACCACTTCCACGTGCTTTGCATGCTCCTCTGAGCTCTTAGAATAAACCAGGATATCGTCAATAAATACGACAAAGAATTGGTCGATGTACTCCTATAGAATATACAGTTCATTAAACCCAAAAAGGCCGCTGGAGTATTAGTCCATCCAAAGGACATTACTAGAAATTCATAATGTCCATACCTTGTCCTGAAGGCAGTCTTAGGAGCATCTTCTGCCTTAATCTTCAATTGCTGGTATCCTGAACAAAGATCGATCTTTGAGAATACCTATGCTCCTTGAAGTTGATTGAAGAGATCATCGATCCAAGGTAACGGATACCAATTCTTAATGGTCAGCCGTTCAATTCTCTATAATCACTGCAAAGGTGCAATGATTCATCTTTCTTTTCACAAAAAGAACTTGTGCTCCCTACAATGACATGCTACGGAAAATAAAGTCCTTCTTCAATAACTCATACAACTGATCCTCAAGCTCCTTGAGCTTTACAAGTGCCATCCGGTAGGGTGTTTTGGAGATTGGCGTCATTCCCAGTATAAGATCTCTCGAAAACTCAAATCTCTCTATCCGGAGGTAAGCCAGGTAGCTCATCCAGAAAGACATCAGGGAACTCTCTCACTACCTCGATATCCATAAGTTGTGGCTTATTTGGTTAAGACATAACCAAATTAACCAAGAATCCCACAAAACCCTTCTTCAGCTTCTTCATGGCCTATAGTGCGAAAACCAACTTGGGCTTAGGGCACTTACTTGCTGCACAGAAGTGGAACTCTGTCTCACTTGGTGGTCTAAAGACCACTCTCTTCTTGAAGCACTCCATGCGGGCATGTTGCTTAGACAACTAGTCCATGCCCAAAAGGCATCGAACTCCCCATATCGAATAGAATTAAATCACCAATGAGGTGCCAACCTTGCATCTCTATCGTGCATCCCTTCAATACAGATCTACAATTTACAAAGTCTCCAAGTGGGTTAGAAACGGACACCACACACTCTAAGGACTCGAGGGCCCACTCACTTAAACATGCTACTTATGGAATATAAAGAGTGCGTAACAATAGAATCACCCAATACTAATGCACGATCGAAAAATAGCGGGGAATCGGTTAGTGAAAGCTTCTTTAAATATCACCTACGAAATTGGAGTTGCCTCGCTTAACTCTTGCAGAATAAGCCCTTGAGTAGACTTATAACACCTGTTTTCCAAGTCAAATAAGTTTTAAGTAGCGAATTCCACCTTCTCTTGTTTCGTATGAGAGACTACGCAATTCTCTAGCCGCTCGATCCAGTTGTTAGCATCTACTTCGCTACACTTTCCATCAAACACCAGAGGGCGCTATCTACCAAATAGTTTGAAGGTGGTTGAACGTTGGGTTTGTCATTGCGTCTCGTGTGTCCACCAATAGCTATTTATACCAGGCATGTGGCTGCATTGGTGAGGTCCCCCGTAACTCTCAGAAGCTCCTACTAACTCTCTATATTATGGGAACAAAGTCGCCCCCTAGCATCTGTCTTTCTTAGTATTGCCAAGAGGTGTCATAGTAAAATACATATAACAGTAACAATGGCAATGGACACATATGAAACAATTTTGCATGACTTGCAATCATTTTAGCATAATTCATGATACACAATAAGAAAATACCTTTTAAACTTGCTACGGAGCTTGGCATACTTTAGAGAGAGGACTTTAGCTTAGTTCATCCCAAAAGTCTACAGAACCTTATAACCTTTGCTCTAATACCAACCTTGTAACAACCTCGCCCTGGGACGGGTGGAATCACTACGTACATACCTCTCCCTCTACAGTAATCTTCTTTTTTTTTTCTAGTAATATGCGAGCAGCATGAACATGACACGTGTACTCTAAATTTCTAATTTAATAAAGGAACACCTGATAGACATTTTATTTAACATTCCTCCATAAATAGACTCTCAGAGTCTATCATCCTTTCATAAAAACATAATTGTTCTAGTTAGAAAGAGACTTCATCTCTACCATACAAACAAGAAAGCACTAAGTCAATATAAAAGGGTTTACCATCACCCCCACCATAACGTTATACCATACCAAAAGATACATGGTTTAAAGTCAAACATAAAAACAACATCTATAGACATAACCCATTATCCATGTAAGGTCAAACCAACAGAGAAGACACTAAACGTCTGCCTCTTCCTCTGCAGTAATGCCCTGCTCCCTAGCCTTTCATCATTACCTGGACATTTCAAACATAAACACAAAGTGAGTTTAATACTCAGTAAGCATTACACCATGCCATTAACATACTAATCATCTATTCTTTTTCTTTTGAAAATATATATAGATAAAACATTTAAATAGTACTTTTATGCATAACATTTAAACAATACTTTCATGCATAAACATTTAAACAGTACTTTCATGCATAAACAGTTAAAAGTTTAGTCATGCTTTCATGCACACACTTACTTCATACTTTCATGCATACGTTTAAATTATACTTTCATGCATACATTTACATCATACTTTCATGCATACCTTTACTTTCATCTTTAACTTTCATTTGGCCGGTACACACTATTACGCCCCGTGTGTTGGGATTAGCAGTCTTTTGGATCTAGACTCTGCCCGTGGCTGCAGGTTAGGAATCCCTTTCCGTCAGAGTGTAGCACTGGGTACACTGCCAGTACTACTTACTCGACATTACAATCTGCCCCGTCCTTTGGTACCATCATTCATTAATCAGTCATGACCATTACGTAATTTCATACATTAAAACATTCATTTCCTTTCAGCCATTTCTTTCTTTCATTAAGTCCTTTACTTTTCAGTCCTTTTCATTTAACAGTTCATTAATAGAAAAAATGTTACTTAAAAGAATGAGCTTAAACATCATCTTTCATGCAGTTATGTATTTTTATAACTTAACATTCTTTTCATTTCTTTTCCTTTCTTTCCAGTCAAACATTTTCATTATCTTTTCTTAGTCCAATGCATATTCATTTTCTTTTTGGAAAAAGAACATTTCATGCCATGCTTATAAGTGGGGCATTAGTTATTTGAAAGAACATGTATGAAAATCTCATGATTTAGAATTTGCGTGCATGCATTACCTTATACACATACAAACAATTATAATTGATAAGGTGCTTAGGACCATTGAAGAGATAAAGCTTAATTGCCTTTTGGTCAGCTTGTCTCACAACCTTGGGATGATGACCAACGGTTTCAACAAGGAGATAGGGATTTATGTCACTTGGTCAAAACTTATCTCACAAGCTTGTAAGGATGACCAACGGATAAGGAGAAGACTTGAAGGATTTGTCTTATGTCTTTTTCCCTTATTTGATTGCTTTAGGTGTAGACTTGGAGGAAGGAAGAAGATTTATTCCTCTTTGCTTAAAATAACCAACAAAAAGGGGAAGGAGAATTACTTTAAGACTTAGTCAAAGCTTACCTAAGAAGCTAGGTGAAATGGGTGGCTAATATTAATTGTAGAAAGAAAATTACTTCACCTACCGATTCCAATGGTAGAAATCATTTGGCCTCTTTCATAAATAATACAAATTTGAGGGGCTTTAAGATAAAATACTATAAGGCCTTAAAAATCATGTACTTATTTTATTTTAATAACCCACATAAAAATAAAAACACACACATCTTAAAATAAAAAAATAAAATAATAAGATAATAAAAACAATCTTTATCTTAAAATTTTAATTTAAAGAATTAATAAAAAATGAAATGACGTAAGGATCTACGTAGTAAGCCTCGGGTATTACAACCCTACCCCTCTATCCCATCAACGTTGTAAACCTCTCTCCCATCAATGATGTTTTTAATGCCTTACTTCTAGTGCTAATTAAATTAAAATTTAAAACAGATTTACTCTTAATTTAAACTAGTGAAAATTTTGGATTTTAACATCAAAATGAAGCTCATCCCCATGCCAAGAATTACACCAAGAAACAAACCATTTCTACAATGAGGAGGACAACAATGAGTGGTGGCTATGTCAGATTGGCTAGCTAGATGACGGACCGGCTGCATTGAACTGGTAATGGTGGCTGCGTCAGACTGGCTGCATCGAATTGGTAGTGGTCATCTGCTGGTGGTAGCAACGGGTGGTGGAACTAGTAGTGGTCATCTGGTGGTTGCGACAACACAACTCATTAGGTAGGAAAGGTAGAGGGAAGGGAGACTTATTTCCTTTCGTAAGGTTTTTAATTTTAGGTGGAAATCCCATGTGGTGAACCTTATGGTATTAACTTATGTAATACTAAGATAGCACCTTCTTATTGGATGTTGTTAAAGGACTGAAACCAACTTGTATTGTTCCAAAGCGTTTCTAAAAAATAAAAAAATAAAAAAATAAAAAAAAATAAAAAAAGGTCTTCTCTATATGGATAGGGGTTCTAGGCAGACCCCCACTTCTGGCTCGCTTAGCACGTCTGATCGTCCTCATATGGGGTTGGGCAGGCAGGCGAATAGGAAAGAAGAAAAAGATGAAGAAGAAAAGGTTGAGGCTAGGTGTGCGGTTGGGGTAGTTGAAAAACTTACTAAACAACACCATTCCGGAACACAAGTTCTAGACCATTCCTCTTAGCCTTAGCCCCCACCAATTCTTCATCTCTCTCTCTCTTTCTCTCATCGTGACTTTTTCTGTTCTTCTAGCCTTGCCATCACATACTCTCTCTCTAATTTCTATCTCTTTTCTCTTATGTGATTTGTGATTCATGTTGGCTTGTGTAATCCGAAACTACTTTCTAGGATCATGTTTGGTTTTGGATGCTTAGGCAAAATTGGCCTACAAGTGGGTTAAAGGCGCTTCTAGTGCATTAGGGCAGGGAGGTCAAGTAGCATGTAAGGCCTCCTGCCCATTCGTTGCCTAAATGGGATGGAGATAGTGCGAGGACAAGACCAGTGTGCAAGATAAAAAAATCCCTCCCCCTTCCCCTTGCACCCAGGGGAGGGGGGGTTAGATAGGGTTTGCTACCTACCCACATAGGGCCACTACCCATGGATGGTAAGAGCTTCCTTTCAAGATAGAGAGCGAGATATCTAAGAGGTGTCAATATGTGACATGACCCATATTATCAGACTTATAGATGTACACATGTTATTTATTTTGTATTACTTTGGTTATTCCTTTTATACCCTCACATGTGCATATAAATTCTTTGTATTGTATTTTCTGTTTTACACAAAATAATATCAGGAACAATTTTCTTCAACTTTACTCTCTTCTAGAATGGTATAAGGAGAAAACCCTCTACTTCACTCCTTTTCTTCTATGGCAAGCATAATCGACGATCCTACAAACCCTTACTTTCTTCATGAAGGTGATTGTCTTGGAGCCCTCCTTGTTTTTCAATCACTCATTGGTGAGAATTTTCACACCTGGATAAGGTTGATGACTATGATGCTAATTGCAAAGAACAAATATGCTTTTGTTGATGCAAGTCTGCCTCAACCTACTGAGAATGATCATATGTATGTTCCTTGGATTCACTACAATACTATGGTTTTACTTTGGATTATTAATTCTTTGTCTAAGTTGAAGCAATGTGGAAAGACCTTAAAAAAGATTTTCTCAAGCCAATGGTCCTCATGTTTTTCAATTAAAGAAAGACATTTCCAGTTTGGTTCAAGATCAAGAGAATGTTAATTCCTATTTTACTCATTTGAAAAGTTATTGGGATGAAATACAAAATTTCTATCCAATGCCTAAATGTACTTATGGAGCAGTGCAAACCGTTCTTGATTATAAACAATGTGAATATGTTTTGCAATTCTTGATTGGATTAAATGAATCTTTTGCTAGTGTTCATGGTCAGATCTTGCTTATGGACCCAATACCACACATAAACAAAGTTTTTTCACTTGTTCTTCAAGAAGAATGTCAATGCCCCATCTCTATTTCGACCAGCATTCCTAAAACTGTTGTGATGTTCAGTAAGAGTGTAACTAATAAAAGTTTTTCAAGAAATGGTTCTTCTGGTCATATTCATGGCAAAGATAGGTCTATTTGTCAACATTGTGGTAAAGAAGGCCATACCATTGATAAGTGCTACAGGCTCCATGGTTTCCCACCTGGTTTCAAGTTTACTCGAAACAAGTCTTCCATTGCTAACAATGTTTCTTTTCCAGGTACTTAAGATTCTGTTAAGACTTAGTGTTATCTATAACATAAGAGCAATGTTAGCAAATTCTCGCTTTTTTTCAATCTCAATCCAATTAGCCTATGGCTATTCCATCAATTGAACCTCCATCAAATGATCAACCCATAGCAAGTCAATTTAGCAGTTCTATTTCAAATTTTGCTAATGAACATCTGATTCCACATTTTTCAGGTATATCCAATTCTTTCAATCACTCTATATTCTATTTATCTTTGCCAATCAATCATTTCATCAATTCATGGATAATTGATTCAAGGGAAACTAATCATATGATTAGTTCTTCTTCCTTGTATACCTTAGCTCCATCTATTATTAATTCTTATTTCAAGCTACCAAAAGGACATTTTGTTCATGTGACTCATAATGGCACAGTTGAGCCTGACACAACTTGATAATGAATAAACATATTTGGATTTGATATAAATGAATTTGGGTCAACACGAGTTAACCTAATAAGATATGATTACAAATGAGTTAATTGTGAGTCGACCTGTAAAAATCGAAATCAACCCATATAGCTAGAACAAGTTCTATATTCAATAAGATCATGGATGGCACTCCTCTTCCATCTTCAAATTCTATGAGTGTCTGGATATTTGCCTATGGTTTTGTTGAGATGTAATATTGATATTATCATTTGACTACATATTTAAAAAATATTAACATTTTTTTGTCCATAAGTAATCTTGTTTTTGTGTGGTATTAACTGTCATATGACTGGTAAAAAAAATTATATTAATTTCCTATGTATTACTCATTTGAATATTAATTATGAATTACTTTATCATGAATTTAGTTGTAGTTCTAAATGTGTTATATAGTTATTGTTGTCTAGATGACTAATACAAAAGGAGGTGAATTGAGTTGTATTTAAAAAATTAACAATTATAAATCAAATACATAATACAAAACATGAATAAATATAAAGAGTAAGGGTAAGAGAGAAGTAAATTTAGTATGTTAACGGGGTTCGGCCCCACTGCCTACGTCCTTGCCTCAAGCTACTCCTCGAGGATCTCCAAATTCACTATTCAACCTCCTTCAGTTAGAGATAAAAACTTATTACACCTTTGAACAACACCGCTACAAAGGATCTGTATAGAACACACTCTCTACACTTACAATCACCTTACACATGGTGATTCAACTATTCTCTGTGTCGAACACTTTCTACACACACAAGAGTTATACACATCATTTCACTGATACAAGAGCTGATAATGGGTAGGTTATCACAGAACACTCCTCAATGAGTAAAATAAGAACAATACAGGACAAACTATATCTCTCAAAATGAATAAAGATTAAGGCTCAATGCTTAGAGAAAAGAGAATAAAAATTTTGAATGAATGTTGTATGCTCTTGGTGTTGTAAATTTGAAACTCTTAAATAATCTATTTATAGGCATATGTCAAAAACAACACCATTCACTTTTCAAAAATTTCATTCACTTTTCAAAAATTTCAAATCTAATCTTTTTACTTTTCACATATGACAAAAGGAGTACACTTTACTTTTCAAATTTTTCAAACAAAATCATTTACCTTTTGCATAAGTCAAAAAGAGTATCAATCACTTTCGAAAATATTCAAATAAAGCATGCACATGTGAAAGATGACAATCAATCATCTTTCAAAATTTTCAAATTTAATTTTTAAAATATTCATGCACATGTGAAAAATGTATTTTAATGCTTTATGATAAAAGATTGATTTTGAGCCTTAATCATAATTTCAAATTTTTAAGAGATTTACAATATTATTCTATGAGTTTTAATGTGAACTTGTTTACTTCTTACTTATGCTTGATTCATTGATATGCTTGGCTCTATTGTGTAAACAACTTGAGTTTGAGACTCATTTATTCTTTGAATTCATTTGTTATCATCAAATAATTACACGAAACTTAAAACCTTGGATTCAACAATCTCCCCCTTTTTGATGATGACAAATACTTGATAGAACCTGAAACCTGTATTAATACTTAAGCTCCCTCTTAGAATTTGCATTAATTTTTCAAGTAAAAGTATAAATATAATTCCAAGCATATATAACAAGTTTAGAAATTCGAACAATGTTAATGTTCTAGTCTAAAACTTCTCCCCATCTTGGCATCATTAAAAAGAATCCACAGGAAGTAAATGGATTGAAGAAAACGGTGTATTAGTAAAAACTATAAATAATTGAAAAACTGGAGCCGCACATGACCCGACAAGCACTGCAAAGCCTTGAGGCCTAACTCTATGAATTTAGTGTGACTGGATATTTGAACAATCGCCTGATATTGTTGACAAAAAGATTGAGTGCTCTGAATTTCTATAAAAAAATGATCATTTTCATCCATCAGATACCCAAAAAAAATCACATTTCTCCTTGATATGGGTTCTATTTTTCCATAACGATAGTATGGCTGAGCAATTCTCTTCCATTAATATTCCAGACTTAAATCAGTAACTCTTTATGCCTCAACTATCAATTTTTTCTCCTGAGGCCGTCAATACCATGATAGGAGCAGAGATCCATGTTTCTAGTAGGGTTGATTCTGAGATTGTTGCAGAATCAAGAATGCTTAGTGCTCAATATGCTGCATCTGTTACGACCATGTCTCGGAGGTTAATGGCAAGGGTGAGTGAGGTTGTGTAACAGCCCGCTAGAAATTCAATGGTGGAATTTCTATAGATTTTAGGAATCTAGTGAAAACCCCATAAGTTTTTACGAATCGACCAATCGCACAGGTTTTAATCTGTCAACATAGTCAGTGTTATCACTCAATACGGTGACAGAATTGCATTTTTAATTGTTTGAGGCAGTTAAAAGTGTCAGAATACGTTATGGTCTACGCCACTAGACTCAGTTGGATATTTAAGATTTTATTGAGAAATAACTCATTTTCAGAATTTCGGACGAAATGACTGTTTGAAACTGTGAATTTATTTTTAGGGGTACTTCGGGGTTGAGTTTTGATAAATGATTTTCACTATAGGTTAATATGAATATTTAGGATTTTTCAGTACTAAGTTTATTATACATTTTCTCGGAATGAATAGTAACCTTGATAAACATACTAAGTGCAGTGTTTTCAAAATTACAGTGGAATGTCCAAATTAGGTTAGAGAAGTTTTATTTGGACATTTGGGAAGATTTTAGCCACACATAGTAAATAGTATTAAACACTTGGCACAAAGAGGAACCATTAGATGGATTTGTGAAGGAAATCAAGGTGTGAGATCATGCCATATAAGCAAAACTTTTTTTTCATCTAATCAACCAAATTGAGTCAGATCAAAGAGGGTTTCAACCCTAGTGAAAGCCTAAATGGTTGAAATCCAATTGAAACCCCAAAAACTTGGTTGAAACCGAAACCCTAAACGGTTTCCCCAAACCCTAAAGTTGGCCTTCATACCCTTTTTGATCTAATTTCTAGCATTGTGTTTAATCACTTGATTAAATCACTTCCACATGCTACTAATTTCTCAATTTCTTCTTATGACATCTTTATCCAACCTTTTAAACTTTGGAAATTTGATTGAGCCAAGAAAATTGAATTTAGGCTTGATAGCATCTCAAAACTTAACCAAACCTCCTTTAAACCCCAAATTGAAGCCCACTTGGTTGAGACCCACCAAGGCCTACGAATTTGACCACATTGGCAAAGCTTCTTGAAAAAGTTTCCTCCCCCACATGGCAGACCATTCACTTCCATTGGCTACACCCAATAGTACCTTGATGAGATGGAGAAACCCACCCCATCAACCCCATACCTCATAGCTTCTATAGGCTGTCATTTGCCCCTCACTATTCTCCAATTTATGTCACATAGCCACCTCCAATCAAGGTCATTCAGGTCCATATCTTCCTCCTACAGAAGCCTTGAGTCGTGCAAGACACACTTCCTTCCCTTTCATCACTTCTTCACCCCATTCTTAGAGAGAAACCCAAAAGAGCTCTCTCGGGCAGATTTCTAGGTCTTTTTGCGTGGAGCTTTTCAACCCCTTGTAAGTATTTTCACATGATAAATCCTTCATAAAAGTTGTTTTTATTTGAGTCTAGTTTTCATAGATATATTATTCTTATCATTCCATGGTCATTTGATTGGTTGAAAGTATTTCTAACCAAGGAAAGGTCATTCTGGGCATGAAACTGGAGAGTATGTTATGTTTTGGAGTTTTTGACCAAGCTAATGGAGATATCTTGGTCCAAAAATTTTATGGAGTGTTTTTAGAATGTGTTTAAGAGTTTTCATTGAGGTTTTGTTGCATGACTAAAGTTTTTGATGGTAGATTTTCTTAGATCTAGAAACTTGAAAACCGGAAGTGGCAAAACAAATTTTATTTGGAGAAAGTTTGAATATTTTGTGGTTTGATCTTACTCTAAAGGCTTTGATATTTTTATATGATGATCCCTAGTCTCTTATTTTCATGTTAGGATATTATTTTGAAGATATTTAGTATTATTTTCAAAGATATGATTTTTCTATGCAAGAGGATTTTGATTAGGCCTAAGATTTGATGTTTTTGGATTAGATCCATGTTTTATTGATTTTGAGCCATGTGATTTTAGATTTTATGGTTGGATATTCTTTAGGACACATTTTTTAAACCATGTGATGCTTTATTTTGAAGATCTCACTTCTTAAACCATTGATTAAGAGATTTATCAAAGCTAGTTGAGGAAGAAGTTTCCGTTTTTGGACTAAGTGCAAAACCAAAAAACTCCAAGTGTTATTTTGTGATTTTAGTAACTTTAATTTGATGATTTAAAGCATGTTTGATCTTAGGATGATGTTATGAATATGGTAGAAGTAAGATTTGATTTTTTTGAAATTCTTAGAGATGTTTTGATTTAGGGTCAAAACTTGTGATTAAGTGTTTGGATCCTTTTACAAAAAGTTTAGTGTTAATTATTAGCTTTTTCTAAATTGATGTTTTAAGTATGGTTTTAAACTTAGAATAGGAAGATTTTTGTTGCAAAATTTTGGTTTAAGCATGAGTTTTGAAGTTGGAATGAATTGTAACAAAAATCAAGAGAAATGACTTATGGATGTTTTGGCCATAATGTGTTTTCCTTAGTTGTGATTTGTTTTAAATTTTTCTGAGTTGATATTTGAGTTTAGGAAAGAAATTTACATGAGAAATATAAATTTTGAAAATTTTTGGAGTTAGGATGTGAAATCCTTAAGTTAGGGGTAAAATGGTCATTTTTCCACATGTAGAGGGTAAAATGGTAATTTTACTCTAAGTTGTCCCTTTTACACATTTCTAATTGTTATTAATTAAATTTCTAACTTTTAGAATACCCTCTTACAATTCCTCGTGTTTTGCACTTTATTCTCGTAGAACACGACGATCGAGGTAAGTTAGCCTCTAAATTACTATCAGTTTACTGTGTATGTATGATGGGTAAGGAAACTACAATTATGTATGTATGTTATCATATATGTCATGCCATGCCACGTCATTATATGTTTATCTGTTATGCATGATTTATTCTGTCATGAATATTTATCTGTTACATAATCTATTCTGTTACGTATTGCTATATGTTATAAATATGTCATGTTAAGTATGCCACATGTTACATGTATGTCATATTATGTAATATTCACCATTACAAGTATGTAATGTTAAGTAAATAAGTCAGATCATATTTATGTTAAATCAAGTTTCAGATCACGTTTATGTTAAGTTATTCATGTCAATCACGACCCTAAGTGCTAGGATGGGGTAATATCCTAATGGAACTCCTTTGTTCACTCTGGAGTATTTAAATAGGTGTGAAATTCCCTAGGTTGATGAAGTATAGTCAATAGGTGGCAAATGGGGTCTAATTAGCTGGTCACCGGAGCGCGCCAGGCACTAACGCTGATGGTGCCATATTTTATTTTACGTGTGTTTGTAGTAAGTGTAGCACAAACAATTCATGGGGCCACAACAACTGTGGAGTATACACTACGTGAGACACAGTAATTGTGACACATAAAATACGTGGGGCCACAACAACTGTGGAGTACTTATTAACGCACTCACAGTTGGTGAAGATACCTGTGTTGTGATGCGGTAATCGGCAGGGACAGACGGCTCAAAGGGACTCGTGTAACACCCATATGGTCATGTTATTAATTAAGTCTATTGAATAAGATTCCAAGTTTATATCATGAAGTTAAGAATAAGCAATATGTTATAGTTAAAGATAATACGCGCTGCCTAGTATTGTGGTTAAGGCTATTCGCTGCCAAGTACTACAGTGAAGGAGTATAATCTGTCGTACTACAGAATGATGATATGCACTGCCTGGTACTGCGGTCAAGGCTATGCGCTGTCGAGTACTACAGTGAAAAAGTAAAATCTGCTTTTATGTTATGTTCAAGTTTACGTTCAAGTTATGTTATGTCCATGTTTACGTTAAGTTTCAAGTTCATGTTCATATCATATTATGTTCATGTTTATGTTATGTTCAAGATCATGTTCATGTTATATTATGTTCATGTTCACGTTATGTTTCAAGTTCACGTTCATGTCATGTTATGTTCACCTACATGTTATGTTCAAGTTCACGTCTATGTTATGTTACGTTCATGCTCACATTATATCTTAAGTTCACGTTTATATCATGTTATGCTTAGGTTTATGTTAAGTTCAAGTTCATGTTTATGTTATGTATGTTCACGTTCATGCTATGTTTCAAGTCCATGTTATGTTTCAAGTTTATATTCTTGTTATGTTGCTAGTCCATGTTATATTTTAAGTACAAGTTCATGTCATGTCAAGTCAAGTTGGTTCATATTTCAGTTCAGGTTATGCCAGTTATGCCATGCTATATATCAAGTTATGTTATGCTTACTTATGACTTTAATTATGCATTCATACTTTTACTGCTATGCATACATCTTTAACTCGTGTGGGAGTTTCCTGTTAACTTACTGAGATTTGTAATCAAATCTCACCATAGTAGTCCCAACTACTATTCCCCTCGAATGGTAGGCGATGTGTCAGGATCAAAGCAAAGAGCAGACACTGGTAGACTGGAGGAGGTTGATTAGATGCCGTAGACACGACGCAGAACTTACAACTTCTATAGGTAGTTTTTGGATAGTATTCTGGCCTCGTTAGTCGAGTTACATAAGTTACTTGACGACTTCCTCAATAGTGTATTTTGGTAATGTAAATATGGAGTCTGGCCTCCCATATTTTTTAGATTACAGTCTTTTGAGACTCGTAGATGTTTATTTTTGTTAAGTATGTTTGGATTACAATTTAACTAATTGGGATATTATAAATTTGGTGCATAGTATTGTTCAAAAAAAATTATCCGCAGCGAATATTGCATAATGCTAGATGTATGTTATGAATATTGCATCTTATATATCATAAACGGGGGCAGGTAACCTTGTGTTGCATGTCCCGAGACTTCGGATGTCCGTTCAATCCCAAACGAAATCTGGGGGCATCACAGATTGATCATCTTAACAACCAAATATTTGAGTTACAACAGAAACTTGCTAATAAGGATAGAGAGAATAAAAGGTTAAAGCAATAAAACAAAGAGTTGAAAAAATTTACAGATTGGTATGCTCATGATCTGCAACCACGAATAAAGGAGCTAGAATGAGAAAGAGTTCAAATACAAGGTCAAAAACGACAGATAACAGTAGAGGTTCATCTTTTACTAGAAGAATAGGGACAACCTGTTGTTAATCTCGCTCGCTTGGTAAGAAATCTTTTGACAAGATGTGTCCAGCATATCATGTATTTTTTGACTAAATAAGATTTGAAAAGATGATAGCATGTCTTGTTCTTTATGCTATCTTTATAAAATCAGTCTTAAAGTTCATCTAATTCGCATCAAATCTTATTTTCATCTCTATAACTCATCTCCATTCCTTCAACATTCTTGCTTTAAGCTTTCAATTCTTTTCTTAATGGCTCATTCTTCTAACATTCCTCTAGATCCATCCATGAGGTATTCTTTACCTCAATCTCCTATCCTTTTTGCAGCTGCCATTGGTGCCATGTTGCAGCAAGAGAATAATAATTTGGCTAATAAGTCAGGCCCCGATACTATATATTACTTGGTAAGTCTCGGGACTCGCTAGTCCTCCTCTATAGTTACTTTTTCCCATCAGCTACAAGCTAGAAACCATGAGGTTGAAAAGCTTAAAAAATAAATTGTTGTATTTCAGCGAATTGTTCAAAAGTCTCACACAAGGAAATAAATCCTTAGGTAGAAGAATAAATAGTTGAAATCCTTATTGGATTCTTCATTCCACTTGCCAGTTTCTATAGATAAGGATGGCATGATATTGTATGAAGAGAATGAACATCTCAAACATGAGGCTAAGAACCTCAAGTTTATATAAAAGTATTTATCAAAAATCTATTTCTATTTTTATTGATTCTGGTCTATCTTTTAAGAAACATGCATTATACCTATTTCTCTTCTAATCATACATAATTTATCTTCTGGAAAAGGTTTTGTGAAAATATCTGCTAACTAATCGTGTGTATTTGTGAACTCTAGTATTATATCGTCCTTCTTCACATGATCTCGAAGAAATGATATCTTATTTCAATATGTTTATTTCTAGAATGTTGTATTGGGTTCTTTGAAAGATTTATAGCACTTGTATTATCACATTTGATTGGAATGTGATTACACATGATTTTAAAATCTTCAAGTTGTTGTTTTATGTAAAGAACTTGAGCACAACAACTACCCGCAGCAATATATTTTGCCCAGCAGTAGATAGTGCAACAGAATTTTACTTTTTACTAAACCAGGAAACTAGTGCATAACCTAAGAAATGACATGCTCCACTAGTTTTTTTTGATCAATTTTGCAACCAGCATAATCTGCATCTATGCAGCTGATTAGATCAAAAGATGTTACTTAGGGTACCATAACCCTAGGTCAATTGTACCACTAAGATATCTAAGAATGCGCTTAACTGCAATCAAGTGAGATTCTTTTGGAGATGATTGAAAGCGTGCACATAAGCACACTAAACATAATATCTGGTCTACTGGCTATCAAATATAATAAGCTACTAATCATATCTTGATATACTTTTGAGTCAATTGGCTTACTGGATTCATCTTTATCGAGTTTAGTGAATGGACTCATTGGTGTTCTAATTTTCTTAGCATATTCCATCCCAAACTTCTTGATTAATTCCTTAATATATTTTGACTGATTGATGAATGTCCCATTTTTTGCTTGCTTAATTTGCAATCTGAGAAAGAATGTAAGTTCTTCCATCATACTCATTTCAAATTTATCCTGCATAGTCTTAGCAAAAACTTGGCACATATTTTCATTAGTAGCACCAAATATTATATCATCAACATAAATCTAAATCAAAAGAATATCATCATTTTGGTATTTGATGAAAAAAGTTGTGTCGATTTTTTTTTCTTAAAAAACCTTTTTCAATTAAGAAGCCATAGGAGCTTGTTTGAGTCCATATAGTGCTTTTGTAAGTTTGAAAACATGATTTGAAAAAATATGATTTTCAAAACCTGGAGGTTGCTTAACATATACCTCTTCGTTTATAAAACCATTTAATAAAGCACTTTTAATATTCATTTGAAAAAGTTTGAAATCTTTATAATAAGCATATGCAAGTAGCATTCGAATACCTTATAATCTTGCGACTGGTGCATATGTCTCTTCATAGTCGATTTATTGTTCTTGATTGAAACATTGGGCTACAAGTCGAGCCTTATTTCTAGTAATGACTCCGGACTCATCTTTCTTGTTACTAAAAACCCATTTTGTTCCAATAACAATATGATTTTTGGGTCTAGGAACAAGTGTCCAAATATTATTTCTTTTAAATTGATTCGGCTCTTCTTACATAGCTAGAATCTAAGATTCATCAAGAAGTGCTTTGTTGCCCAGATGACTAACACAAGAGGGGGGTGAATTGAGTTGTATTTAAAAAAATAACAATTATAAATCTAATATACAATATAAAATATAAACAAAATACGAAACAGCAATAAATATAAAGAATTGGTCCGGATTGGTTACACAAAACCAAAAAACTCATCTTATCTCATCTCAACTCATCATTACAACTTTTTCAATTCCTCATACAAAATATAATAAATAACTTTACTTTATCAAATCTCAATACAAAATTAATATTACAAAATTATATTATAACAATATTTTATTCATTACTATTTAAAACATCTAATCTCATCTGTGTAACCAAACGGGGCCTAAGAGTAAGAGAGAAGCAAACTCAGTATGTTAACGAGATTCGACCTCACTGCCTACATCCTCGCCTTAAGCTACCCCTTGGAAATCTCCAAATTCACTATTCAACCTCCTTCATGTGGAGATAGAAATCTATTACACCTTTAAACAACACCATTACAAAGGATCCGTGTAGAACACCCTCTATACTTGCAATCACTTTACACATGGTGATTCAACTATTTCTCTGTGTAGAACACTTTCTACACACACAAGGGTTATACACATCCTGTTATTGATGCAAGAGCTGATAGTGGGTAGGTTATCAGAAAACACTCATCAATGAGTGAAATAAGAACAATACAGCGCAAACTATATTTCTCTCAAAATGAATAAGGATTAAGGCTCAATGTTTAGAAAAGAGAGAATGAAAGCTTTTAATAAATGTTGGTGTTGTGAATGTGGAGCCCTCAAATGATCTATTTATAGGCATATGAGACTTCATATTCAAATTTAAAACAATTCACATGTCAAAGACATCATTTACTTTTTCAAAAAATTCAAATAAAAGGTTATTCTTTTTCAATTGTCAAAGACAACATCATTCATTTTTCAAAAATTTCAAACCTAATCTTTTACTTTTGGCATATGACAAAAGGAGCACACTTTACTTTTCAAAAAATTCAAACCTAATTTTTTTACTTTTTGCATATGACAAAAGGAGCACAATTTACTTTTCAAATATTTCAAGTCTAATCTTTTTACTTTTTGCATATGACAAAAGGAGCACACTTTACTTTTTAAATTTTTCAAACAAAATCATCTACCTTTTGCATAAGTCAAAAAAGCATCAATCACTTTTGAAAATATTCAAATAAAATATGCACTTGTGAAAGATGACAATCAATCATCTTTAATATTTTCAAAATTCAAACCTTTAATCATGTAATACACATGTGAAAAATGACAATCAATTATCTTTCAAAATTTTCAAATTTAATTTTCAAAATATTTATGCACATGTGGAAAATGTATTTTAATGCTTTATGATAAAATATTAATTTTGAGCCTTAATCCTAATTTCGAATTTTTAAGAGATTTACAACATTATTCTATGATTTTAATGTGAACTTGTTCCCTTTTTGCTCATGCTTATTTCCTTGATGTGCTTAACTCCATTGTTCTTTGAATTCATTTGTTATCATCAAAATTCATGTATAGATATATAATTACACAAATTTTGAAACATTGGGTTCAACATGTTTTATCAATATTTTTGAGTTCAATCTGATATAGAAAAACAGTATGATCGGAAATATTTCTAAGAGATGACCAAGTACTTACACCTCGTGGAGGTTCTCCCAGAATTTGTTCCACTAGATGATCTTTCACAAATTTCTACTATTTGATTGCATCTTGTATTAAATTTTGATGATCTTTCTTGATGTCTCCATGTTGGACTTCTTCTATTGTGTTCTATTTGTTGAGATTGAGACTTTCTATGTTATTTATACCTCCTGTTTTTTCATTAACAGATTTCTTGGAGAGTAGAAAATTAGATTCATCAAATAATACATGTATAGATTCTTGTATAGTCAAAGTTTTTTTTATTGAATACTGTATAAGTTTTACTATTAGTAGAATATTCGAGAAAGATACATTCACAAATTTTACATCAAACTTGCCTAAATTATCCCAGTCATTTAAAATAAAACATTTACATCTAAATACATGAAAGTAACCAATGTTGAGTTTTTTCTCATTCCAAAGCTAATATGGGGTTTTATTTAATTTAGACCTTAGCATAACTCTATTTATAACATAACATGCAATACTTACCGTTACGGCTAAAAAATAACTAGGCAAGCTGTTATCATTGAATATTGTTCTTGCCATCCCTTGAAAAATTTATTTTTTCCTCTACTACCCCCTTTTTTTGAGGAGTTCGATGAGTAAAGAAATTATGCACAAAACTATTTTCATCACAAAAAGTTTCAATATTTTTATTAACAAACTTTTTTCCCATATTACTTCGGATATTTGAAATAGTATAACTCTTTTCATTTTAAATTCTCTTGCATAACTTGGTAAAAGCGTTATGTCTCTCATCTTTATGACCAAAAAAGATGACCCAAGTAGATTTAGAGAAATCATCAAGAATAACAAATGCATAATATTTTTCTCCTAGACTTGCAATTCTATTTGGTCTAAAAAGATCCGTGTGTATCAATTGCAGTAGTCTAGTAGTGGAAATATGTTTCTTGGTTTTAAAAAAAGTTCTTGTTTGTTTACCAAATTGGCATGCATCACAAATTTTGTCTTTAAAAAAATTCATCTTTGGTAAAGCTCTCACAAAATCATTTTTTAAAAATTTAGAAATAAGTTTCATGTTGGCATGACCTAGTCTTCTATGCCATAGCCAACTAGTTTCATTTTGAGTTGAAAAACAAAAACATCTTGTGAGGTAATTTCTTCAAAATTGATTGCATAAACATTGTTGCTTCTAAAAGTAATAAAACAAATATTGCAATTATGATCATTCAAAATAATGCACTTATCCATTTTGAAAGTAATTGTAAATCTTTTATCACATAATTGACTTATGCTCAAAAAATTATACTTTAAACGTTCAACAAGTAGAACATCTTCAATTATGAGAGAAGATTTATTACCAATTTTACCTATTCTCACGATCCTCCCTTTCAAGTTGTTTCCAAATGTCACGTATCCTTCTTCTTTAGATCTAAGATCAAAGAACTTAGTCTTATCTCCCGTCATGTGCCTTGAATATCCACTATATAAAAATTATTTGTTTTTGCTTGTGGAGGACTTCATGCATACCTATAAAAATTGTGGCGCCCCCAAATCCCCACGCACGGACACGGGGAAATCGAGACGTCCGGATGATGACAACCCGGATCACCACCCTAAGACGAGTGCCAAGTGTGTGTAAGAGCAACAAATGTGCAAAAGGAAACGCAGCGGATAACGAAAGTCATATAACTAAGTACCAGAATTTTTTCTTAATATAATACAAGCTGTTTAAAACATACATAAATAAAATATTACAGGACACAAACATAATTTTAAACTAAATACAAAGCATAAACTTCAGCACCTAGGCGGAGCCGCGTCCTCGGGCTCAGCCTCCTCCTCCTCATCCTCGATCTCTGCACCAAAATCTACGGAACCAAAAATAGTGCCGCAGGTAAGTAAAATCCAAACACCACCAGATAAATACATATAAAACTCGAACAATATGCATGAAGTATGCCCAATGCACATGTCTCATAAACCACATCTCAAACCCATAAAAACATATTTTTCCACACACGCCAAAATCCCATTTGGCCCAAAAACATATCCATCTCAACCCATTATCCAATTAATCCGTATGCACCATGACCTCCCCTAGGGGTCATCCGCACACCCTGGCTCCAGTGCCACATCGCAGTTTACGACCACGCATGTGACACCTAACGAGCGATGCCCAGTTCCGCGCCCCGCGCGTTCGTAGCCAAGCATCCTCTAGCCCTCGCCAGCGAAGGGCCACGGAGTCGGTGCGTAGAGCGATGCCCGGCGCGTTCGTAGCCAAGCATCCCCTAGCCCCCGCTCCCGTCGTCGCCTAGTGACAACTCAGGGGACGTCACTCAGTTTATTCCGCTCCCGAGTGACCAGAGGAGCTCCACCGAGATAATACCCCATCCCGACTTGGGGTCGTGATACACACGCATCCGAAAATCCACCTACGCCAATAAAACAGGCTTTTCTCAAATTAATAAAACGCACGCACATGCACCATGTAAATGCGATTTCAATGCACAAAACGATCAACCAACCATAAATCAAATAAACAAGCAACTCCGTCCTCCATCCATCCAACCCCCAAACTCCTCGGACTCAGTCCGGAATCAGCCAACCAACAGATAAATAATTATTGAATGAGCAAAATATATTTAAATCTGAAAGTAGGGTTTGGAAAATACTTACAGCGCTATACGGTATTTTTAGAAAACTTGCGGCGTTGCAAATGGTGGAGAAAAAGTAACGTAACAGTGAAAATTCACTATGGCCGTGGGTTGTAAAATACCCACTTTTGAACGGGGACAAACCAAGGCTTGGGATTGATAGGGAATGGTCTAAGGATAATGATGAAACTAGTGGAAGTGAAGTTTGGTCTTGGGTGGCGGCGAAAACGGTGGTTGATGGCCGGATTTCCCAAAATGGAAAGCTAGCTCGTGGGAGCTGTTCCGGTGGCTATTAGAGGCCGGAAATGGGTGGGTTAGGATGGCAAGGAATCGGTGATGAAGTGGTGAAGAGGTGGTGGCCGGAGGTGGAGCGACGGCGGCAGATTAGGGCAAATCCGAGGGGCTTTGTTGGGCGTTTCCGGTCAAACGGCTGGCCAAATGGGGCTGGGGTTCAGTGGGGTGGGGCACCGGAGGGAGGGGGTTCGACCGGTGGGGGTGGTGTCGACCACAGTCGCCGGACGGCAGTGGGTCGGGGCTGAGGTTGCTTCCAGCATGGAAGAGGGGAGAGAGAGAGAGAGAGAGAGAGAGAGGGAGAGAGAGAGAGAGAGAGAGAGAGAGAGAGAGAGAGAGAGAGAGAGAGAGAGAGAGAGAGAGAGAGAGAGAGAGAGAGAGAGAGAGAGAGAGAGAGAGAGAGAGAGGATCGGGGGGGTTACGCGCGGGAAGAAAAGAAAAAATAAAGAAGAAAAAGAAAAGAGAAAAAGAGAAAAAGGAAAAAAGGGAAAAAGAGATGTAGGAAGAAATGAGGTCCAATCCTCACTCCGGACAACAAAACAAATCCGCCGAGAATGAGATTAAAAATCGTAAAACAAATAAAAACCAAATTTAAAACGCAATAATTTAAAATAAATAAAGCAATATATTAATTAAATTAAAAACAACCCTTCAGTGAAAATACACGCAAAAGCGGGTCATCACATCCTCCCCCCCTTAAAACAAATTTCGTCCTCGAAATTTGCAAGGTCAACCACCAACTTAAAGCAGGTTACATAAAATCACATAAACCATCTGTGATCAAGATTAAGATACGTACCTTCATTACTCAAACAAGTATGGGTACTGCTCCCTCATGTCCGCTACTCGCTCCCAAGAGAAGTCTTGAGCTAACGGATCTTCCCACGCCACCTTAACCAGAGGTATCGTCTTGGACCTCAACTGTTGCTCCTTCCAATCTATGATCTGCGACGGAACAACCTCATAAGTGAGATCCGGTTGCAACTGAATACCCTCTGGGTCGACGAAGCATGGCTCTTGCTGTCCAAAGCTCTTCTTCAAGGACAATACGTGGAAGACATCATGAATATCCCCAAAATACTCTGGCAAAGCAACTCTATAGACGACGGACCCTACCTTCTCCAGAATTTGAAAAGGGCCGACATACCTCGGATCCAGTTTCCTCTTCTTACCAAAACACTTAACACCTCTCATGGGAGAGACTTCGAGATAAACCCACTCACCAACTTCAAAAGACAACTCTCTCCTCTTGGTATCAGCGTAGCTTTTCTGGCGACTCTGAGCTGCCGCCATTTTATCTCTGATGATCCGGACTTGGCTTTGCATCTCTTGAATTATTTCGGTTCCAATAATCTTACTCTCCCCGACTTCATCCCAACATAAGGGCGATCTACACTTCCTCCCGTAAAGAGCTTCATAGGGAGCCATCTGAATGGTCGCATGGAAGCTGTTATTATATGAAAACTCTATGAGCGGCAAATGGTTTTCCCAACTTCCTTGAAATTCCATGACACACGCTCGCAACATGTCTTCAAGGGTCTGAATGGTGCGCTCCGATTGGCCGTCTGTCTGAGGGTGGTAAGCAGTACTGAACTTCAACTTAGTACCCAAAGCTGCCTGCAAACTTTTCCAGAACTGCGATGTGAACCTTGGGTCTTGATCCGACACTATACTCTTTGGTATGCCGTGCAGCTGCACTATTTCTTTCATGTACAAGCGTGTCAACTTACCCAAGGAGTCGGTGTTATTAACAGGCAGGAAATGAGCACTCTTCGTTAACCGGTCAACAATCACCCAAACAGAATTTTTCCCACTAGGCGTTCTCGGCAAACCCACTACAAAGTCCATCGTGATATCATCCCATTTCCACTCAGGAATAGGGAGGGGTTGGAGCATACCTGCAGGTCTTTGATGCTCGGCCTTCACTTGACGGCATGTGTGGCATTTCTCAACATATAAGGCAATATCCCTCTTCATTCCATCCCACCAATAATTTTTCTTCAAGTCCCGATACATCTTTGTACTGCCGGGATGAACTGAATAAGGGGCCGCATGAGTTTCTGTCATGATCTGCTCCTTGAATTCTGAATCTTTGGGAACCACTCTGCGATCTCGGAACCGAAGTATCCCATCTTTATCCATGCTATAATGCAACGGCCCTCGAGATTTTCTGACCCTTTTTCTGATATTCAACAACTTTGGATCCTTCCTTTGAAGAGTCTTCAATTCTTTAAAATCAGTTACCTGAATATCAAGAACTGAAGATAAAATCTCTTCTTGCTGCGAACTCTCAATAAGGAGCCTTCTCATCCCACAAAGCAACGAATTCAATTCCGATGGCTCGGCTTCATCTTCCAAGTGCGATTTTCGACTCAAAGAATCAGCAACTATATTAGCCTTCCCCGGATGGTATTTGATCTCACACTGGTAGTCACTAATTAGCTCTAGCCATCGCCTCTGCCTCATGTTTAGATTTTTTTGGGAAAACAAATGCTTCAAGCTCTTGTGATCAGTGTATACCTCGCATGCTTCCCCATACAAAAAGTGCCGCCAGATCTTGAGTGCAAAAACAATCGCAGCCAATTCCAAATCGTGCTTTGGATAATTTTTCTCATAGGCAACAACCTGTCCTTCCTGCATAAGGACACAACCCAAACTAAACTTAGACTCATCACTGAAGACTACGAATGGTTTATGCGGTTCTGGAAGCGCTAACACTGGTGCCGTCGTCAACCTGTTCTTTAATTCTTGGAAGCTTCTCTCACACTTATCTGACCAAATAAATTCTGTATTCTTCCGAGTCAGAGCTGTGAGAGGTCCAGATAGGCGAGCAAATCCCTCCACAAATCTTTGGTAATAACCAGCAAGCCCCAAGAAACTCCGGATCTCGCGCACTGTAGTCGGACGCGGCCATGACAAAATGGCTTCCACCTTACTAGGATCAACAGCCACTCCATCTCGGGAAATCACATGCTCAAGAAATCTGACTTCCTCCAGCCAGAATTCACATTTGCTAAGCTTGGCATAAAGCTGGTGTTCTCTCAATTTTCCAAGTACCAGACGAAGATGATACACATGTTCTTCAACATCTCGGGAATAAATCAGAATATCATCAATAAACACTACCACAAAGGAATCCAGATAAGGCCGAAATACTCGGTTCATCAAATCCATGAAAGCAGCAGGGGCATTAGCTAACCCAAACGGCATCACCTTAAATTCATAATGGTCATACCTCGACCTGAAAGCAGTTTTAGGCACATCCTTGTCTCTAATCCTCAGCTCGTAGTATCCCGACCTCAAATTAATCTTCGAGAACACGGCTACTCCTTGAAGCTGATCAAATAAATTATCTATCCGTGGGAGAGGATATTTATTTTTGATGGTCACCTTGTTTAATTCCCGATAATCTATGCACATACGGAGGATCCCATCTTTCTTTTTAACGAACAACACTGGCGCACCCCACGGCAAAGTACTAGGCTGAATAAATCCCTTATCTACCAGCTCTTGCAACTGAGTCTTCAACTCTTTTAATTCAGCCGGTGCCATGCGATAAGGAGCTTTATGTACAGGAGCCGCTCCAGGTTCCAAGTCTATAACAAACTCCATTTCCCGAATAGGGGGTAGTCCGGGCAAGTCATCCACAAACACATCGGGAAATTCTTCCACAACTAGAATGTCTACTAAGGACTTCTCCTCGGACGGCGTGGACACCATCTGAACTAAGAATGCGTCCGCTCCCCATGCAATCTCTCTTCTTGCTTGAATTGCCGATATAATTACCGGCTTTTCTTTTAACTTACTCCCTGCAAATTCCAGACAATCACCATCTGGAAGCTGAAAGGTAATTACCCGACTTCTGTAATTAATACTCGCAGAATATCGGTATAGCCAATCCATCCCGAGGATGATATCAAAACCCAACAGCTTAAACACAACCAAATCATCATCTAAGAACCTTCCATCAAAATTTAACGGGCATCCCAATGCAACCTTGGAGCACCATACCATTTCACCATCGGGTAAAGCCACCACCAATGGCTTTGGCAAAGGTTCCGTGACCAAATTACACATCCGCGCAAACATGGAAGATACAAATGACTGTGAAGCACCGAAATCAAACAAAGTGCAAGCATAAAACTTATACAAACGGACTCTCCCTGAACCAAACACATAACCCATGAAATCCAAAATAACAAAGGAGAAACCAAATACACCAAAATTAAATCCAACATAAAATTAAATTAAATTAATCCATACCTGTAATTACTCCAGCGTCATGGGTCGCTGGTGCCTCATCATCCACCTCTCCGGGTGTGACAACATAAACCCGGGCTTGCACTGCTTGCCTTGGATTCGTTCTTCCACCGTGTCTACCTCCACGGCTTCCTTGAACTCTGACGGAGCACTCCCGAGCAATATGTCCCACTTGGCCGCACCAGTAATACTGGGGTCCACCACTCAGCCGACACTCGCCCTCATGAGCTCTATTACATGTTCCACAAATTGGCACCCGTCCTCCCATACGAACACCTGAGGACGCTTGAGGTCGAGTTCCGGTCCGCTGAATAAATTTCTGAGGTGAACCCGAGCTGCTTCCTTCACCAGAAAAACTCCGCCTCTTATGATCCGGAGGGGAGCCCATACTCAGATTATTCTCTCGCTCCACAAGGGTGGCCACATCCACTAATTCCTGAAAAGTGGATATCCGATGGCTGACCACCATACGGCGTATATCAGGGCGTAGTCCCTCCTGAAAACGATCAGCTCGCATCTCCTCTGTGGCGATAAGGTGGGGAGCAAATCACCCAAGTTCTATAAACCTTTGGGCGTACTGTTCCACTGTCATGCCTCCTTGGACCAAATTTGAGAACTCTCTTGCCTTTTGCTTCCTTACCGATGCGGGAAAGAAGCGGTCGTTAAATTCTTTCTTGAAGCGCTGCCAGGTTACAGCGGCAAATGATCCCAACTCTGCTTCTAACATTACCCTCTTAGTATCCCACCAATCAAAAGCAGTGCCTTGCAAGAGATAGCTGGCCTAGAGTACCTGTTGCGCCTCGGTGCAACCACACACCTCAAAAGTTCTTTCCAGGTCTTTGATCCACTTTCCAGCTTGAAGCGAATCCTCTTCTCTAGTGAAGTGTGGGGTCCTATGCGCCAGAAAGCGCTCATAGGTGCATCCAGCCTGCACCATGCTGCTAGATCCTCCCGGGTAAAGCCAAGGCCCTCCCTGATATGGCCAAGGACCTCCTGGTTGCGGCCAAAGTCCTTCTTGTTGCGGACAAGGCCCTGTCTGCTGTGGCCTAAAATTTTGCTGCATAAACTCCGTCATCTGCCGTATGGCTTGAGCTATGGAGTCATCTCTTGACGCATTGTCCCGTGGCTCCTGAGTAGATTTCTTTGGCCTCCCCATTTTCCTGCCACCACAACCTTTGACCCCCTTTCAGAAAACAAAAACAAATAAAACCAACAACAAACAAAAACAGAACCAAAGACCTACACCACATCCCACAAAACAGAAGAAACCAACTTGCAAAAACATAACTAAATAAATAAAAACAAACAAACAAGTTCAAACAAATAAAACAATTTAAATAACTTTACTTAACATAAATTTTTAAACACAACTTTAAAAGCATTCTGGTACTGCCTACGGGACATGTGGTTTTACCCAGAGCCAAACCGCTCTGATACCACCTGTGGCGCCCCCAAATCCCCACGCACGGACATGGGGAAATCGAGACATCTGAATGATGACAACCCGGGTCACCACCCTAAGACGAGTGCCAAGTGTGTGTAAGAGCAACAAATGTGCAAAAGGAAACGCAGCGGATAACGAAAGTCATATAACTAAGTACCAGAATTTTTTCTTAATATAATACAAGCTGTTTAAAACATACATAAATAAAATATTACAGGACACAAACATAATTTTAAACTAAATACAAAGCATAAACTTCAGCACCCCAGCGGAGCCGCGTCCTCGGGTTCAGCCTCCTCCTCCTCATCCTCGATCTCTGCACCAAAATCTACGGAACCAAAAATAGTGCCGCAGGTAAGTAAAATCCAAACACCACCAGATAAATACATATAAAACTCGAACAATATGCATGAAGTATGCCCAATGCACATGTCTCATAAACCACATCTCAAACCCACAAAAACATATTTTTCCACACACGCCAAAATCCCATTTGGCCCAAAAACATATCCATCTCAACCCATTATCCAATTAATCCGTATGCACCATGACCTCCCCTAGGGGTCATCCGCACACCCTGGCTCCAGTGCCACATCGCAGTTTACGACCACGCATGTGACACCTAACGAGCAATGCCCGGTTCCGCGCCCGGCGCGTTCGTAGCCAAGCATCCCCTAGCCCCCGCTCCCGTCGTCGCCCAGCGACAACTCAGGGGACGTCACTCAGTTTATTCCACTCCCAAGTGACCAGAGGAGCTCCACCGAGATAATACCCCATCCCAACTTGGGGTCATGATACACACGCACCTAAAAATCCACCTACGCCAATAAAACAGGCTTTTCTCAAATTAATAAAACGCACGCGCATGCACCATGTAAATGCGATTTCAATGCACAAAACGATCAACCAACCATAAATCAAATAAACAAGCAACTCCGTCCTCCATCCATCCGACCCCCGAACTCCTCGGACTCAGTCTGGAATCAGCCAACCAACAAATAAATAATTATTGAATGAGCAAAATATATTTAAATCTGAAAGTAGGGTTTGGAAAATACTTACAGTGCTATACGATATTTTTAGAAAACTTGCGGCGTTGCAAACGGCGGAGAAAAAGCAACGTAACAGTGAAAATTCACTGTGGCCGTGGGTTGTAAAATACCCACTTTTGAACGGGGACAAACCAAGGCTTGGGATTGATAGGGAATGGTCTAAGGATGATTATGAAACTAGTGGAAGTGAAGTTTGGCCGTGGGTGGCGGCGAAAACGGTGGTTGATGGCCGGATTTCCCAAAATGGAAAGCTAGCTTGTGGGAGCTGTTCTGGTGGCTATTAGAGGCCGGAAATGGGTGGGTTAGGACTGCAAGGAACCGGTGATGAAGTGGTGAAGAGGTGATGGCCGGAGGTGGAGCGATGGCGGCGGATCGGGGCAAAATCCGTGGGCCTTTGTTGGGCGTTTTCCGGCCAAACGGCTGGCCGGATGGGGCTGGGGTTCGGTGGGGTGGTGCGCCGGAGGGAGGGGGTTCGACCGGTGGGGGTGGTGTCAACCACGGTGGCCGGACGGCGGTGGGTCGGGGCTGAGGTTGCTTCCGGCGTGGGAGAGGAGAGAGAGAGAGAGAGAGAGAGAGAGAGAGAGAGAGAGAGAGAGAGAGAGAGAGAGAGAGAGAGAGAGAGAGAGAGAGAGAGAGAGACGATCGAGGGGGTTACGCGCAGGAAGAAAAGAAAAAAGAAAGAAGAAAAAGAAAAGAGAAAAAGAGAAAAAGGAAAAAAAAGATGTAGGAAGAAATGAGGTCCAATCCTCACTCCGGACAACAACAAAAATCCGCCGAGAACGAAATTAAAAACTGTAAAACAAATAAAAATCAAATTTAAAACGCAATCATTTAAAATAAATAAAGCAATATATTAATTAAATTAAAAACAACCCTTCAGTGAAAATGCACGCAAAAGCGGGTCATCACAAAAATTATTAAAATGATTTTTCTTTGTACCCAACTTTTTTGGGTCTTTCATTTATTAGTATTAGAAGAAACAAGATTTTTAGGTAACTATATGGCTCTAATAGTCATTGTATGCTTTCTAATAGGACAAGTATAATAATTATGACCATTTCTATTACAAAAATTATAAATAGCATGTGGCATATATGAAGAATTTGAGTGATTATAATAGTATCTTTCTTTGACAAAATTATTTTTATAAAAAGAATTTTGAATATTGAATTTTTATGTAAAATGATTATCAAAGCAGTTTTTATAAGATTTGTATTTTTGTTTTGGCAATATCTCAAGTCTGCTTTGTAAAAAACACATATTTGATTACCAAGAAATTTTTCAAATTTTATTTTACCATTCGTAAAGTTTTCAATAATATTTTCTAAATCAGTTTTCTTCTTCTTCAACTCAAGATTTTCATCTTTCAAAATGATGCTTTATTTTCTTAAAATATCAATTTCATTTGTTAAAGAAGAATTTTTCTTTTTCAAATAAGTATACTTGATACCCAATTTTTCAAATTTCTCATATACCTCTTCTAAAATATTTTGTAATTATTCATATGAAGAATTTTCAATAGGAAAAATATAGTTGCAAGCACAATTGTGCACTAATCTGTGCACCAATATGATGTGATTAGTCAAAAAGTAGATTTTATTGAAAACAGTGTTGATTTAAATTTTAAGTATGAATAAATCAGTATTGGTACACAAATTAGTGCACAACTGTGCTTGTATGTAGCAAAACTTTTTTCAATATTATCAAAATTTGTTACTTCAAGATCATTTTTAGCCATAAGACAAAAATTTATTAATTCTTCATTACTCGCTTCACTATCTAAGGTACTTTAATCATCATTTCATGTAACTTTCATTAATTTCTTACCCTTATTTCAATCTTTTTTTAGTAGAGGACAATCTGACTTGATATGTCCAGGCTTATTTCATTTATAACAAATTAAAGTGTCACGTTTACCTGAATCTTTCTTGGAAAACTTTTTGAATGATTTCATCGTAGGAGTTTTATTTTTCTTTAAGAACCTTTTAAGTCTTCTTGTTATCATCTCAATTTCTTTATCTTTGTCGTCATTTTCTTCATCTTCATCACTTTCACTTTCATGAGGACAGTTTTAAGTGCCAAGCTCTTCTTTGGCTTTCTTTCTGCTTCTCCTCTTTTCAATGCGTACTCATGGGTGGTAAGTGATCCGATGAGTTTATTCACTATAAGCTTCTTGAGGTCTCTAGTTTCAAATATCGCTGTCACTTTTGATTCCCAACATTTTGGTAGAGAGTTGAGAATTTTTCTTACTATCTCCACCTTAGAATAAATTTTGTCAAGATCTGTCAAACTGTTTATGATGTTAGTAAAACTAATGTACATACTAGAAATAGATTCATCATCATTTATCTTAAACATTTCATATTCATGAGTAAAAATATAAATTTGTTATTTTTTGACTTACGAAGTTCTTTCATAACTAACTTTTAAGTTATCCCAAATTTTTTTTGTTGTAACGCAAGTTATTATTCTATTAAATTCATTTCCATTAAGAGCATTATATAATAAATTTATAGTTTCAAAAATCATTGTCACTTTAGATTCCCAACGTTTTGGTAGAGAGTTGAGAATTTTTCTTACTATCTCCACCTTGGAATAAATTTTGTCAAGATATGTCAAACTGTTTATGATGTTAGTAAAACTAATGTACATACTAGAAATAGATTCATCATCATTTATCTTAAACATTTCATATTTATGAGTAAAAATATAAATTTGTTATTTTTTGACTTACGAAGTTCCTTCATAGCTAACTTCTAAGTTATCCCAAATTTTTTTTGTCGTAACGCAAGTTATTATTCTATTAAATTCATTTCCATTGAGAGCATTATATAATAAATTTATAGCAGTTAAATTCAATGTATAAACTCTATCGTCTTCACGACCATACTCTTCTTCTTCATCTTTTACCTTTACTCCATCAACCACTTTTGTTGGAATATAAGGTCCATTTACAATGCATTTCTAGATTTCTCGACCTTGAACTTGAATAAATATTCTCATTCTAACTTTCCAGAATGAGTAATTTTCTCCACAAAAGAGTGGAGGCTGACTACTAGATTGACCTTCACCAAATGAAACTACAATGTTAGCCATAAGATCTTAAATCAAAAGATAGTTAATCTTATAACAAAACCCTTGCTCTGATACCAATTGTTGCCCAGATGACTAACAAAAGAGGGGTGTGAATTGAGTTGTATTTAAAAAATTAACAATTATAAATCAATTACACAATATAAAATATAAACAAAATATAAAACAGAAATAAATATAAAGAGTAAGGGTAAGAGAGAAACAAATTCAGTATGTTAACGAGGTTCAGCTCCACTGCATACGTCTTCGCCTCAAACTACCCATTGAGGATCCCCAAATTCACTATTCAACCTCATTCAAGTGGAGATAGAAATCTATTATACCTTTGAACAACACTGCTAGAAATGATTCATGTAGAACACTCTCTACACTTATAATCACCTTACATGTGGTGATTCAATTATTTCCTGTGTAGAATACTTTCTACACACATAAGGGTTATACACACCCTTTTACTGATTCAAAAGCTGATAGTGGGTAGGTTATCAAAGAACACTCCTCAATGAGTGAAATAAGAATAATACAATGCAAACTATATCTCTCAAAATGAATAAAGATTAAGGCTCAATGTTTAGATAAAAGAGAATGAAAGTTTTGAATGAATGTTGTATGCTCTTGGTGTTATAAACTTGAAACTCTCAAATGATCTATTTATAGGCATATAAGATTTCATATTCAAAGTTAAAAAGATTCACATGTCAAAGATAACATCATTCACTTTTCAAAAAATTCAAATAAAAGTTTCTTCTTTTTCATTTGTAAAAAACATTATTCACTTTTCAAAAATTTCAAATTTAATATTTTTACGTTTTGCATATGACAAAAGGAGTATACTTTAATTTTCAAATTTTTCAAACAAAATCATCTACCTTTTGTATAAGTCAAAAAGAATATCAATCACTTTTAAAAATATTCAAATAAAGCATGCACAATGTAAAAGATGACAATCAATCATATTTAATATTTTAAAAATTTTCAAACAAAATCATCTATCTTTTGCATAAGTCAAAAAAAAATCAATCACTTTTGAAAATATTCAAATAAAGCATGCACATGTGAAAGATGATAATCAATCATTTTAAATATTTTCAAAATTCAAACATTTAATCATATCATGAACATGTGAAAGATGACAATCAATCATCTTTCAAAATATTCATGCACATGTAAAAAATGTATTTTAATGCTTTATGATAAAATATTAATTTTGAGCCTTAATCATAATTTCAAATTTTTAAGAGATTTACAACATTACTCTATGAGTTTTAATGTAAACTTGTCTCCTTCTTGCTCATGCTTGGTTTCTTAATATGCTTGACTCTATTGTGTAGACAACTTGGGTTTGAGACTCTTTTATTATTTGAATTCATTTGTTATTATTAAAATCTATGTGTAAATATATAATTACACGAAACTTGAAATCTTGATTTCAACAGTTATTACTATATTATATATGAGATTATATTAATCAGGTTAAAATAAATGTACAAGTCTAATCAACTTGAATCGGGTTTAAATGCTCGTGTTGGAGTTAACCCAACTTGAGTTGATTATCAATAGATTATGTGGATTATATCGTATCATATGTTATTTACCAGTTATTTATATGAGTCATGTTAGGATTTTGGGATATAATCCATTTAGTTAAACAAGTTATATTCAGATTAACTCATATAGTCGAATATTCATGACTTCACATGACATGAACACAACTAACGAACATGAATTGCCACCCCTATGGAGTCCTACACCCACCTCAATTTCACTCCTCACGAGGTGGTGACATGCCACATCATGAGGAAAAGATATGATCGTGGGCCACCCTATGAAAAAGAGATATATATGTTCATGATTAGATGACAGTGAGCCAACTCACAACCAAATATAGGTTTATGGCATGTTAGGGCGTTGCCTTACATGGAAGAGATTGGGTTTATTGTGGTGTGGCTTGCAATTATCCCACAACCATATCTACCTCGCAGGGTGGCGACAAGCCACCTTGCAACCCAATCTCTTTCCACAACAGCCCCGTGAAGTAAGTCGTGGGCTTCCTTGTTGTGATTGGTCACTTGCAGCCACATGACCATATGTCATTTCATCAAAACTTTTAGATTGAATGTTTTATTTTTTTAATAATGTTGACATTTTAAAGTTTATTCTAGATGATATTTAATCAAATGAGGGTAGAGTAACAAATCTTCAAGGAAGCTTATCTAAAGATAAGGTTCGGTTTGGCATCATAAAATTTTCATCTCAAACTCAAAATTCTCATATCATTATTACAACTTTTTCAAATTCTTATACAAAATATAATAAATAATTCGATTTTTTCTTAACTTTTTTAAATCCTAAAATAATAGTAATATTAAAATATAATATTTTAATATTTCATCTTAAAACTCAAAATTTTTATATCAAAATTCTTACTTACCAAACCGAACCATTTATAGGATTGCAAAGTTGTAGAAAGCCTCAGTTTCATATCTCCTAGACATATCCATTAGTCTTCCGCAATGAAATGTTACTATTTTCAGGCAGTATAAAACTGTTATGATCTCTACTAGATTGAGGGTGGGAGGGGCAAACAAGATAGTTTGGAGTCATATAAGGGTAACTTCATTGTCTTTTCATTTTGCAAGTTTCTTATCACGCACAATACAAACCCATTTTGATCAACGAATATTTGGAAAATAAGGCACCCATAAAACAACTTTCTTCATATGGACAGCTTACTTGGGGGAGATACTCAATTTAGATAATTTAAGAAAATACGGAATTATTATAATGAATTTGTGTTGTATATGCAAAGGGAGTGGAGAGATTGTTGATCACTTACTTCTTCACTATGGGTTGTCATGACGTCTTGGAATAAATGTTTTTGCTTGAGTGAAATCAGCTTGAGTTATGTCCAGATGGATGGTTGGTTTCCTAGTAAACTTGAAAAGTCTATGGAGTAATGTGCAAATCACAACAAGTGGAAGATGATTCTAATTTGTCTATGATGATGAGTTCTTTTGAGGGAGAAGAATGAAAGAAGTTTAAGTACTTTATTCCATTGGTCAATTGTAATAGATTTTTAATGGCTTGAATCTCCATGACTTCCTTGTATATATCCCACATAATTAGGCTATGCCTATATATAATTAGGTTATCTCACGTGTATGTATATATGTTATAACTAAAAATCATTATTTAGTGCCTTAAAAAGATTATCACGTGTCAACATTTGAGTCACTGACAAGTGTCATTTTGTTATGTTGCAAAATGCCTCATTAGCATATTAGATGTAGATGGAGGGAATTTAGCTGCAATTCTTAAAATTCTCATTATTGTAAAGGTAAAAAAATCATTTCATGATATTTGGCTACACAAAAAAATAAGGTTTCCAACTCTTCATAAAAATCAAAATCGAAAGTCGCATGCTAAGAAATCCAATTTTTAAATCAACCAAGACCTACTCTTGGTCCCAACGGAAATCCCCCTTTTGCAAAACATATTTTATCAACCAAGACCTACTCTTGATACGTGCACATCTATACATTGAACCCAAAATCATCATCATCAACCCAAATCAAACTTTTGGTTCACCAATCATATTAAAGCATACACATATCATTCCATTTAAGAACTAATTTTTGTTTCTTCAAGACCACTTCTTTCTTGATTCAAGATAGCCCTTTAGCTACCACATCAAACGTCAATAAACAAACTCAAGCATTTCACATTCATAAAAATTGATCATCATGCCAAATACTAGGAAACCAAAGCACCATACATTAGAACATCTCACGATTATTCCTTAACCAAATCAAGTTTCAAACATCAGAATTAATAAAACTCCCACCACAAATCCTCGTGAGAATCAACCCCTATGCAAGCATCCTCATATCAAACTCTCAACCATGAACCCAAAACCATAAAGCTCAAACCAACATTTCGTTATGTACATTCTAACATCCAACAGTTAAGAGCTCAAAAATCAGAACTAAGGAAAGGTTTCATATCTTTGAACACACACTAAGGTTTGGCACCTACTTATGCTACTTGGGAAAGTGATAGTTGGAGATGGTGGTGTGAAAGTGCTTGTATGTGGAAAATGTGAAAGGAAACTTGCAAATTTATGAATGCCTGTATGATAGTTAGTTAAGGAGAAGAAGAGGATGAAGAAGTGATTGAGAGAAAAGAGAAAGAGGGAGTGTAGAGAGAGTGCCAATCCTTTGAGGACTCAATTGAGGAGTGTTTTCATGATTGCATGCCTTTTGGTTGGAGTACTGTGTTTGGAGTGATGTGTACAAGTGTAGGGGTAGCTTCAAGTTTGTAAAGGAGGGTGCATGGTCATTGGCTCAATTGGTCTTTAAGGTGCTTAAGGTAAGACACATGGCACAAAGCCTATGTACTTGACTTAGAGATTGATTGAAATGGTTTGAAAAGTACTGATGTTGCTGATTGAAATTGTTTGAAAATTATTGATGCTACTGATGTAGGCATGACAGCTAGGTGCAAGTGTTGGGGTGAGCTTTATGATGTGGCAAGCTAAGATTGGTCCAAATAAGTCATGTAAAGTATCTTTTACTTAAGATGACGCCTAGAAAATAGTCAATAATGTAGTTCCTACTCAAAAACACTTCTAGGGTGTTTTACCACTACCAAGTGGTATTCTGCAAGATGTAACATGGGTGATATGTGGCTACTACATTGTATTATATTTTTTATTTTTTTCAAAATTAGGGATCTAAATGTGATTAATCCATCTTTCTTTCGATCTAACAAGATTTCTAATTAAGAGTATGAATCTTATAAGTCTATTTACTCTCTTACTTTTTTTACACAACTGGTCTAAAATTTATTGGGTTCTCAGACAATGTGACCTACAAAAAATTCTCCATGACTCTGGTAGCCAGGCTCAAACCTTTCTTAGAAAAGATCATCTTCTCAAATTAATCAATATTTATGTCTGACCAATTAATTCAAGACAACTTTATTCTTGCTCATGAAATCTTCCACTCCATGCAATGCAAATAGGGAATTAGAGGTTCGATGACCATCAAGATAGACATAGAAAGACTTTTCATAGAATGGAATGGAACTTGACCATTGAAGCACTCAAACAACTTAGCTTGCCCAACCCTTCATCCGTTAAAAAGCAAGTGTAGCACCACCATATCCTTCTCTATACTACTCAATGGTTCTTATTATATATATTTTAAGCCAAGTCGTGGCCTATGATAGGGCAATCTTGCCCTTTTTATCCTAGGAATAAAAACACTTTCAAGACTATTTTGATATGAAGAATGGCACGCCAACATTAGAGGTATCACAACCCTTTTGAATTCACCTTGAATCACATATCTTTTCTTTGCAAATGATCTCATACACTTCGGGAAACAATAAAAAGATAGCCACTTCTTTCAATCGTTGTCTTGCACAACTCACACAATGGTCTGGCTAGATTATACATAGACACAAATAAAGCATTTACTCCAATCGACACTTTCCACCTCAAAATGTCATTGCAATTGTGATTATGATTGAACTCAAACGACACCAAGCCATCCAAAACACATGGAAATTGCACTCCTTATTCACTACTCCAAAAGGGAGATGACAAAACAAATTAAAAAATACAATCATTACAGGCAAAACTCCAAAAGAGAATAATAGGTTGAAAAGCAAAACTCCTTTTACAGGCAATCAAAACATTACTCCTCAAGACAGTAGAAGCAACAATATCGTCCTACCCAATATCTAGATTTCTCTTACCTAAAAGTCACTGTCATTCCCTGGATCAACTCTTCAAAAATTTATTATGATGCCCCCAAATCCCCATGCACGGACACGGGAAAATCGAGACGTCCGGATGATGACATCACGGGTCACCACCCTATCGACGTGTGCCAAGTGTGTGTATAAGCAACAAATGTGCACGAGAAATACGCAGCTAAAAGCAAAGTCAATAACTAAGTACCAAAATTTTTCTTAATTTAATACAAAACTGTTTAAAACATACATAATAAAATATTACATAACACAAATATAGATCCAAAAGCCAAATGCAAAACATAAACTCCACTCAGAACTCCGGCGGAGCCGCATCTTCGGGCTCAGCCTCCTCCTCCTCCTTGAACTCTACACCAAAATCTACGGAACCAAAAATGGTGCCGCAAGTAACTAAAATCCAAACACCACTAGATAAAAACATATAAAACTCAAACAATATGCACAAAAGGAAAAGCAATGCACACGTCTCGTAAAACCATATTTTTCCACGCACGCCAAAAACCCATTTGGCCCACAAAAACATATCCTTAAAACCAAGCCTCGCCATTATCCCAGATAATGGCTCAAACCACCATTTTCTCCAAAAATGGATCAAAAGCCTCAGTACATCCTCGACATTATCCCAGATAATGACCCAAACCACCATTTTCCCAGAAAATGGATCAAAAACCTCGAAACCAAACCTCACCATTTTCCCAGAAAATGGCCCGCATCCGAAAACCATAAAAACAATCCGATTATGCATGCACCATGATCTCCCCTAGGGATCATCCGCACACCCTGGCTCTATGCCACACCGCAGGTAACGACTACGCATGTGACACCTAAACGAGCGATGCCCAGAATCGCGCCCCGCGCATACCTGGCCAAGCCATCCTCCACTCCCCGCCACTCTAGGAACCACGGAGTCGACATGACAGCGTTACCGTATCGTACGATCCGGTCGTCGCCCTGCGACAACCCAGGGGATGTCGCTCAGTTTTATCCACTCCCGAGTGACCAGAGGAGCTCCACCGAGATAATAACCCATCCCGGTTTGGGCTCCTGAGACACACGCACCAAAAAACATTTACGCCAATAAAACGGGATTTTCTCAAATAAAACAAAATGCACATATACACAATATGCAACTCACACCTCATGGCTCAAATAATCAACCAATCACAAATAACCAAAACCAAGCACTCCGTCCACAATCTATCCGACCCCCGAACTCCTCAGACTCAGTCAGGAATCAGCCAATCAACAACAAATATTTATTGAATGAGCAAAATATATTTAAATCTAAAAGTAGGGTTTGGAAAATACTTACAGTGCTATATGGTATTTTTAGAAAGCTCGCGGCGTTGCAAACGGCAGAAGAAAAGCAACGTAACAGTGAAATTTCACTGTGGCCGTGGGTTGTAAAATACTCACTTTTGAACAGGGACAAACCAAAGCTTGGGATTTATAGGGAATGGTCTAGGGATGTTTATGAAACTAGTGGAAGTGGAGTTTGGCCGTGGGTGGCGGCGAAAACGGCGGAGGAAGACCAAAATACCGAAATCGGAAAGCTAGCTCGTGGGAGCTGTTCCAGCGACGGTTAGAGGCCGGAAATGGGTGGGTTAGGACGACAAGGAGTCGGTGATGAAGTGGTGAAGAGGTAGTGGCCGGAGGTGGAGCGACGGCGGCAGATCGGAGCAAAATCCATTCGGCTTAAAGATAATTTTCCGGCTAAACGGCGGCTCCGTTGACGGTGGAAATTTGTGGGGTGGTTCACCGGAGGGAGGGGAAGAGGTTGGTGGTGGTGGTGTGCCGCACAGTGGCCGGCGGCGGTGGGTCTAGGTGCTAGGGGTGATCGGCATGAAGGAGAGGAGGGAGAGAGAGAGAGAGAGAAGACGCACGGGGGGGGAAGCACGGGAAGAAAGGGAAAAAGAAAGAAAAAGAAAAAGAAAAAGAAAAAATAGAAAGAAAAGAGAAAAAGAGAAAAAAGAAAAAGAGAAAAGAAAAAATGGAGGGAAGAAATGAGGTCCAGTCCTCACTCCGGAAACCAAAACAGATCCGCCGAAAACGAGATTAAAAACCGTAAAACGACTAAATAAATTAAACACAACATCAAATAAAATAAAAACCAATTTAAAACGTAATAATTTAAAATAAATAAACAAATATATTAATTAAATTAAAAACAACCCTTCAGTGAAAATACACGTAAAAGCGGGTCATCACATCCTCCCCCCCTTAAAAACAAATTTCGTCCTCGAAATTTGTAAGATCAAACACCAACTTGAAACAAGCCACGTAATTCCACATAAAGCTACCTGTGACCAAGATTAAGAAACGTACCGTCATTACTCAAACAAGTATGAGTACTGCTCCCTCATATCCGCTACTCACTCCTAAGAGAAATCTTGAGCTAACGGATCTCCCCATGCCACCTTAACCAAAGGTATCGTCTTGGACCTCAACTGTTGCTCCTTCCAATCCATGATCTGCGACGGAACAACCTCATAAGTAAGGTCCGGTTGCAACTGAATACCCTCTGGGTCGACAAAGCGTGGCTCTTGTTGTCCAAAACTCTTCTTCAAGGACGATACGTGGAAGAATCATGAACATCCCCAAAATATTTTGGCAAAGCAACTCTATAGGCGACGAACCCTACCTTCTCCAGAATCTGAAAAGGGCCGACATACCTCAGATCCAGTTTTCTCTTCTTACCAAAATGTTTGACTCCTCTCATGGGAGAGACTTTGAAATAAACCCAATCACCTTCTTCAAAAGATAACTCTCTCCTCCTGGTATCAGCGTAGCTTTTCTGACGACTCTGAGCTGCCGCCATTTTATTCCTGATGATCCGAACTTGGCTTTGCATCTCTTGAATTATTTCGGGTCCAATTATCTTACTTTCCCCGACTTCATCCCAACACAAGGGCGATCTGCACTTCCTCCCATAAAGAGCTTCATAGGGAGCCATCTGAATGATCGCATGGAAGCTGTTATTATACGCAAACTCTATGAGCGGCAAATGGTTTTCCCAACTCCCTTGAAATTCCATGACACATGCTCGCAACATGTCTTCAATGGTCTGAATGGTGCGCTCTGATTGGCCGTCTGTCTGCGGGTGATATGCAGTACTGAACTTCAACTAAGTACCCAATGCTGCCTACAAACTCTTCTAGAACTGAGACGTGAACCTTGGGTCTCAATCCGACACTATACTCTTCGGTATGCCGTGCAGCCGCACTATCTCCTTGACATACAAGCGGGTCAACTTACCCAAGGAATCGATGTTATTAACAGGCAAGAAATGTGCACTCTTCGTTAACCGGTCAACAATCACCCAAACAGAATTTTTCCCACTAGGCGTTCTTGGCAAGCCCACTACAAAGTCCATCATGATGTCATCCCACTTCCATTCAGGAATAGGGAGGGGTTGGAGCATACCAGCGGGTCTTTGATGCTCGGCCTTGACTTGACGACATGTGTGGCATTTCTCAACATACAAGGCAATATCCCTCTTCATTCCATCCCACCAATAATTTTTCTTCAGGTCCCGGTACATCTTTGTACTTCCGGGATGCACTGAATAAGGGGCCACATGAGCTTCTGCCATGACCCACTCCTTGAATTCTGAATCTTTGGGGACCACTTTGCGATCTCGGAACTGAAGTATTCCGTCTTTATCTATACTATAGTGCAACGGCCCTCGAGATTTTCTGACTCTTTTCCTGATATCCAGCAGCTTCGGATCCTTCCTTTGAAGAGTTTTCAATTCCTCAAAATCAGTTACTAGAATGTCAAGAACTGAAGATAGAATCTCTTCTTGCTGTGAACTTTCAATAAGGAGCATTCTCATCCCACAAAGCAAAGAATCCAATTCTGACGGCTCCGCTTCATCTTCTAAGTGCGATTTTCTGCTCAAAGCATCAGCAACTATATTAGCTTTCCCCGGATGATACTTGATCTTGCACTGGTAGTCACTGATTAGCTCTAGCCATCGTCTCTGCCTCATGTTCAGATTTTTCTGGGAAAACAAGTGCTTCAAGCTCTTGTGATCGGTGTATACTTCACAAGCTTCCCCATACAAAAAGTGTTGCCAGATCTTGAGAGCAAAAACAATCGCAGCCAATTCCAAATCGTGCATCGGATAATTCTTCTCATGGTCCTTTAGCTGACAGGATGCATAGGCAACAACCCGTCCTTCCGGCATAAGGACACAACCCAATCCAAATTTAGACGCATCGCTGAAGACTACGAATGGCTTATGCGGTTTGGGAAGTGCTAACACTGGTGCCGTCGTCAACCTGTTCTTTAATTCTTAGAAGCTTCTCTCACACTTATCTGACCAAACAAATTCTGCATTCTTCCGAGTCAAAGCTGTGAGAGGTCTGGATAGGCGAGCAAAACCCTCCACAAATCTTCGGTAATATCCGGTAAGTCCCAAGAAACTCCAGATCTCACGCACTGTAGTCGGACGCTGCCATGACAAAATGGCTTCCACCTTACTAGGATCAACTACTACTCCATCTCGGGAAATCACATGCCCAAGAAATCTGACTTCCTCCAACCAAAATTCACACTTGTTGAGCTTGGCATACAACTGATGTTCTCTCAATTTTCCAAGAACTAGACGAAGACGATACACATGCTCTTCAACATCTCGGGAATAAATCAGAATATCATCAATGAATACTACCACAAAAGAATCCAGATAAGGTCAAAATACTCGATTCATTAAATCCATGAAAGCAGCAGGGGCATTGACTAATCCAAACAGCATCACCTTAAATTCATAATGCCCATATCTCGACCTAAAAGCAGTTTTGGGCACATCCTTGTCTCTGATCCTCAACTGGTAGTATCCCGACCTCAAATCAATCTTCGAGAACACCACTGCTCCTTGAAGCTGATCAAATAAATCATCGATCCGTGGGAGAGGATATTTATTTTTGATGGTCACCTTATTTAATTCCCGATAATCAATGCACATACGGAGGGTTCCATCTTTCTTTTTAACGAACAACACTGGCGCACCCCACGGCGAAGTACTAGGCTGAATAAATCCCTTATCTACCAACTCTTGCAACTGAGTCTTCAACTCTTTTAATTCAGCCGGTGCCATGCGGTAAGGAGCTTTATGTACAGGAGCCGCTCCAGGTTCCAAGTCTGTAACAAACTCCATTTCTCGAACAGGAGGTAGTCCAGGCAAGTCATCCACAAACACATCGAGGAATTCTTCCACAACTGGAATGTCTACCAAAGACTTCTTCTCAAACAGCGTAGACACCATCTGAACCAAGAATGCATCCGCTTCCCATGCAATCTCTCTTCTTGCTTGAATTGCCGATATAATTACTGGCTTTTCTTTCAGCTTACTCCCCGCAAATTCCAGACAATCACCATCTGGAAACTGGAAGCTAATTACCCGACTTCTGCAATTAATACTCGCAGAATATCGGTATAGCCAATCCATTCCGAGGATAATATCAAAACCCAACAGTTTAAACACCACCAAATCAGCATCCAAGAACCTTCCATCAAAATTTAATGGGCAACCCAAAGCAACCTTGGAACACCACACCATTTCACCATTGGGTAGAGCCACTACCAATGACTTCGGCAAAGGTTCCATGACCAAATTACACATACGAGCAAACGTGGAAGATACAAATGACTGTGAAGCACCCAAATCAAACAAAGTGCAAGCACAAAACTCATATAAACGGACTCTCCCTGAACCAAACACATTAACCCATGAAATCCAAAAAACAAAGGAGAAACCAAATACACCAAAAATTAAATCCAACATTAAATTAAATTAATCCATACTTATAATTACTCCAGCATCATGGGTCGCTGGTGCCTCATCATCCACATCTCTGGGTGTGACAGCATAAACCCGGGCTTGCACTGCTTGTCTTGGATTTGTCCTTCCACCGCTTCTACCTCCACAGCTTCCTTGAACTGGTCTTGGACACTCACGGGCAAAGTGACCCTGCTGGCCACAATTATAGCATCAAGCCCCACCAGAAGGGCACTCACCCACATGGGCTCTATTACAAACTCCACAAACTGGCACTCGTCCTCCCATACGAACACCTGAGGACACTTGCGGTCGAGTTCCGGTCCGCTGAACAAATTTCTTAGGCGAACCCAAGCTACTTCCTTTACCAGAAAAACTCCACCTCTTATGTCCTGGAGGGGAGCCCATACTCAGATTATTCTCTCGCTCTATAAGGGTGGCCACATCCACTAATTCCTGAAAAGTGGATATCCGGTGACTGACCACCATACGGCGTATATTAGGGCATAGTCCCTCCTGGAAACGCTCAGCTCGCATTTCCTCTGTGGCGATAAGGTGGGGAGCAAATCGCCCAAGTTCTATAAATCTTCGAGCGTACTGTTCCACTGTCATGCTCCCTTGGACCAAGTTTGAGAACTCTCTTGCCTTTTGCTTCCTTACAGAAGCGGGAAAGAAGCGATCATTAAACTCTTTCTTGAAGTGCTGCCAGGCCACAGCGGCAAAAGATCCCAACTCTGCTTCTAGCATTACCCTCTTGGTATCCCACCACTCAAAAGCGGTGCCTTGCAACAAATAGCTGGCGTAGAGTGCTTGTTGCGCCTCGGTGCAACCACACACCTCAAAAGTTCTTTCCAAGTCCTTGATCCACGTTCCAGCTTGAAGTGGATCCTCTTCTCCAGTGAAGTGTGGAGTCCTATGCGCCAGAAAGCGCTCATAGGTGCATCCGGCTTGCACCATGCCACTAGGCCCTCCTGGGTATAGCCAAGGCCCTCCCTGATGTGGCTAAGGACCTCCTGGTTATGGCCAAAGCCCTCCTTGTTGTGGACAAGTCCCTCCTTGTTGTGGCCAAGGACCCCCTTGTTGTGGCCAAGATCCTCCTTATTGTGGCCAAGGCTGTGACGTCCCCAAATTCTGTTTGGGATTGGATGGACATTTGAAGCGTCGAGATATGCAACACAAGGTTACCTGCCCCCGTTCATGACATATAAGATGCAATGTTCCTAACATACATCTAACATTATGCAATATTCGCAGCGGATAAATTATTTCTTTAGCAATACTATGCACCAAATTAAAAATATCTCAAATGCTTAAAACATACTTGATATATAAAGACCCATTGAACAACTAAGATCATAACACTAGTCCAAAATGATTATGATCCAAAAAGTACTGGAGATGCAACTCCATCGTACAAGTAGTAATTTACGTTAACTACTATATTAACATTGACGTCGCATCGTCGCTCATTCAACTGTGTCTAGTTGGTCAGCTCCTGATTCTCCTTCAGGTCCTGTAACAAGATCTACCATTCGGGGGGAATGGTAGTTGGGACTACCACAGTGAGATTTGATTACAAATCTCAGCAAGTTAACAAAAAATTTCACACAGACTAATGATGCATGGATGACAGTAAAAGCATAAATGCATAATCAAATTCATAAGTAATTAAAGCATAACTTGGCATATAACATAGCATAATTGACATAACTTAAATTGAAACATGAACTGAACTTGACTTGACATGAACTTGATCTAAAACTTGACTTATCATGAACTTGATCTGAAACTTGACTTAACATGAAAAATACATACTCTATAGCTGTTGTGGCCCCATGTATTCTACGTGTAAATACATACTCCACAGTTATTGTGGCCCCATGTATTTTACACAAACTTGACTTAACATGAAAAATACATACTCCACAGTTGTTGTGGCCTCATGTATTCTACGTGTAAATACATACTCCACAGTTGTTGTGGCCCCATGTATTCTACACAAACTTGACTTAACATGAAAAATACATACTCCACAGTTGTTGTGGCCCCATGTATTCTACACAAACTTGACTTAACATGAAAAATACATACTCCACAGTTGTTGTGGCCCCATGTATTCTACGTGCCACAATTACTGTATCTCACGTAGTGTATGCGTCACAATTGCTGTGACCCCATACATAAGTAATCATGATGAAACGTGACTGGAATACGAAAGGACTGAAGTCCTGACGTAACATAACGTGAAATACATGACCAACTTGAAATAGAAACATTTCGTAACATGGCATAACATATAATAGACAACATATTTAACATGACATACTTGCAACAGTGAATATTATATGACTTGACATACATGTAATAGATGGCATACTTAGCATGACGTACTTGTAATGTACAGTAATACATAACAGAATATATTATGTAACAGATAAAAATTGATGACAGAATAAATTCTGTATAATAGACAACTACGTGATAACTTGGCATGGCATGACATATATGATAACACACATACATACACTGTAGTTCCTTTACTTAGCACACATACACAGTAGACTGCTAGTAAATTAAAAGCTAACTTACCTCGATCTCCGCGTTTCTTATAAAACCTCAAGTGCGATCACGAGGAACTGTAATTAGTGATTCTAAAAGTTAGCACTAAATCACTAATAACTTGAAATATGGAAAATAATAACTTAAAAAGTAAAATTTCCATTTTACTCTCTACATGTAGGAAAATGACCGTTTTACCCATAACTTAAGGATTTTGCATACTAACTCCAAAAGTCACCAAAATTTACATGCCTCATGTAAATTTTATCCTCAACTCAAATATCAATTTAGAGAAATTTAAAACTAATCACAACTATTAAAACTCCATAGGGCCGAAATTCCCATATGTTATTTCCATTGATTTTTGTTTCTAACTTGTTTTGATTAACCTTTTGATCTATGACTTATAAAGATGTGACCTTCAAACTAAACCATCACATGGTTTAAAAAGATGTCCTAAAACATATATAAGCTTCTAATTCAAGATCACATGGTTAGAAATTAACCAAAACATAAATTTAGCCAAGAACATCCACACTTTGGCTTATCTGAATATCTCTTTGCATAAAATTTCATATCTTTGAAACTAACATCAAATATCTTCAAACTAATAATATAACATGTATATAAGATGCTTAGAATCCTCCAATAAAATTATCAAACTCATTAGAATAGGTTTAGACCACCAAAGAGTTAAACTTTCTCAAAACAGAAACTGTTTTTCTTCTTCCAGTTTCTAAGTTTCTAAATCTAAGAAAATCTTTCATCAAAGCCTTTAATCATACAAAAATCCTCAACCAATAGTCATATATACATGTTAACAATACTCCATAAAAATTTCAGACCAATATCTATCCATTAGCTTGGTCAAAAACTCCAAACTATAACATATTCTCCAGTTTATCTCCCAGAATGACCTTTCTATAATTTATATAATATTTGACTAACTAAATGATTTTCAAATGGGATAAATAAGATATCCATGTAAACTAGACTCAAAAAGGAACAACTTATATGAAGGAGACTTTATGATAAAACCACTTACAAAAGCTTTGAAATGGGCGTGCAAAAGAACTCCTAAAAGCTGTCCGAGAGAGAGTGTTTGATATTCTTTTAATAGAAAGTGTAAATGAAGATATTTTCGTGGGTGATGGCTGGAGATACTTATGGATGAGATATGGAAGAGATGAGGCTGAAGTGAGAGTTAAGTATAGGACTCTCTTACCTGAAGTGAGAGTGGAGTGTAGGACTCTCTTACCTAATAATATCTACAAAAATCAACTCAAGATATTTTTACCCAATAATATCCATGAAATTAGTTTAAAATATTTTTATCCAATAATATCCACAAAATTTAGCTCAAGATATTTTTATCCAATAATATCCACAATTTTGAACAAACGTTTCGTCTGAAAATATGAAAAAGTGTTATTGCGCCATAAGACCTTAAATAACCCTTCGAGTCTAATGGCACAAACCATAATATATTTAGACACTTCTAACTATCTCCAATAATCAAAAACACACTTCTGATACCATAATGAGTAATAACACTAACTATGTAGTTAGACTAAAACCTATATGATTAATGGATTCGTGAAAGCTTATAGAGTCTTCACGAGGTTCCTAAAGTCAATAGAAATTCCACAATTGAATTTCTAGCGGGCTGTTACAAAGGCCCTGCCTGCTGTGGCCTAAAATTCTGTTGCATGAACTCCGTCATCTGCCATATTGCTTGGGCTATGGAGTCATCTCTCGATGTATCGTCTCGTGGCCTTTGAGTATATTTCCTTGGTCTCACCATTTTTCCTTCCACCACAACCTTTGACCCCTTTTAAGAAAACAAAAACAAATAAAACCAACAACAAACAAAAAATAAAAACCAAAAACCAACACCACATAACAAGAAACAAAAAGAAATCAGCTTGCAAAAACATAACTAAATAAATAAAAACAACAAACAAGCTTAAACAAATAAAACCAATCAAATAGCAACTTTACTTAACATAATTTTTAAAACACAACTTTAAAAACATTCTGGTACTTCCTACGGGACATGTGGTTTTACCCAGAGCCAAACTGCTCTGATACCACCTGTAACGCCCCCAAATCCCCATACACGGACACGGGGAAATCGAGACGTCCGGATGATGACATCACGGGTCACCACCCTATCGACGTGTGCCAAGTGTGTGTATAAGCAATGAATGTGCACGAGAAATACGCAGCGAAAAGCAAAGTCAATAATTAAGTACCAGAATTTTTCTTAATTTAATACAAAACTGTTTAAAACATACATAATAAAATATTACATAACACAAATATAGATCCAAAAGCCAAATACAAAACATAAACTCCACTCAGAACTCCGGCGGAGCCGCATCCTCGGGCTCAGCCTCCTCCTCCTCCTCGAACTCTGCACCAAAATCTACGGAACCAAAAATGGTGCCGCAGGTAACTAAAATACAAACACCACTAGATAAAAATATATAAAACTCAAACAATATGCACGAAAGGAAAACCAACGCACACGTCTCGTAAAACCATATTTTTCCACGCACACCAAAAACCCATTTGGCCCACAAAAACATATCTTTAAAACCAAGCCTCGCCATTATTCCAAATAATGGCCCAGACCACCATTTTCCCCGAAAATGGATCAAAAGCCTCAGTACATCCTCGCCATTATCCCAGATAATGGCCCAAACCACCATTTTCCCAAAAAATGGATCAAAATCCTCGAAACCAAACCTCGCAATTTTCCCAAAAAATAGCCCGCATCCGAAAACCATAAAAACAATCCGATTATGCATGCACCATGATCTCCCCTAGGGATCATCCGCACACCCTGGCTCTGTGCCACACCGCAGGTAACGACTACGCGTGTGACACCTAAACGAGCGATGCCCAGACTCGCGCCCCGCCCGTACCTGGCCAGGCCATCCTCTAGTCCCCGCCACTCTAGGGACCACGGAGTCGACACGACAGCGTTACCGTATCGTGCGATCCGGTCGTCGCCCTGCGACAACCCAGGGGATGTCGCTCAGTTTTATCCACTCCCGAGTGACCAGAGGAGCTCCACCGAGATAATAACCCATCCCGGCTTGGGCTCGTGAGACACACGCACCCAAAAACATTTACGCCAATAAAACAAGATTTTCTCAAATAAAAAAAAATGCACATATACACAATATGCAACTCACGCCTCATGGCTCAAATAATCAAGCAATCACAAACAACCAAAACCAAGCACTCCGTCCTCAATCTATCCGACCCCCGAACTCCTCGGATTCAGTCCGGAATCAGCCAACCAATAACAAATATTTATTGAATGAGCAAAATATATTTAAATCTAAAAGTAGGATTTGAAAAATACTTACAGCACTATATGGTATTTTTAGAAAGCTCGCGGCATTGCAAACGGCGGAAGAAAAGCAACGTAACAGTGAAATTTCACTGTGGCCGTGGGTTGTAAAATACCCACTTTTGAACGGGGACAAACCAAAGCTCAGGATTGACAGGGAATGGTTTAGGGATGTTTATAAAGCTAGTGGAAGTGGAATTTGGCCGTGGGTGGCAACGAAAACGGCGGAGGAAGACCAAAATATCCAAATCTGAAAGCTAGCTTGTGGGAGCATTTCCGACGACGGTTAGAGGCCAGAAATGGGTGGGTTAGGACGGCAAGAAGTCGGTGATGAAGTGGTGAAGAGGTGGTGGCCGGAGGTGGAGCGACGACGGCAGATCGAAGCAAAAGCCGTTCGGCTTGAAGATGATTTTCGGCTAAACGGCAGCTCCGTTGACAGTGAAAATTTGTGGGGCGGTTCACCGGAAGGAGGGGAAGAGGTTGGTGGTGGTGGTGTGCCGCACGGTGGCCGGCGGCGGTGGGTCTGGGTGCTAGGGTTGATCGGCGTGAAGGAGAGGAGAGAGAGAGAGAGAGAGAGAGAGAGAGAGAGAGAGAGAGAGAGAAGACGCATGGGGGGGAACGCACGGGAAGAAAGGGAAAAAGAAAGAAAAAGAAAAAGAAAAAAAAAAAGAGAAAAAAAAAGAGAAAAAGGAAAAAGAGAAAAGAAAAGATGGAGGGAAGAAATGAAATCCAGTCCTCACTTCGGAAATCAAAACAGATCTGCCGAAAACGAGATTAAAAACCGTAAAACGACTAAATAAATTAAACACAACATCAAATAAAATAAAAACCAATTTAAAACGCAATAATTTAAAATAAATAAACAAATATATTAATTAAATTAAAAACAACCCTTCAGTGAAAATACACGTAAAAGCGGGTCATCACATTTATGGTGGGATTTCAAAGAAGAAAAAATGAACTTTACTCCAAAATCTTAGAATTCAATTTGTCTACCTCGATGTGTTGAGGATCTTAGCATTAGACAACCTACAACTATAATATAGCACTCATATCCAAGCTTGCCTTCCACACCATAGTGCAAGACCTTAGGTAAAGCACCTCTCTAATAAATACCTCCATCACCTCATTGCCAATTCTCTTTCTAGGATGGGTTCCCTCCATCTCCCTAGAGAGCATAACCCTTCCTAGTGAAACCTAATCCCAAAAGTCTTTCTTTTCATATCTAAATCCTCCATCTTCTTCATCTCACTAAAGCACCTTCTTTCTCATAAAAATTTATGTAAACCTTCCCCTCTGCTGAAATCGATCACACCACAAGCACTCATCCCTCTCTTCCAACAACCAAACCTCTCTCCCATCTCATAACCTTTCATCAAAAAATAAAAATAAAAACTTTCTATATTACTGAACCATGTCATCCCAACCAAATCTTGAAAACCTCATTTCAAAAGCTGAAGCTTTAACTTGAAATGATTTAAATCTTAAACCCGAAGCTAAAGCAGCATCCTATTTATCTTACATGCTCTCATTGGAATAATAATTTCTTTGAAACCTCTAAACAAACGCTCTAAACAAACCTCTAAGCAATTTGGAGTCATGTTATTGGCCTATGATTGAGGATCTGAATATCAATATTTTTTTTCTTCACATTCCCATCGCAAAAAGAGAAAAATATGGCCTTGGCACAACGAACGTGGATCATTAAAGGCTTTCATATGCTCATATGCGAGTGGCCTCTAGGTTTGAGTATTTAAGAAGTAAACCTTACAATCTTTGTTTTCTAGATTTAGATACGTGACATTCCTCTTAAATTGATGACTATCTACTATGCTCAAAAAATAGGAAATGTATTGGAAAAACTTATTCAAGTGGAGCAAGTCTCTAGTCTAGGAATACCCATTAGAAGGTTTATGAGAGTTCAAGTTGAAATAAATGTTGAGAGACCAATGCCAGAAGTATTTTTCTCTGACATGCCCAAGAAGACCTGCAACTTGGGTATTTTTTAAGTATGAAAGACTTTTAGGTTTTCACTATTGGTGTGGATGCTTAGGTCATATTCAACAAGCTTGCCCTATTTTGCAAACTCATCAAGAAATGATTACTTTTTATCCATGGTTGAGAGTAGAGAACACTAACATTACGAGGCTTATCTCATTCAAAGATCAACAAACAATGTCAAGTTCTTAAAGATCTAATATGGTGGCATTAACAAGAAACTTTTCTAACCCTCCAATGAATACCATAGGACTGCAAGAAAACAAAGGTTTTTTCCATGCAATACAGACAAAGGAAAAGGAAAGTTATTTTCAAAAATCAAGAATCCTGAATTATCCCAAACCAATAGAAAACCCCTCTATCAAATGCCATTGGTAGCACTGTGGATGTTAATTAAGCAAAATATAGTTCAAGGATGCAATTTTTTCAAGAAAATTAGTTTTGCATGAATATAGATTACACATGAAATTTCTGTGGGACACTTGGAGACTTCTTAAGCCCACAAACAAATGGAAATTGGTCATTTAATAAAGGCAACGCATGTCACCCCTTCCCATTAGCTTGGGAAATTTCAAGCCACTCACAAAAGCTAACATTAATTCCCCACTCAGTTAGCATCCCAGCAAGAGGCTGAATGCCCTTTTGTTTTCAAAAGCCCTTTTTCCAAATATCGGCAAGATCCTTCTGAGGCAAATATCTACAAGAACATCATAGCCCAATTTGATAGAATCCTAAGCCTAGAAAACAACCCAACAAGAAAGCCCTCGTTTTCTTTTTTGGTTAGCCCATCAGGAAAGACTTACTTGGCAATCAGGCTTAACCTAAAAAAAAACTATCTTTGAAAAGCAAAACTCACCCAATGAAACAACAACCTTCGAAAACCAAAATCCACCCCCTTGGAACAAACCAAATGCAATCTCTACAAGAAAATCATTACCCTAATCTTTCAAAATCCCCTTAGGTTCTCACACAAAAATACTAACCTTATAAAGTCTTCCTGTCGGAGACACTTTTGTCAAAATGTGAATACAAATGGTGTTGTTAATAAACTAAGATTCAATTTGTTTGTAAATATTCCCCCTGCTAATAAATGGGGAGGTCTTTTGTTTATGTGGAGGCAAGGACAAAATGTTGAACCTATGTATCTTGATAGTAATAAAATAGCTCTTTGGGTGTATTTGGGTCCCTCTCATAATCCTTAGTTAATCAATCTTGTTTACTACCCTACGCGAAACAATCATAAATGGAAATTTTAAGATAACATGAACAATATTGTGAATGCTTACCCCGGTCCAACGCTAGGTATAGGAGACTTCAACTTTATACTAGAGCAATCTAAAAACTTTGGGGGAAAGCCTTTTGCAAACTCTTTCACACATAGTGGACTAAAAGCTTTTATGGATGAAAATAGATTGGTTGATGTAGTCTTTGGTCCAAAATCCACATGGCCTAATAATAAACAATGTTTGAAAAATATTAGAAAAATGCTTGATAAAGGAGTGGCTAATCATCTTTGTACTCTTCTCTTTCCAAATGCAACACTCCAATACCTTCCCATTTGTTTTTCAAACCGCTCTCCTATTATTCAAAAAGCTTAGAATACCTCGTTCCTTGGAAACCTTGACTTTATCATTTCTAAGAAACTAAAAGAGGTAAGAGAAAGCTTTAAAATCTTGGAACAAAAGCTATTTTGGTCATATTCAATCATCCATCAAGAATGTGACTCAATCTTTTTTCCTTATTCATTCCATGGATCTTAGCATTCATTCTATTCTCTGTGAAGGTGATCTAAAAGAAGATCTTAATGAGTTATTAAAAAGATAAGAACTACTTTGGCATAAAAAATCCGGACTTTAGTGGTTGACTACTACTAATTTAGATATAAAATTCTTTCATATGTCAACCACCATGAGAAGAAGGAGAAATTCTATTAAGAGTTTGAAAATCAGTCCCCACTCATTGGACATCTGACCGCATTGATATTCAGAACATATTTCTTGATCATTTCAAAGCTTAACTCTTCTAATCCCACCTTTTCTTCTGAGTTGGATGAGCTTTTCCTACAAAAAAAACTCGAAGTTGGATAATGATTTTCTTTGTGAGATTCCTATGAACGGGAAAATTATACCAAAAGATCATTTTTCACTAACTGTTGTTTTACTGTTATAGTTAGTACAATAGAAGCTATTTGTAGATCAAATGATTGAACTCTAATATTTGTTATAACCAGCTTTATAAAAAGTTAAAATCCAAATGAAAGTAAGGCCATAGAAATGTACACAGGCATCAAAGAAGCAAATGATTGAACTCTAATATTTGTTATAACCAGCTTTATAAAAAGTTAAAATCCAAATGAAAGTAAGGCCATAGAAATGTACACAGGCATCAAAGAAGCAAAAGATTAGTAAATAAAAAAAAAATCATTGTTGGAGGGGATTCACAAGTGGCAATTCAAGCAGTCAAGGTACCCAAAAAAAAAAAAAAAAATCAGATTAGACCATAGAACTAATTGCTAGGGATACAAGAATCCTATTGCAATTGTTTGAGAGTTGGAGTATTAGGAAAATACATCGAGATCACAATCGATGTGTGCAGTCCATTGTGTAATAGACAGCTTCCAATAGACTATATGAAAGCATTCCTCTCATTTCTATCCCTCCTTGCCCGTTAGATTTTCACAGTGAGAAAAATCCCCTTACTAGCCTATAATTATGTCAAATACTATAAGGATTGTGTAATTTACTTATGTATTATGAATGCTATTTGTTTAAAAGAAAAAATACCCCATCACCTCCACCTTCCTGCAATGTAAACCAAAGCAATGAAATTCCTGGGGATTGAAAAGCATTCTTAGAATGAAAGGCCCCATCAACAAAGGTATAAGCAAATCTATCTCTACAGCTCAAAATACAAAATTCTAGATTGAATGAAATCCCCTCCTACCTGGCTATAATCCCTCACCTGCACCCTACCACTACCCCCAATGTAGGAAAAATGGGAAGTGAATACATACTCCAAATGTCAAAGGTCTGTAGCTTGATTGGTATATCCTCTAGCATTCAAAATAAAAATCTAGAGTTTGAAACCACCCCAAATGTATTTAAAAAAATTTTAAAAAAAATACGTCCTCCAATGTCCAAAAAGATGGAATATCTCAAAGATTACAAACAATTTTAAACCCAAGACTGTCAAATAATCCTCCCAATCCCTCTCCATAGTATACAAGAAAGTGGTTGCCCATTTTGGCCCAAGATTGATACACTTTGTAGACCACCAATGGGCTCCCCACTACACAAAATTGACTAAATATGATTGGGAGGCTCTCACTTCTACATTGAAAAATTGGGTGGAACCCTGACTCACCTCTTCCTAAAGTGCTCGCTCATTTGGCCAAATACCATGGAAAGAAACTGGTCTCTAGACATAGCAATACTGACTGAAGAGCAAGAATCTTCGATTGAATCTGAGTCACCCATAAAATCAATTATGTACGGCAAGATCATACTTCAGGCCTGTTTGGGGTTGCGGTATGAATCTTAAAAAGTGTTTAAATATTTTTAAAAACTCTTTAATAAAAAAATTATATCGTTTGAGTATTACATATTAAAATATTTTTAATCTCAAATAATCTAAAAAGTACGTCTGAGGAAAAGTATTATTTTGATGCTTTTTCTCAAACGTATTTTTTCGTATAATGCGGAACGTAATTTAAATTTTAAAAAGACCATCAATAGACAAAAATATCCATACAAGTTTAAGACAATTATAACTTTCAAACTTTCAAGGATATAATCACAATTTTTAAAAATTCAAATAATTTTCATTTCTACCTCAAAAAGTTTTTTTTTTTAATTTGTTTCCAAACAAATATAACATGTTTGAAAGTGTTTTAAACACATCGTTACCAAACAGTAAATAACTTTTTAATAGTAGAACTTATTACTTAAATTATAAGCTATAAGTCTTAAAGTTATAAGTTATATTTTTCACTACAATCCCAAACATGCACTTCGTATAAACTACTTTATAATTTTGTATAATTTTGCTTATGAGAAAACTAAAAAGTGGGGCCATCTCCAATCTTAGGGCTGGTTTACCAAACTATTTTATCTTATATCATATATCTCATATAATTATTACAACTTTTTCAAATTCTTATACAAAATATAATAAATAATTTAATTTTTTTAAATCTCAAAATAATATATTATAATAATATTTTATTTTATTTTTAATAAAAAATTTCATCTCATCTCTAAACTTTATAACCAAATGATACCTTAATAATCACGTTGTCCTCGATGTCGCAAATTGGCTAAAAACGTGTTCGGTGTGCGAGAAAGTGATGGCCTTATAAATTGGTTGATTGGTTTGCAAATTGAAAACGTGATGATATTTTTGGATGTGCAAAATGTATTGTCTTTTCAGATGTCATAATATATATTGGAAAAAACAAATTTTACTTCTTCAAAATACAACCATTTTTAATTTGCATATCAGTTTCAATTTGACCTCTTTGATTAAGATGGAAGAAAAAGTGGTGACACTTCATTATCTCAAAGGACAAGGCGAAATGTGATAGAAGCGGCACTTTGGGTTTAAATAGATATACTACATAAATTCTCCAACTGTATAATCAAAATTAAATAGTCTAATTCTGGAAAGATATAAACATATCATTTAGGTTTTACAGTATTAAATGTCATCTATATAAATTTTTTAAAAATAAGTTGTGTATTAATATAGATAATTTTATTTGAAAATCTTTACACAATACGCTATCTAGGTCAGTAACATAAAATTAGATAATTGAATTTGATCCTAATTTGATGGTAGACAATGAAAGAAGATGTCAACCGGTTAGACCATGCGAACCACGTCAGTCCAATCCAACAAGGGTGATGTTATGTTGTCCTCCAAGTTTACTCCAAAGCATTTTAAATTATTTCTTAATAAATTATTTAGACAGTAAGATGAAATAAAATGATTTGAAGTTAAAAATTAAATAAAATATTATTTTTTTAATATTATTATTTTAAAATTTAAAAAAGTCAATTTTTTTATATTTTATATAAAAATTTATAAAAATTATAATAATAAAATAAGTTAATCGTATTTTTCAATTCAAACTCTCTAAATATTAATAAAATACGTACACAAATTTATTAATCGTAATTTTTTATTTATTTATTTATTTTTCTTAACATTGTCTACTTGATAGAAGTTGAAGCGCAACAAGACGCCGCCAAACGCGGCAAAGTTTTAACTTCAAAGACAGGGATATTTTCGGAATCAGGACACAAATAGTCATCATCACCTTCAGAAGCGGATACGCAACGGAACAATCAGCACAGTGTGGTTCATTGTCTCCCTTATAACATTTCCACCGCAGCATTGACTGCCATATGGCGGCCACTCGACTCCTTTCATCCCGGCCCTCTCTCCAAAACCCTAAACTCTCTCGCCCTACCCACCCGATCGATTTTCTTCCTCGATCCTCGGGACTCAAATTCTCGAAGAAGATTGTGAGCCACGGCAGTAGATGCGACATCACCAGCTTCGAATTCGACAAGCCCCGGAATTGGACCGATCCGCTTCATGTGATCGGACACTCTCCTTCTTCCCATTCGTCCTCTTCAGTGCCAATGGCTGCCGCTGCTGCCCGCAATCCCCCTGCGAGGGGTGTGAAGAAGGTCTGCCTATTTTACTGCGCCGAGACCAAGGCCCTGGCCGAGAGAGTCGCCGCCGAGTCAGATGCGATTGAGCTCCGTGGCATTACCTGGAGGTAAGGCTTTCGTTTCCATTTCGGAACAATTTTTTGGGGATCAATTTTGGTACTACATTATTGCTCCGCCTCGAAGATTTTAGCTTTCATGAGTCCCTCTTGTGGGACCGACCCACAACAAGACATTGAAGTGGCCTCTGGCTTTTTGTGTCTGACATGTTTTCTTTTTGTTTTCCTTTGGCAATTTATGGTTCAGAACATTTGACGATGGATTCCCCAACTTGTTCATACCTAATGCTCAAGGTATCCGTGGACAGCATGTCGCGTTTCTGGCCTCGTTCAGTTCTCCCGGAGTTATTTTTGAGCAGCTCTCTGTCGTCTATGCATTGCCGAAATTATTCATCTCGTCTTTCACCCTCGTCCTTCCTTTCTTCCCTACTGGAACTTCCGAGCGTATGGAGGACGAAGGAGATGTCGCAACAGCTTTCACTCTTGCTAGGATTTTGTCAAACATACCAATTTCGAGGGGAGGCCCTACCAGCCTTGTGACCTTCGATATCCATGCTTTGCAGGTTTCTACTTTATAGTTATAGATTTTAGTTTTTTTTTTTTTTTTTCTTGTCTGTAAGTAACTACTAGTCCAGTGGCTCTTGATCCCACGATCACGCTCTCTACGACGTTGTTATAAAGGGGGGAGGGGCCATTTTAGGTAGAGAATAGTTGTCAATGTTAATGCGTACGAAAATTATTTTCAGTGAATGAGTGATATGGTATTTGGGGTTCCTTTTTCTTTTTGTTCGGCTATTTTAGCTGCTTTATTTTTTCACATATGGCTGACCACCTGCTGTCTTTATACTATTGTACCATAGGAGAGGTTCTACTTTGGTGATAATATTCTTCCTTGCTTTGAGAGCGGGATACCTTTGCTTAAATATAGGCTCCAAGAGCTCCCTGATTCCGACAATGTAAGATTTTTTTTAGTCTCTTTTATTTTTGGGCTTGTATGAGATTAATAAATAGAGCTTCATATTAATGGGATTGATTTTTTCCCTGTTTACCGGGTTGTTATTTATAATGTCACTGAGATGGTGAAGGCTACACATGTATATAACCCAGAGACAACGGTTTCTAAGCTACCCACACAAACAATAAGATATTGGGCACATGGAAAATTTGATTATTTCTATGCTGGAAAGGTCCCCAGAATGTTGTTCTTTACTCTGATGGTTTCAACCCACTCCCAAACATTGATACTAATGGCCAAGCTATGTTACAAATGTTCCTCCTGTGATGTTCTTTTGCTGAAAAATACTGATTTGGACTTTTTTGCCTTTATTCTTTCACAATGGAATCCTCCTATCTCTCTCTCTCTCTCTCTAAAAGATTGGATCTAGAGTCAATCGTCTTAGGTGAATTTGTTCTGAAATTGCAATTCACTTGGAAATTGCGGAATCCTAGAGATAAGATGCTGATGAGTGTAATTAATTTGGAGTAATTTTGTGACAATGAATGCTGATTTCTTCATTTTTCAGATTGCCATTGCTTTTCCAGATGATGGTTCTTGGAAACGATTTCATAAGCAGCTGCACCATTTCCCAATGGTATTATATATATATACCTTTTTAATGTGGATGCTGTATTTCGCCTATAATTATGCGTAAGCATATATTAACTACTTCTGAATGCCCTTTTTATATATAAATTTGATGCTTTTTTTTTTTTTTTTTTCCAGTTAACCTGATATAGTGTGCCAATTTCCCAATGGTATTATATATATATACCTTTTTAATGTGGATGCTGTATTTCGCCTATAATTATGCGTAAGCATATATTAACTACTTCTGAATGCCCTTTTTATATATAAATTTGATGCTTTTTTTTTTTTTTTTTTCCAGTTAACCTGATATAGTGTGCCAAATAAATAAATAAGTTTTTTTTAACCACATGTAGGTTTTTCCGTTGTTTACTTATGTTTGTTTATGTCAAGTCTGAGGATCCGATAACTGCATTGGACACTCCAAATCCCCCAGTTTTGGATACAATGATTGACAAAAATCCATCTAGAATGAGACTATGTGAATGAATTATTTTTATGGGCTTCTCTTGCATGTGAGGCAGAAAAAAGAACTGTGGTCCCTTTTTTTTTAATCATTTTCCAGAGAAGAGCAGAGAAACAAATTTGGCCATTTTTTATTAATTTTTTTATTCTAGCAGCTATGGCTGCTTGAGGTTTGTGTTGAAAGCAATTATTTGTTTCCAAGACACCTTCTCTAATTGTATATAAAATGCATATGTAGAATGGATATGCCAATGGGCTATAGCTCAGTTTTTATCCTGCAGGGTCCCCTAGTGACATATAGTTAAGAGTTTGAGAGTCCATCCATGAAAAGGTAAATTGGTTATGTTCATAAAAGTTGAGTTTCTCTGAATTTCTAATGTGTATATAAAATTAAGAAAGAAAGTGATGGATATGATCCTGCCATTTGCCCATTTAGCTAGGAGTAAATGGAAATTCTCTATCCTCTTCCTTCATCCCAGCTTACCCAAGGGAATAATGTCTGTTAAATCTATTTGAATCCTTTATCATATGCATGTAATGGTTTTTGAGATCTTGCTTCAGGAGTAGATATAGAAACACGCACTTCAACTCCTTAATTTCTTTTACACACATGTTACCTATCAAAAAAAAAATTCTTTTACAGAAATGTTAATTTCTTTTACACAGATGCTTGCATCTGTTTTTCGGTTCTGACTACACAACTTTAATTGTGTTCTAGTTGCCTGCATCATACATTTGTTTTGCAGATTGTTTGTGCTAAAGTTCGGGAAGGAGACAAACGGATAGTTCGTATCAAGGAAGGAGATCCTGCGGGACGACATGTCGTGATTGTTGATGATTTAGTCCAATCAGGTGGTACTCTTGTTGAATGTCAGGTAAGCAATTCATGCACATGATTCCTTTTTTTTTTTTTTTTTGTCTGGTATTTCTCTTGTATTTCCATGGTTTGTAATGTCTCCATTTAGACCTGCACAATAGAAGTTAAACCAATTCAAATACTGATTGGGAATCTTATTATATCAATTTTTTGGTCAGGAGAAACAGCTGATGAATTGAATTGATCATTTGAAGGTATTTTAAGTACAAGAAGTGGGTTGAAAGGAATGTGAGATGAGGCACTGATATAGAGGCGAATAATTCTAATGAATAGTTATTTATTGATATTGCTAAAAAAACTAGATTTCGCTAAATGGCTGTGGATCTTTGGGGTAAGATTTACTTTAAAAAATCTTTGGGTTAAGGTCTTTACTGGTTTGAGATCAGCAACTTGGGGACTTGGATAAATAATGCTGTTTTGTGTGGCTGATCTCTGAAAAGGTAAATCTTTGAGGGGGTGATAACTTCTGATTTACTTGTATTGTCTCTAAAACTGCTTGAAGGTTGCTGCTGCTGAATTGTTTATTTGAAAAAAAGGGTAACTGATAAAAACTCATGGTTAGTATTTCTGCAAGTGTTCTTACCTGCTGCTTCATGTAGTATCTGTGTACATCAATTGAGACTAATGGGCTATAGCTGCCACCAGGACCAATTGGTATATGTGCTTGAATTGTTTTCTAGACCATTTATAACTTGCACTTTAACGTGGACAAATAAATGGTTGCCATGAATTTTAGAAATGCATAATTTTATCTTCTTTCAGAAAGTATTGGCTGCCCATGGAGCAACAAAAATTAGTGCTTATGTGACGCATGGGATATTTCCTAATAGGTCATGGGAACGCTTTGAACATGACAATGGAGGTACTGCATGCTCTGCTCTGTTACATTTTCACTTTTTTAGTGCTTATTTAGTGTTGGCAAAAGCAAAGGCTGAAGTGTTTCTCTTACAAATGCATGCTTTTTGATTGAAAAAGAAAATAAATTATTATTATTTTTTTTTTATAAGTAAAGAAAATAAATTATTATTTGAAGACCCAGAAAATGATGTAAATGAAAATTCATAATTATTTAGCTTATATTGAAGGTCATTTACATATCATGGTGCCACATGTTTCATATGTGATGTATATGCTTTGAATCGGACACAAAAGAGTGCTCTTTAATAATTTAAAAAATAAAATAAATATCAGTTGAAGACTTAGAAAATGGTGTAAACGAACATTCTTAACTATTTAGCTTATATTGAAGATCATTTGCATATCATTGTGCCACATGTTTTCCTATGTGATATATATGCTTTGCATCAGATATAATAGTCAAAGCTGACTTCCTAGATGGATTGATATTTTATTGCTTATGTTAGCATAGAAGTCAATACCTACAATTTATGAACTTTTGTTGCCAATCTTTATAGTATATTTTGATTCAATCATGGACTTTAATTTGATTATAGTTATCAAATATCTTAGATACACATATTTAGTAAAACCCAAGAGAGTTATATAAAATTCTATTCTTAAATTTTATGTAATTAGATTATTACTTGATTGTCATGTTGCATAATACTCTCATAAATTGAGTTAATAGGCTAAACATCTTACCATCGTACTTTTTAAAACTTTTTTTAATGTCTTTTATGGATTTTTTGTTCTTATTCATATTTTTTAAAAATGCGCACCTAAGAGTTTGCGCTTTGCACCTAGTCTCTAGACGCCATGTTTACTTAGCTGCACCTAGCGTTTTCACCAATATTGAGCTGTTCATATTACCAAAAAGTAACTGTAACACCTCCTTCCTGTAGGTAAGGAACGTTATGTACTTTTGTAACTATGCCCGGTAAAGAGACCCAACTTCATAAATATATCTAGTTTATTGGAAATAAGGTCCCAAAAACATAACATAAAAATACAATCTCATAGCAAGAAAATTTAAAACTGATTTTTAATGGGAAAAAAAAAACACTTATTAAATAAGGCCTCGTTGGTTACACCAATGAGATGAGAAATCTGCGAATAGTAGTGAGATAATTTGTGAATAGTAGTGAAATGGTTTGAGTTAAGATTTTTATGGGGTTTTGGGAAAGGAAAGAGAAAAAGTTGAATAAAAAAATTATAAATTTAAAAGCGGGTTAGAATATAATTTTTTAATATTATTTTTGTTTTGGGATTTGAAAATGTTGAATTGTTTTTTGTGTTTTGTTTGGAAGTTTGGGAAAGTTGTAATGATTAGGTAATGATTAGATGAAAAAGTTGAAAATTTAAAAATTTGAAATTGAAAATTTTGTATTTGAATGGTATTTAGATGTTGAGATGAGATGAGATGGTTTGGAAGGTTTGTGAAATCAAACCAAGCCTTAGGCTGCATTTGGGTACCGAGAGTACCTGAGGTACTCTCAACATTTCTTACTACTATTTATTACTTTATTGTTACTTTTCAGCTACTTTTACTACTATTCATTACTTTTCACCTATTTTTTATTACTATTCATTACTTTATTATTACTTTTCACCTACTTTTTACTACTATTCACAACTTTTCTCAACACCCAAACCCACCCTAGTCTGAAAATCGCTTGACAGTTGAACTATGCCTGGCTGTGAGCTCGTCAACACCATCTTCTTTACTTGGACATTGTAAAAACATAAAAACAAACAAACAAAATGAGTCAAATACTCAATAAGTAGTACATCATACAATAAACATAATAAACATAGGATTTTCTTAAATAGCGTGCTTACTCAATACTTATACTAACATAAACATGTAACATGTACTATGCATAACTCATTAAAGCTTTTATAGCAACCCCCGTGCACCGGTTTCACTGCTTGTGGCCATAAGGGAAACCGCTTAACTTATCATAACATACTTTGGTGGACCACGCTTAGGTCTGTGGCTCCTAAAATTGTAGCGGTTATCTAGGGTTAGGTATTGGTCTTCTTGAAGAACATCACATGGGATTGCTATTAAAGCTTTCCAGAGTCACGGCAGCCTCTGTTTTTTCAAGTTTTCAGGCCATATAGTCCTTTTAATGAGACCTGAAAAACCTAATAATAGGGCTGTACGAATTTAACTCCTTTTGTTTTGATAAAGGGGTTCTAAGAATCTTAATAGCTAGGGTAAATATGTTGTATTCTTTGTATCCATTTAGGAGTCATAAATGGGGCTGATTTCCAATTATCACGAATTTAACAGTCAAAATCAAATGGGCTTTGGCCAGAATTTTTTTTGTTTTATTTTTATCAGTGGCTTTGGCCAGAAAATACTTAGCCTATACATCCATATCTTGGCCTAAAGGGCCAAACCTACTCCATTTTTAATCTAGGTCCATAATTTCATATTCAATCCAATCTCCTCACTACTAGATCCTCAAATGATACATACGGGTTAATGGGCCCAATAAAATAATCTTCTTTTCAGCCTTAACAAAATTGGGCCCGTTGTCCAAACTTATAAAGCTTATAAATATGGATCTGGATGTTATAAACTTCCCCCTTTATAAAATTCTGTCCTCGGAATTTGCTAGCACCTCAATTGTACCTATGTGCATAATCATCCTTCATCTTATTTCCACATCTAATCGGAAATTGCTAGTACCTATATCTCTTGGTGTGTTAGTGCCATTGCTAGCATTCGGTGCTATTCTAAATTAAGAAGCAACCAAACAAGCAACAAAATAATTCTACTGAACTCTTGAGCAGGCCAGGACATATCCTAGGTAATCCCACCCCTGTGATTGTTTCTTCTTAAAAAAATTTCTTCTCTTTGAAAATAAAAATCGTTTCTCTTTCTTTAATCTAAACAAAAACATTGCTTCTCTTTTCAAAAAGTCTGTAGAATCTCTTGATCTAGGATCTAACACCAAATTGTAACACCCATTTCCCATAGGTTAGGAATGTTAGGTACTTTGTAACTGTGCTTGGTAAAGAGACCCAACTCCATAAAAATATCTAGTTTATCGAAAATAAGTTCCCAAAAACACCAAAATTCTCAAATTTCTAAAATTTCTCGTAACTTCATTCCCCAACATCACTAAAACCAAATACTTTTCTATTTTAAATTTTAAACATTTCATATAATCATTACTCAAACACAAAAATCAATACAACTTTACAAACTTCAAAACAAAAATAATATTAAAATATTATATTCAAACGACTTGTTAACTTGATCTATTTACTTTTACAAACTCCAAGACGATACTTATTTTAAAAAATATTTTTATTCAACTTTTTCTTTATCCTTTACCAAAACCTAATTTCAAACAAATTCTCAAGTACTCCAACATATTCTTGGAATCAAAACATGCCCTAGTCTCATAGCAAGAAAATTTAAAACCGATATTTTAATGAAAAAAACTGACATGGTTCCTTTTGTTTCCCTCCTTTTTCTTTTCATCCTAATCCGTTTAAATTCAAATGATCATATTTTATTTTACTCTTTCCTTTGAAATTGAGATGATAGAAATTACATCATCTCTAAAGAGTAATGGTATAATCCATTTGGTCTGTTATTCTCATGTTCTAAACAGGGAATCCTGAGAATGGGCTGACCTACTTCTGGATAACAGACTCATGTTCAAAGACAGTAACGGCGGTGAAGAACAAACCACCATTTGAAGTTCTTAGCCTTGCTGGTTCTATAGCTGGTGCACTTCAAATATAGGAGAGACTTGGGAGCATCAAGTCACCAGCCAAATCTTGGTCTTGTGGGTGAAAGTTAGTGCATTATTTTATTCAGTTTTTCCCCTCCCCATTGTCTTCGATCCTCCATCAAAGTGACTTTGGCGTTAACTTTCTTCAATTTTACCGACCAAAAAAATAAATAAATAAATAAAAATCAAGTGACTTTGGCGTCACCATCCCTAGAGGAGTTCAATTAAGTATGAGGCGGCAGTATTTAAGGCGTTTGGTTGGACAGATTTTACTGTTTGTAGAATAGATCTTTGTGATGTTTACTTTAACTTGTATGGGAGATCTGCCCAAGTTCTGCTTGGAATAAGAATTTAAGTGGAATCAATACATTGTAGAATAAATCTTTGTGATGTCTACTTCACTTGTATGGGAGATCTGCCCAAAGTTCTGTACGGAATAGGAATTTAAGTGGAACTAATACATTGTATTCCTGGCTTCATGATATTTGTTTCATCGTTTGCATCAAAATCGTGCCTCGCTCATAATTTTAAACCTCAGCATGAACAAATCTCTCCTCGTACGGGTCAATGGAAACAGAAACAGAATCAGATTAGGAATAATAGGCGATAAATCTATAGCTTACAACTGGGTGAGATCGAAAGACCACAAATGAGTAAAAGTAAAACATACCCAGAAAACATTTATGAAAGAATAGAAAATCTTTGACAAAGCGGGATGATGGATTGTATTCATATTCTGTCAAGTTCTTAGTACATATATACAGGCCAATTCAATCCAACTTGTTTAAATGATCCGGTGATGCAATATGGCATGCATAATTTGTTAAATAGATCGTATTGGCTTGATCTGATCCATTTAACTTGTTTTAATTTTTTTAACATGTATGAGTTAATTAGACCCAAGTGTTTAGTCAGACACATGTATGAGTTAATTTGCCGGAGTCCCCTAAGCCGGTCGCTCTCATTCAAAAGCTACTTTAGTTTGTGTGTCCCAATCAATGTGCTCGGTGATGATGTTGTCATTGTTGATGCGCAAATGACTGAAATTTATTTTCAGTGTCCTCAGAAATTAAGAGTTCAAATTTCAAACTCAAAAATCTCTAATTTGTGACACTAGTGCATTGGAGTTTGCTAAGTAATTTTGCGTCAAGGGTGGACGGAGGAGCCCCACCTCCCTATTCCTCCTCTCCTCATCTTTGCTACATAGTAGCTTTTTTCATTAGTTTTCTTCAGTTTTTTGTTTTTTTTTTTAATTCTCTCCTTTTCCACTAGATTGAAAATGTTCTATCCACCGCGTTCTGGTTTTTGAATTGCTACACGTGCCTCATTGACGACCGTTGTGCTTGCCAGTCTCCAATCTTCAAAATCTTGGTGGAGGAACTGCCAAATGGCCGACGGGTAACAAGCACCCACCAGCACCACACATGGGTACAATTGGATTCGCCACTTCCAAGTCTTTTAGATCTCAATTCCTTTGCCCCATGCCGGTGCATATAGCTTGAATGCTTGCTCCATCGTGCGTTCCTCCGAAATGCCACTAGCAATCCAGACCATTCGATTATAGCTATTTGGTTATGTTTATGCTTTTCCTAATAGATAATCTAGGGAAAATGGACGTGAAAATATTCGCTAACGACTCAGAACAGATGGTTGTAGTGCCTCTCGAGCAAATGCAAATCATTACCACATTTGACAAATCCACTAGTAAGATTTTATAATTACTATTGCAACGGTCCTGCCTTCTTGGCTTGGCCAAGGAATAAGGGACCGGGTCCAATTTATTAGTCTCATTGCTCGTTTTATTTTATTTCAACTTATGTAGCCCTCTTTACACGATGTAACCAGGTTGACTGTCGTATGCACTACAATTTCGGTAAGGAAGTTTTTGGCAAGATCCCCCGCTTCAACTCTTGTATTCTCTTTTTAAATTTCAACTCAAGTGCGTTGAAAAAAAAAAGGTGCTTAGTCCGATATGATTAATGCAATTTCATATCCTATAAGCATATGTGATATCTTGATTCTTCACATAAAAACTTACAACAATAAGAAAGTAAGATTACATTGATAAAGTCTCCTCACTATGCAGTAATATTAGTTATTACATTCAGAAATATAAAATGATAAAAGCCTTTTGACTAATATTAACCTTGAATTGATGTAGATCAATGTGGGTGAAGGTGGTTGGCATAAAATTTACTCGTTTATTACACTAATTTCTCACTCTCTAACCTCATGTAATCTTTATATTCATGTTTTTGTTTACGGGTTGTGTAAAACAATTCCAACCCTTCATTCCAAGAAACAAACTTAGCGAGTTCACACATAAGAGATGTATTGCCATCTCGATTGTCTTCAAGAGTGTAGAGTTAGAAAGACGATAGAAAGAGAGCCTTTAATAGTTTTAATTATTGAGTATTTTATATTTTACACCCCAAATGATTAAAATGAACAAATTCCTGATTAAACTTCTAAACTACTGTCTACTTTTGAATAGCTTCTATAAAAATTTAATAATCAATATTATATTATAAGAGAAATGATAGTTGCAGTTGTAAGTGCACAAGTGTTACGTAGTCACTTATAAAAAAGAATAAATACGGGATCTACAAAAAAAAAATTAATTTTTTAATAATAGACTCTACTCTTTTTCAAAATTACTGTAAGGCGCTTAATTGCACACTCAATAACTGTCTTTAGTATTACTCATATTATAATGTTTATGTTTCATGGATTTTTTTGTCATCTTAACACTCAAAGATATATTTAATGTGGAATGAGCATTCTTATTCAACTTTTGGTTGTTAACACCTGATGTATTGATGGGAACTAGATTAAAATTTCTAAAATATATGAGCACCTTTTCTTTTTATTTATTTATTTTTTTTCCCAAAAGACCATCCATTCTATTCATAACAGAAATTAAATAATAGTAATAATAAAATCATGATTAGCCACACACAATTTTCATCAACTCGTGCAAAATTTATTTTTCCAAATTTTATTTAAATGGCTGCGAAACGTACTTATAATTTCATATTTTTGGAGCTTTTAAATTTTTTTTAATTGGAATAAAAGAGTAATGTTGTTATGAAATTAAGAAGTAGTACGAGAATAGAAATATTCTAATATAGTCTTAGCTCTTCAAGCGCTCAATATCATTCACTTTTAATTTCTTATATTGTACAAATGATTTTCAAGATACCATTTTATAAGCATAAAAGGATAAATTAAGAATATAAAAAGTTGATACATGAATTAACAAGATACATTCATGAATTTAGAAATTATAAGAGTTGATATATGAATAGGCTAGAATTCTAATAGGTGGAATATAAATAGCCATCCACCAAGTTTATGTATACATTTATAATATTCTCCCTTAGATGATCATACACAAAGACTATGTCTCATTAAAACATTGTCAAGGAAACTCCAATGAAAAAAAAATAGTAAAGAAAAAAGAATATAATATTCTTGTGTACCTTTGAAGTTATAAGATTGCTTTGTTAAAACATTACAAAGAAAAATTCAATGGAAAAAAAATCTAGATAAAGGAAAAAGAGTCCAATCAGTTTGATTATTTTCTCTCCTTCAAAAATATATAGAGCTTCAATCATTTATAATGGAATATCCTTGGATTGACACATTTCAATGTTGTTTACCAACTTCTTAAATGTTTTAGTTGGCAATGTTTTAGTGCATCGATAAGTCATATTATCACATGGTTGTATTTTCTTAACATTAATATCCCTACTCTTCTGGAGCTCGTGTATAAAGGAACTTTTGACAAAATATGTTTGATTTGATTACTTTTGATTTAGTCTCCCCTAATTTGTGTGCTACGAGTAGCATTTTCTTTATATAATGTTGTTGAGCCATCTTTGATTGTGGATAAACTATTTTTCTCAATTATGTTGAATTACTGATCTTAAGCAAATGCGTTTATTACTTGCTTCATGAATTGCAATAATCTATGAGTGATTGGAAGAGGTAGCAACTAAGATTTATTTGACAATTCTACATGCAAAAGTAGTACTTCTACAAGTGAATAAGTATCATGTTTGTGATCTTTATTTATATGGGATCAGAAAGGTAACCCAAATTTGCATAACCAACTAATTGAGGATTTGACCCTTTTAGATAAAATAATCTCAGGTCAACTATTCCATGAAGGTAGCGTAAAATATGTTTAATCTCATTCCAATGCCTTTGGGTTGGTGCAGAACTATATTTTGCTAGTACGTAAACTAAATTTGCAGAATACATTAAAGCATTAATCGCACTTAGATATGGTACTTCAGGACAAAGAATTTATTCGTCATCTTATTGAGGCCGAAATGGGTTCATTTTCACATCAAGTGATTGGGCAACCATTAGAATACTTAAGAGATGAGTTTTGTCCATGTAAACCCATAGGCAAGAATTCCATTTGAAAAGTGTTCAATTTGTAGAATAAGACAAAATTTTATTTTTCTTAGATCTTTCATTTCAAACTCATTTTTTTAAATAAGTTGTAATTTTCATAAATTCTTTTGGAGTCTCAATGATATTTAAATCATCTACATATACCTCAATAATAACAAATCTAAGATCTAATTTTTTAATGAAAACATATAGGCAAATTGGATTATTTTCAAATCCCTATTTTATTATATATTCACTAAGACGATTGTATCACATGCATCCAAATTACTTTAACCCATATAAAGATCTTGGTAACTTGATAAAATAAATATTTTGGGAGTTTGAATTATATGTTTCAGGTGTTTTATATATTTTAGGGTTTTTCATATAAATATATATATATATATATATATATATATATATATTATTATCTAGTCATCTATATTAATATGTTATAACAAAATCCATTAAATCCATATCCAAAGTTTTTGTGACTATTAAACTAATAAAAAATCCAAATGTAAGTGCATCCCCTAGAGGGAAATATGTTTCTTTATAATTAATACTAGGTTTTGTGAGAAACCTTGTGTAACAAATTGTGATTTGTATCTTACAATTTCATTTTTTTTTTTTTTTTTTTGCATTTATGTACAAATATAAACTTATATCCAACAGGCATCACACTTTTAAGTGTTTTGACTATAGATCCAAGTACTTCACGCTTTGCTAGTGATATCAATTATGTAGGAATTGATATCTATTTTAGTCAATCATTTCTATATTGACATTTTTTGACGATTTTTTGTCAATTTTCATCATCACTTATGAGGACATTTAGAGCAAATTTAAATGAATATATGTTGTTGACAACAGTTTTATTTCTATCGAATAAATTATCTATGTACTTATATAATATATTGAGATCTCGTTATTTTAAAGTGTATTTTCCTCTTCAGGGGATAACTTTTCAAGAGATTCATTTTCATGAGATAATTTTTTAGAAAGTTCCGCTTCAGAGTATTCTATTTTGAAGAATTTTGTATATGAAGTTTGAATGGATCTATTGCTCTTGTAGCCAATTCTATGGAAATGACCTCTTCAGGAGCATCAATTTATTTTATTTTTACTTTTTCTATTTCGACGAGTCTTATTCTTTACCCCAATAGGTCTTCCACGTTTCAGGCTTGTATTAGTCTTATTAGTTGTTGTATTATTTGATTGTCCAACAAAGACATTGATATTTGTTGGAGTATAAGCGACTAGAACATGAAACTTCAATATTTTCTTATTGTCAATAAAGACATCCAGTGATTAATTTGTAATAGCTTGCAAATGAATGAATATCTGAACTTCTAGTTCACATTTATGTGATGACCCGCTTTTGCGTGTATTTTTACTGAATGGTTGTTTTTAATTTAATTAATATCTTGGTTTATTTATTTTAAATTATTGCATTTTAAAATTAGTTTTTATTTGTTGGATGTTGTGTTTTATTTAATTAGTCGTTTTACGGTGTTTAATCTCTTTTTCGACAGATTTGTTTTGCTTTCCAGAGTGAGGATTGGACCTCATTTATTTTCTACATCTTTTCTTTTCCCTTTTTCCTTTTCCTATTTTTTTTCTCTTTTCTTTCCTTTTTCTTTTTCCTTTTCTTTTTCTTCTTCTTTTTCCTTTTCTCTCTCTCGTGCGTCGACCCTCTCTCTCTCTCTCTCCTCTCCCACGCCGGACTCAGCCCCAGCCCCGACCCATCACCGTCCGGCCACCGTGGTCGACACCACCCCCGTCGGTCGAACCCCCTCCTACCGACGCACCACCCCACCGAACCTCAGCCCCATCCGGCCAACCGTTTGGCCGGAAAACGCCCAAGAAGCCCCACGATTTTTGCCCTAATCCGCCGCCGTCGCTCCACCTCCGGCCACCACCTCTTCACCACTTCATCACCGGTTCCTTGCCGTCCTAACCCACCCATTTCCGGCCTCTAATAGCCACCGGAACAGCTCCCACGAGCTAGCTTTCCATTTTAGAAAATCTGGCCATTAACCACCGTTTTCGCTGCCACCCACGGCCAAACTTCACTTCCACTAGCTTCATAATCATCCTTAGACCATTCTCTATAAATCCCAATCCTTGGTTTGTCCCCGTTCAAAAGTGGGTATTTTACAACCCACGACCACAGTGAATTTTCACTGTTACGTTACTTTTTCTCTGTCGTTTGCAACGCCGCAAGCTTTCTAAAAATACCATATAGTGCTGTAAGTATTTTCCAAACTCTACTTTTAGATTTAAATATATTTTTCTCATACAATAAATATTTGTTGTTGGTTGGCTGATTCCGGACTGAGTCCGAGGAGTTCGGGAGTCGGATGGATTGAGGACGGAGTGTTTGGTTTTGCTTGTTTGGGTTGCTTGATTATTTGTGCTATGTGGCGTGAGTTTCATATTGGGTTTATGTGCATATTGTTTTTAATCGGAAAAAATCCCGTTTTATTGGCGTAAATGGTTTTTGGGTACGTGTGTCTCACGAGCCCAAGCCGGGATGGGTTATTATCTCGGTGGAGCTCCTCTGGTCACTCGGGAGTGGATAAAACTGAGTGACATCCCCTGGGTTGTCGCAGGGCGACGACCTGATCGCACGATACGGTAACGTTATTGTGTCGACTCCGTGGTCCCTAGAGTGGCGGGGACTAGAGGATGGCCTAGCCAGGTACGCGCGGGGCGTGAGTCTGGGCATCACTCGTTTAGGTGTCACATGCGTGGTCGTTATCTGCGGTGTGGCACAGAGTCAGGACGTGCGGATGATCCCTAGGGGAGATCATGGTGCATGCATAACCGGATTGTTTTTATGGTTTTCGGATGTGGGCCATTTTTTGGGAAAATGGCGATGTTTGATTTCCGAGGTTTTGATCCATTTTCTGGGAAAATGGTGGTTTAGGCCATTATATGGGATAATGGCGAGACTTGGTTTTAAGGATATGTTTTTGTGGGCCAAATGGGTTTTTTTGGCGTGCGTGGTAAAAAATGTGGTTTTGCGGGACATGTGCATTGGCTTTTCTTGCATCCATGTTGTTTGAGTCTTATATGTTTTTATTTAGTGGTGTTTGGAGTTTACTTGCCTGCGGCACCATTTTTGGTATCGCAGATTTTGGTGCAGAGATCGAGGATGAGGAGGAGGAGGCTGAGCCCGAGGATGCGGCTCCGCCGGGGTGCTGATGTCATGTTTTGTATTTAGTTTAAAAATATATTTGTGTCTTGTAATATTTACCTATGTATGTTTTGAATAGCTTTGTATTGCACAATAAAAAATTCTGGTACTTAGTTATTGACTTGCTTTTCGCTGCGTATTTCTTGTGCACATTCGTCGCTTTTTCACATACTTGGCACACGTCGATAGGGTGATGACCCGTGCTGTCATCATCCGGACGTCTCGATTTCCCCGTGGTCGTGCGTGGGAATTTGGGGGCGTCACAATTTATTTGTATAAGGATTAAGATGAAATAGCGTTAAAAGTGTTCTATGTTATTTGTTTTTGTGTTTTTTGCAACTTTTCTCCCCTAATGATGGGAAGACTATTTCATTAAAATGACAAATTTAAAATGTGCTTTAAAAATATTTATAGTTAAAGGCTTGAGGTATCTAATGATGGACGGACAATCAAAATCAATATAAATTTCAAACCTACATTGAGGACTTATATTTGTGTGTTAGGGAGGTGCAATTGGAATATACACAACACAACTGAAAGTACAAAAATGAAAAATATTTGTTTGTAAACCAAATGCTAGTTTTATTAGAAGACATTTATTACAGGCAATTGGTCTTATTCAAATTGAAATTCCTAATATATCTCTGTAAAACCACAAAATTGTCTATCAATTTCCTAAAACAAATTGGTTAGATCTCTATATTATGATTATTAAATGAATTAAATACTTAAAGTAAATAAACAAACTTGTATAATCCAATTATTGGTTACGAAGTGAAATATTTTTAAAAACTCTTTAAAGGTAAAACTCTATGGGACAACCAAATTTAGGAAAATCAATCTTATTATTTAAAAATCAATTACAAGTAATAATCAATTATAAAACTTTGGCAGCTTGACTCTCTTACTTGCCTAAATAAACGACATATTTGTCTTCTACCGTAATAAAATCTAGAACTTTTGGTGATTTTCAAATGTTTTATTTCCTCTTAGAACTCCAGTGGCTGAAATCTAATCAATGATCATTCACACTTGGAATATCCTCTCTAGAATTATGGCTAAAACTCTTTAAAGAGTTATAAAACCAAATCCCTCTAAATAGAAAGTCTGGAAATAGTTTTAATCAAAGTAGGATTCTGTTGACAGTTAGAAATGGTCTCGAAGACATCTACTAATGGATTGATGACATTTCATGATAACTCTTTTCAGCGGTGACTAATTTCTATTCAACTTTTGTCCTAGATAAATGCAGATCCTCATGGACTCAAATTTTACCTAAATGACTTATCTAAACAACATCTAAGACTTCTAGATAAACTCAATATTATTTAAAGATAAAGTCGATAATTATTTTACATTCATCAAAAAATTACAAATATAATGATAAGATAAACCTTATCATTTAGTTTTCTAATTTTAGCTAATTTTCGCATTTACAATCTCACCCTTTGTCAGATTGTGATTAAACCAGTTAAATGAATGTAAATTCCCTGTGAACATTTCAAACAACAGACCAAGAAAAACAAACAAAAAATTCTGAAGAGTTGTGATTCAATAAACCAACTTAGAAATCAACCATACTGTCAAAAATCAATCCATTTCCAAATACCAATAAAATGAACCCTAACCAACTGAATGAAATTGTCTGTCAGCCTAATAAAAGCATAACCAAAAGTATAAGTTATCCTAATACAAGCATAAACAAGAACATACCAAATTGTATTTGAATTAAAAAAAAAAAAAATTGGAATTGAAAGTAGAGTTACAAGATATATTTCTGCCAATGCCAACAAAATAAATTTTATAAATTTTTCTTATTTCCCTTCTACTGCCGCTGCTCTCCCTCAAATGTTTCTCCCCTTTTTTGTCAGCAATTAGCCATGAGAGTCTATTGATCATCATTTGAATCAGCCACATTCGTCATGACTTACTGTACATCCAAGGAGAGCTGAACCAACCTATCATTTGCTTGCACACAATTAGAACGTACAATTGCTAATTGTTGCTCTAACTTGGACTGACTTTTCTCCCATTTAGCAGTAAATAAATCAATCTTTTGAGATAGAAGAGTGATTTTCTCCAGGACTCGAGACATAGGTACAAAGGGCTTAGGGGGTGAAGATGTTGACTCAGTAGTTTGGGTTCTCTTTGTACTGAGAACAGCCTCAGATTTTACCACAATTAATGCTGAAAATAGATCCTGGCATCTTCATTGTAGGCTCATTTGCCCTAAGAGGAACTTTGGCTTTCATAGCCAACTTTGTGATTAGGCTGCCAAAAGGGAGATTTTGCTTTTTCCGTGTGAGAGCGATGAATGATATCAATAATATGACGTGGAAAATCAATCGATACCCCAATAGCCAGAGCATACATAAAGTAAGCTCTTTCAAGTGTAATTTCTATGTGGCGGCTAATGGGCTAGAGATTAATGAGCACTATTTTGGCCAAGAGGCAAAACTAAGGGAGCATATGATTAAGAGGCAGTCTATGGGTTTTGACAATCCATTTTGGGCCATCTGGACCAACAAAAGATTGCGCATTGTAGTCTTTGTTGGGGCCCCCATGCCTTTATAGGGGTGTAGTAGTACTTCCACTTCAGCGAGATCAAACAAGTCTCTAAGAACAGCAGGGAAAACTTCAGTTTGAGTTCCCCTAAATATAGAAATTATGCTATGATCATCTAAATTGAAGTGGACAATGTTCAAAAAAAATTCCTGGACTACCTCAACACAAGGTGTGGGAGATGTATGAGTAAGTTTCTCCTAGCCTTTTTCAGTAAATATACGTTGGATGAGCTGAAAGGTATATGAAGGAAAATCATTTATACTTACCTCCCTTTTACTTAATTCAGGTCTTTTTTAGAATGTGTTGCGATATGCATTCTCAGCTTCAACATAAGTGAAGTGTTTAGTAGTAGCTCCTATTAGTGCAGTCTTGGGTGGATGACTCTGTTGACAATTAGCAACAGTCATGAAATCGTCTCCTGATAGATTGCTGATATTTTGCGATAACTCTTTTTTGCAGTGATTTATTTTCTGTTCAGCTTCTATTTTAGATAAATGTAAATCCTCATAAACTTGAATTTTACCTAAATGACTTATCTAAACAACTTCTAAAACTTCTAAATAAACTCAATGTTGTTTAGAGATAAAATCGATAATTATTTTACATTCATCTAAAAATTACAAATATAATGATAAGATAAAGCTTATCATTTATTCATCTTATCCTAACCAACTTTTACATTAACACGAACCAATAATGCAATATGCAAAATTACATATCCCCATGCAGAAATAGGTAGTTTTGTTTTCAAATGTAATGATCGATCAATTAATTGCAAATGTTTAGTAATGATTTAATTAAACCATTTTAAGTATGTGTATGGGCAACATGATGTTCAACATTAATTCCAACTGTCATACAATATCATCAAAAGTTTTAGATGCATTATCCAATCAAATAGACTGAATTAGATAATTAGAAAATTAAGTTCGTAATCTAATAGTTTGTGTAAGAAGTCTAGCAAATGCAACATTTTAAATAGAGAGTAGACAAATATGTGACTATCTAGTTTATGCATATATTAAAATCATAAAATATCTAAACAACCAACATAGTGGATGTATAAGTTCACATATATATTCATAGACTATTTGTAGAAATAATGGAGATTCAATAATTACATTAGAATAGGATGATTGATTATTAGCTTTCATTTAGAATACACTTCACATGGATAATCACTTGCTAAAAGAATCTTCTGGTTCTTTAAAAGATGTCCATATGAATTTTCAACTATTTGATGCATCATGATTGATGCCAAAGCATAAGAATCTTTGGATCATATACTTCTAGTGCACTATAATATGCGATTCAATTATTTTTATTGTTGTATAATAACCTATAAGAGAAAGCTAGTAGTTTTTTTTTTTTTTTTAAAAAATATAAACTTCTGCCCCAAATTAAGATAGTGATGAATATCTTAAAAACTAAGTAAACTTCTTTTAGAGTTTGAAGAATACAAATCATCTTTAATATAAAATTTTGTTCATTTTGGTAACACGATATTGGCTTTTCTGGGGCCTTTAATTGGGTTTGATAACCCATATATTGTATTGACGTTAGCTCTATGTAATGTTAAATATTGAAAATATTTATTATCTTTAAAAATTGTGTGTATTGTACAACTATCTATCAAACACATATCTTCATTAATCATCTTAAAATTGGTCAATACATCAATAGATACCATATCTCATTGCAAACAAAAATATGTATAAAATATTATTAATGCAAAAGAAAGTTTAACAAAATGGATTAAAATATAACAACTCAAACATAATATGATTACATAATAAATAAAGAAAATTAATTATTATGATCATATGGGTCACCGATTAAAAGATTATTGTCTCCGTTAGGATCCACAAAACAATAAGAAATATCAAGATAAGTTAGATCCAATCTTTTTGAATTATCAAAATAAGTTAGATGATCTTCTGGATCCTTATGGTCAGTAAAATTCATTTTGACCTATTTTTCTATTTCCTTTATAAATGCTTGATATATGTCTATCAAATGTTTGGACATACAACATGTACTTGACCAATACCCTTTCATATCACACATGTGACATTTATCATTATATTTATTTACATGCTTAGTCTGCAAGCCTTTATTTTCATTTTACTTTATCAATATGTAGTTCCATTTTTTGTGGTATGTAGCATTTCTCTTTGAAGAACTAAGTATGCTCATTTTGATTTCGATAGTTTTTTTTTATCACTTCCATATTCACAATTACAATTTTATTTATTAAGGTAAAATAAGATTTCATCGCTTCAAGAAAGGGAGTAGAACTGGTTAGACAAAACTGGTGATTTTTTTAAGTATTTTGTTCAGCTACTAGCAAACAAGATGTTAACTCAAAATACTTAATGAACTTTCCCTTTCGATATTGTTACTCCAGGAGAACATTTGAGGCATGAATATATTATATATTTCATTTCAAACATCTCCCTTTTAGTGACTTTTTCTCTACACAATTTTAATTGTGTAACTTCATATGAATCCAATCATAATGAGCTTTTGCGAGAATCACAGTCTTTTGGAACACATCTTTTCCTTAGACTATCCCATAGAATTAATGGATATTTAATTGTGAGATACTCTATCTTCAATTTTTCATACTGATAGTGGTGAAAGAAAGTCATTACTTTAGCGTGATTCTACATGGATGCTTCATTTCCTTAATAGTATTTTGAAAAATTATTCATCAAGATGAATCTTGACATCAATGATCTTTGATAAATAATTATTGGCAGAAATATCAAACACAACAAATTTGGTTTTTTAATATTTGACATGATTTATAACTAATATATTAAGTATTCAATGAGAAAAAATATTTAAAATCAAAATAATATATAGAATATAGAAATATGAGAAATGATATTTTTAATTATGGAATGCACAAGCGATGTGTAATTTTTTTGAAAAAAATCAGTAAATACGGGACTTACGTGATAAAAAATTAATTTTTTAATAATTAACCCTACTCTTTTGTAAAAGGATTGCGCAAAACTTGCACACTCTACGACTGTATCTAGCTTTACTTTAAAAAGATTCATCATATTGATATGAATCATATGATAACATCATACTCTATATAATATTACAACAATCATATATCAAGATTTTATAAAATAATTTATAACGCAATAAGCAAATCTCAATATTTATAGAAGAGAAACTTACCGTGGTTAGGAACTGTTACGTGAGTATCTTATGAAAAATCAAAGAATACAACGGCTGGTTAGAGTCTCGTGTTGATAACATGTTATGAAATTAAGAAGAAGTAGCAAGAGAATAGAAAGATTGCAATATAGATTTAACTCTTCAAGAGTTCAATATCATTTATTTTTAATTTTTTGTGTTGTACAAATAATACTCGAAACACATTTTTATAGGCATATAAGGATAAAAAAGATGTAAGAGTGATACATGAATTAATAAAGGGAAAACATTACTTTGCCTCCCAAAAGTGACCACTCCATTTAACCACTCGTCCAATTTTTTTTTACTTAATAATTAAAAAAGTGATTTTTAGTGTATTGGTATATTTTTTTTATTTTTGAAAAAAATATTTAAATATACTAAAAATTTATGAAAAGAAAAAAGAAAAAAATAGTTCAAAAGTGAACTAGTGGTCAAATGGAGAGTGCTACTCATATGGCAGAGTAGCACCGCTCTTAATACTTGATTGTCTAAGAGTATACTTAAGATTAATATTTAAAATAAGAGTAATGTTATATATAGTGATAGAATATACAAATATCATATAATTATTTTGAAAAAAATTTCATGTGAGCCTCATAACTATTTTTTTAAAAATAATTATGCCTCATTTACGATTATAATTATAATTTATCTTAAAATAAATTGTTAAGGCCTGTGATAAGATGAGATCAGCAGTTCTTACTAGACATTACTGCTGATTAACCTAACTTTAACGGTTAGACTTGCCGCTGCCGGGTCCTGAGAGTCTCTGATTTGAGTTTTCAGGTGCAATATCTGTACAAATGGATTTTAATTGATATTTTACAGATCGTTCAAAACCGCTCCACAGTAATGGTTCAACGTCAAAGAGCAACGGGCTGATGGCGAGTCGAGCTCATCATTTTTCCACTGCATTTAGATCCATCCGCCCGTCGCAATTAATCCGGCACCAGATCTCATCTATCTAATCCTTCTTATAAACGCTGATCAGATCAGATCGGATCGGATCGGATCCTATTGTCGGAACCCTACAAAATATATACGAGGGGAAAGAGGAAAAAAGAGTACGAAGGCATGGCTGGGGCAGTGTCTGCACTGTTCCTCTTGGACGTTAAAGGTCGCGTTCTCATTTGGCGCGACTACCGTGGCGACGTCACCGCTGTCCAGGCCGAGCGCTTCTTCACCAAGCTCATAGAGAAAGTGATTCCCTTCCTCTCTTCCTTTTTTTTAGCTTGCACTCTAGAATCTTCGTGGTTCGCCTTTGTTGATATGCGGGGATCTTTCTCTTCTAATTGATTTGGTTGCATGCTGAGAAAAGAGAATTATTGCAATTATTGTCTTTCCTGTTGTCTCTTCTTCAAGTACTTGGCACAAAGTGATAAAATTGTGAATTACTAGTTGAGACTGTTGAGTGGAGGTCCTGAATTCGGAGAGACTTTTCTTTAGTTTTGTTTCTATGCTACCAGGCATTGCTATTTTTTTTTTTTAATTGAAATATGACTTTCCTCAACCTGAAGTTAGCGATTGACCAAATCTAGCTGTTGGATCCGCTGTATATATGGGTTTTTTCATCTCTAGTCAATCATTATATGTACATGTGTTGCTAATCACCTCTTGGTATGATTCAGGGTGATCCAGAGACTCAGGATCCAGTTGTGTATGATGGTGGTGTATCCTACATGTTTGTTCAACACAACAATGTGTTCCTAATGGCAGCATCTAGGCAGAACTGCAATGCCACCAGCCTTCTTTTCTTTTTACACCGCATCATTGATGTAAGCGCCTATTGGTAATTATAGGTCCTTGCCCTAATCGTTTATAACTGATATATATATATATATATATATACGTATATACATATATACATATATAAATTGACACGGGTTTCTGCCTTTTAATGAGTTTCATCATTGAGATTGTTCATTCTGTTTGGTTTCTCCGTGGGCAGGTGTTTAAGCATTATTTTGAAGAGTTGGAAGAAGAATCACTTAGGGACAACTTTGTTGTAGTGGTAAGAGGATGTTTAATATTTCATTACATCTAATGCTTAAGTAGATTTGGTGTTGTTCATTCAAATAGTTTGGTTTTATGTTATGAAAATATGATTTAAAGAAAGATTAGATTTGGCATTATGCTGATACCTCTTGTTCTTGGCAGTACGAGTTACTTGATGAGATTATGGACTTTGGTTACCCTCAGTTTACAGAAGCAAAGATCCTTAGTGAATTCATCAAGACTGATGCTTACAGGATGGAAGTTACACAGAGGCCTCCCATGGCTGTAACAAATGCAGTTTCTTGGCGAAGTGAAGGGATACAATACAAGAAGAATGAAGTAGGTTTCTCTCTCTCTCTCTCTAACACACACACAAACACCAGATTTGCTTGGATTTGTTTATTGATGGTGTAATTTTCTGGATGATATTCCTATCTTTTTGTTTGCCAGGTTTTCTTGGATGTGGTGGAGAGTGTTAATATTCTTGTCAACAGCAATGGACAAATAATTAGGTCTGATGTTGTTGGGGCATTGAAGATGAGAACTTATCTGAGGTGCGCCATTTGAGTTTTAGTGTCATCAAGACTCAGTAGCTGCTAATTTATTCAAATTAATGTGTTTTAATTGTTTAATTCATATTTAGTTTCATCAAGAGATTGTGACTGCTAGTTTGATTCAATTTCAATCAAAACATTTTCTGTGTTTGAGGATTGACATGTTTGCAATGGAACTGCTATATTGGAATGACAGTTTAGCGTATGTTATTGCAAGAATGCAACTCTATTTCCATTGAAAAATTTGTCTTGAAGGCCAATAGTATGAGAACTAGTAAGTGTTGCTATTATTCAGTTTGGCATTAGAATTGCAATTTATGTACGTTGTTGTAAAACACACCAAAATCTTGGATTAATAGCCAACCAAATGGTGGTTTTTGCTGTGCTATAGTAGTGATTAGGCATCCGATTTTACCTATTAAAAGAAAAAAGGAAAAAGATCAGACATCCTTTCATGGATTGTACATATTGATCTCTCCGTTTGTCCTATTTTGTGTGACTTACATTTTATTGATTAAGGCTTCACCTACCTTGTTGTTAGTTTAACATTCAAGGAAAGCCTATTAGTTTCATTTGTATATTGGGAAAAAGTGAAAAGTTATATTTCCAATTATTTGAAGCCAGTTTTGGTGACAGATTTTGGCATACTTCAGCACAAACACCGCTTAGATCCTAGGCACAAAGTGTAAGCACACACCCGCCTGAAGTAAAGTGAACATTTTTGAAAGTAATTTGCAATATAAATATTCCTTAAATATAATGAAAACATGTAAAAAACCAAGATAGTAATATTTAACCTATTAACTCAATTTGTTAAATTATTTTGCAACATGACATCAAGTGATCAACTAATTCTAGAGACTTGTAACATACGATTTCATATAATTCTGATGGGACAAAGATTATCCTTCCGGCATGATGTATGGTGCAGAGATTGAGCCCTGAAGGAATTTTACCCGACCTGTTTAAAATCTCTTGCGCTGAGAGGTGTCTGCTGTGGATTTTCACCAAGTTAATAATATCTCCACAGTGAGTATCACTTTTACTCAACTAGTGCAGTGTTAGGAAGTGGAAGTAGTTCATTTACTTCTCAACCTTCTATATTCATTTAGGTTGAGGGGAGATCATGAGGAAAAAATGGGGCTGATTTATTCTCGAAGAATGAGGTTTAAAGTATGTTGATACTATCAAGTTCTACACCCTACAATGGGGACCTCCTTTCCCTAGACATGTATATGGTGGAATAAGTCTCTCTCAAGATTGGCATTCTTTGTTTGAATGACTAGACATGGGAAGGTCTTAACAATAGATAATTTAGGAAAGGGGCGCGTAATGGTGGTGATGAATTGGTGCTGTATGTTTGAGAAGATTGGGTAATCTATCGACCACTTTTTGCTCCATTGTGAAGTGGCTAGGGCTTTTTGGGTATTCTAATTTACAACTCTTACGGATTGATCGGGTGATTCCAAAAAGGGTGGTGGAGTTATTGGCCTCATGAGGGAGCTAAATTGGGAAGTAAATTGAATGTAGAGGAATGGTGGGCAACTCATTTCTATTTAATGGGGAGTATATGGTTGAAAAGAAATGCTTGAAATTTTAAAGATCGTGAGAGAACGTCGATAGAGATGAAAACCTCTATGCTCAAAGCACTCTATGATTGGACAACCACCCATAATGTCACTTGCTTCTCATCCTTTGTAGACTTTCTCAAGTCTTGTTTTCATGCCTCACCTTAACTAGGTGTGCTTCTTGGTATACTACCTATGTAAATGATGGCGCCTCTAGTGCTCTTTTAATTATAGTTTGATACCTTTACTTAAGTAATACAATGCAATCCTAAAGTGCTTTTTATCAAAATCAGGTACTAAATTTATTTGCTCCTTTTCCATTTTTTTTCTTTAACAAAAATACCATTTCACTTCTTCCTTCACCCGTTCAGGAAACTTTCTACAATTGCTAATAGCTTGAAAATCTCTAGCCAGGTTTTGCTTCTGTCTGTCTCCCCTCCTTTTGCGTCTTTACCACAAAATTGCAATTCAAATAATTTTATATTTTTTATATCAGCAAGATAGACATACTTCCATGCAATCTTTTTTTTTTTTTTTTTTTTCCTAGAATCTTCAAAGGCCATCACTTCCATGTGATATGTTCAATTACTAAACAGTTATTGATTATATATATGCATTTATGCTACAGTTTCAAATGTTCAGAAACCAAATTCTTTTCTAATCTGATTATTTATACAGCATCCAATAGAGAAAGAGCAAAAGAAAATTTAGGGATAGGTTTGGAGGAAGGTAACAAAATATTACTGTCACATAACATAAGGGCCGGATGTACGGTAAACTCGGACTCAGATAGGATAGGATTGTGTGCGTCCTTTGGGGAGTAAGAACATCCCAGGAGTCCAATGGACTGCTCAACTTTTGGTGGGGTGCTCTATGGGTGGTCCAGAGAGGGGAAATTGAAAATTCCTTGTCTCTTCATTACTCTCTTCTTGTACCACAAATAAATGTTCCAAACAAATAGTAATAGTTAAAATTGATACTCTTTGTATATATATATATAAATAATTAATTACAAAGCCCTCTTTTTGTACTTTTGCAAGTGTGCTTTTGGTAAGTGAAGTGCTTTGGTCTTGAAGTTTTGTGCTTATGTTCGCTTTTACCAACAGTGTTTGAACCCCTGTTTTGAATGTGTTTGCTTGGGCTCCACTTGTCGACTTGATGCTTCAGCCCTTTACGGTTCCTGTGGGCTCTACTTTGGAAGTTCATGGTTATTAAGCTATAATGTTGACTGGTGACTCCAAGTTCTAGAGACGTGCATGAACTTGCATCTAATAATTCAATGTAATAATGCTTGCGGTAATATATTTTCTTATTGTCAAAGCTTGCTATTAATCTCTATGTTCTGGTCAGCTGCTATAGCTGGATGCTAGAAATATTTACCTGTATGTCTGTTGCAGTGGCATGCCAGAGTGTAAGCTTGGCCTTAATGATCGAGTTTTATTGGAGGCACAAGGTCGGTCAACCAAGGGAAAGGCCATTGATTTGGAAGACATCAAATTTCATCAGTACGTGTCTTAACTCTTTGGTCTACTTGAATTCTAGGGTTGATATTCAATTGTTTGTAAGTATTTAGTGCACTGCTGGTATTTTATGAGCTGGGATTTGATATTGCTATTTTGCTACAAATATTTAAGTAATAGCCAAATTTTGGTTTAGGTGTGTGCGATTGGCCCGATTTGAAAATGATAGGACAATATCCTTCATACCACCTGACGGATCTTTTGATCTCATGACATATAGACTCACTACTCAGGTACTTCGTGTTTTACGAATGCTTTTTCCCCTTTCCTGGCTTTGGGTTGCTTGTTCCATGTCATTTCCTGAGTTAAATTATAATAATTCTATTATCAGGTCAAGCCTTTGATTTGGGTGGAAGCTCAAGTTGAAAGGCATTCAAAAAGTCGTATTGAGATAATGGTAAAAGCTCGGAGCCAGTTCAAGGAGCGCAGGTATTAAACTTTTTCTTTTTCATTTGAAAAGAGAGGGGGGGAGAAGAGAGAGAGGGGGGGGGGGGGGGGTGTAGCTGTTGGATTGTGTCCCTAGTTTGGTCGATTGCCCTGGCTTTTGTGCATCCTATTTTTTTCTTCAGTATTGACGAAAACTAAATTGTACAGCACTGCCACAAATGTTGAGATTGAGTTGCCTGTGCCAGCAGATGCTACAAATCCAAGTGTTCGTACATCAATGGGGTCTGCATCATATGCCCCTGAAAAAGATGCAATGGTCTGGAAAATAAGATCTTTCCCAGGTGGTAAGGTATGTGTTAGCTGTAAAATAAAATTTCTCTCCTTTTTAGTGTTGACATTGTGTCATTGATGCTTATCATCAATAGTCATGATCTCAGGAGATTGCTCTGTTCATGTTCCTTACAATTTAGCCATTCTTTATGCTATTCTCAAGTTTAATTTGTTTAGGAGTATATGTTAAGAGCGGAGTTTCGACTTCCAAGTATTACAGCAGAAGAAGCAACTCCTGAGAGAAAAGCTCCTATACGTGTGAAGTTTGAGATACCATATTTTACTGTCTCTGGAATACAGGTATGCCTTTATACATACATAATGCATAATATATTGCATGTTATGCCATAAAGCAACTCCCCTACCTTTTCTTTTTTTCCAAGATTGAGATGCCTTGTAGTTTTTCATGTCAATGGAATGATTAAAAGCAATCACGGTGCTAATACTTGCCTCTTAGTGGGTACCGGGGGATGGTTGTGACTATTGTTCTTTCAATTGTATTACAATATTATTTGGTAAGACACCGCTTTGTTTTTTCTTTTTTTCTTAACCTGTATCTTTCAGCATCTGTCACATACAGCAAGTGTTATAGAATATAGATTCATGGCACTGATATAGTAGTCAAGAACTTTATTGGACATTTAACAAATTTTTTTTTAATAAAAAAGGTGTTGCCAACTTACCTGAATACAGTGTAAATGAGAGAAACACTTGATGCTGAAGGGAAAAAATCTAGAAAATCCTAAAAATGTAGAAATAGAAAAAACAGTACTATTGTGGTCCACTATCCAATAGTAAAGCATGTTGAAAAAGAATGACTAGTGTCTAATACTGACTTTTTACAACCTTCAGAACTCAGCTTATTTCTCTCTCTCTCTCTCTCTCCAAATACACGGTAAGCAAGTCATGATCATTTTCAAACAAACAGTGCAAATTGTTGACTACCAAACTGCCATTTCCAATAGCCTATTAAAAAAAAACTTCCCTGTCCAATATGTTAGAAGATCCAGCACTCAAGAGGACATGACTCGGTCTATCCCAAAAAGGCCAAATATCATATCTCATAATGTACTAGTTAACTCATAGTAAAGTAGAAGATGATTCATTGTTCTCCTACTTCTCTTGCACATGTAACACCAATCAACCGCTACAACTTGCCACTTCAGGGCAAGGTAAGAATCTATCTTAAGGCAGCTGTATACAAAAAAAGAAAAAACTTCACTCTGGAGGGAGCTTTGTCATGCCAAAGTATCCTCCAATGGAAAGTGTTAGAGGGTATGGTTGTAACTAATGTATATAAGGGTGTTAGTGTCATTTGTGTACTGTATATATAAGCTTAAAGATCAATAAAATATCAGTGTGTAATTTCTCTCAATATCGACTACATGGTATCAGAGCACTCTGCGTAGTCGGTTGGTAGTGTTGTGTGACAAATTTTTACTTTTTTCAACGCGTTTCGTGATTAGTGGTTGTTAGTGGTGGCTGGTGGTTAGTGGCGCTGTGTGGAATCACCGTAGCCGTCTGTGGTGGTCTGTGGTGTTTTCCGGTGGTGTTGTCTTCGGCGTTGGCGGCAGGGAGTGGAATAAGCCCATTTTCAACGTGTTTCCGGTGATTTCAAGCGTTAAAGTCATCGGAATACACTTCACCGGCGTTTTCTGTGCATTCCGGTGTATTTTCCGTCGTCATCGGCTGCCGGAGCAACCGTATATCGCCGGCAAGGAGCTCGGCTTGGGGTGTTTGGCTGCGGGTCTCAACAAAACCCAGTTCTAGACTGGGTATGCCTCAAACCTGCAATAGGAACTTATTCCTATTCGGAATAAGCCCTGTTTGGTAATGGATATAAGGTAAGCTTATTCTTGGTTAGGGATAGCATCATCCTTTTTTGGTCAGCAGTGAACCCGGTACAAGCCGAAACCCGAAATATCCCGAAACAGTCCGATTCAGACCCGAAACATGCCGGTTCAGGCCCGAAACAGGCCGGTTCAGACCCGATATTTGCTTATTTAGACCGGTTCAGATTAGTTTCACACGATACAGGCCCGAAATTTGGGTTTTTAATCTGGATTTGTACTTTTCCAGCTTGCTTTTTCCAATTTCTCATCCATATTTCATGTTTTTATGTGAAATCTTTTCTTCTAAAGTGAATTGTTGTGATATTTTTGTTTTCCATGGATACTAAATTTGAGTCAATGTCTCTTGCACCAAATGTTAGTATGCCTATGACTTCGGTGAAGTTAAATGGAAAAAATTATATGTTGTGGTCAAGATCTGTTGAAATGTTTTTGAAAGGCAAAGGTCTTCGTCATACTCATTTGGTTGATCCAGTTCCTGATTCGACTAGTTCTACCTTTGCCCAATGGGAGCAAGAAGATGCTCAAATATTGTCTTTGATGTTGACCAGTATTGAGCCTAATATTTGTACAAGGTTAATACATTTTGATACCCCTCAAGAGGTGTGGAGGCATCTCAAACAGATGTATTCGGATGTTGGAAACATAACTCGTATTTATGAGTTGTGTAAACAATTTTTCGCATTGGAACAAAGTGTTTTGAGCCTGGAAGAATATTACTCTCAAGTGATGAGCATATGTGAAGAGCTAAAAATGTATCAACCTATCACTTCTGATGTTTCAAGTATGCTGAAACAACGGGAAGATTTTAATGTTGTTCGCTTCCTTGTTGGTTTAAAACCTGAGTATGAGTCAGTGCGTTCTCAAATCTTGGCAAGTCCACAGCTTCCCTCATTTCCTGATGTATTCTCCCGACTTCAGCGAGCTACATTGTCTTCTAATCAGAGTAATGAGAGATCTGCTTTAGTTGCCTCCTATGTTGCTCCTGCTGGGCGTGGAGGTTGAAGTGGTAGAAGTGCACGTGGAGGTGCACGTGGGGGACGTGATAATCGTACTCAAGGTCGTGAATCTCGTAAGTGCACCCATTGTGGTCGCACTAACCACTTAGTGGATTATTGTTGGGATCTGCATGGTAGACCATTTGGATCCGCTAATCAAGCCACTTTCCAAGATGATCTACCATCAACGAGTTCCAACCTAACTCCATAGATGATTAGCATATCCAAGGATGAGTATGATCAGCTTTTGGGTCGCACACAGACGGCTTCATGTTCCATAGCTACTCGTGCCCATTCAGGTACAACGTCCGCATGTCTTGTCTCATCTCCTCAACATCCATGGATCATCGATTCAGGAGCCAATGAACACTTGACCGGTTTGTCTTATTCCTTGTCTAAGTTAGAAAATATGAAATCTCCAAAGAGTGTCACTCTTGCTAATGGTTCTCTTGCTAAAGTTACAGGCATTGGATCCACTAATCTCACCGATTCTATATCCTTGTCATCTGTTTTATACGCTCCCAGCTTTCCCTTTAGTTTACTATCCATTAGTAAAATTACTCAAACTCTTCAATGTTCCATGACCTTTTATCCATCTGTATGTATCTTTCAGGATCTCAAGACGGGGAAGAAGATTGGTACGGGTCATGAAACTGGTGGTCTATATTACCTTGATGTCGAAGAGTCACCTACTCGAGCTCTCACAGCCTCATCATCTGCTTTTGAATGGCATTGTCGCCTTGGACACCCATCCCTTTCTCTTTTGAAACGCCAAGTTAGGAATCTTGGAAATGTGTCTCCCTTTTCTTGTGAAGCATGTCAGCTTAGCAAACACCATCGTGTGTCTTTTGTACCTTGACTTGATAATCGAGCTTCTATTTCTTTTGAATTGGTTCACTCTGATATATGGGGACCAATTAACATTGTATCAAACAAGTTTCAGTATTTTGTTACATTTGTTGATGACTACTCTCGAATGACATGGTTGTTTTTTATGAAGGCACAATCTGAACTTTTTTCCATATTCAAAGTCTTCCGGAAAGAAATTAAAACTCAATTTAGACAAAAAGTTCAAATCTTGGCGTTCTGACAATGCTAAAGAGTATCAATCTAATTCCTTTACTACTTACTTAAGTAATAAAGGAATTGTCCATCAAACTTCATGTTCTTATACACCCCAACAAAATGGGGTGGCTGAACGCAAAAATCGCCATTTGTTAGATGTAACCCTAACACTTTTGGAGTGATGGTGTTCTTACTGCATGTCACCTTATTAACCGTATGTCCTCATCAGTCCTCAATGGTTCCTCTCCATTCTCCATCTTGTACCCTTCTTCTTTACCTTTTTCTATCCCTCCAAAAATTTTTGGGTGTGTTTGCTATGTTCATAATCTTGGCCCAGGCTTTGATTAGCTTGATCCACGTGCTACTAAGTGTTTGTTTATTGGTTATTCTCTGACTCAAAAAGGATATCGTTGCTATAGTCCTGCTCTTAGACGTTACTTCACTAGTGCTGATGTCACCTTCTTTGAGTCCACACCCTATTTCTCGGAAACATCTTCGGTTGGTGAGTGTGATCCTCTACCATTACCTACCCTTACTCTTTCTCCTGCTCACTCACCCAATTCTTCCCAACCCTCCTCAGTGACTTCCGTTGTTCCTTTACAGGTGTACTCGCGACGCTTGCGGCCCCCAGCTCTCATGTCTCCACCAACCTTGTCTCCATCTTCAGATCTTGAGTTATCTACTGCTTCAGACTCTTGACCTATTGCTCTCCGAAAAGGTACTCACTCTTGTGTTACTCAACATCCAATTAGCCAGTATGTCTCTTTTCATGCCTTATCTCCATCCTTCTCATGTTTTTCTTCTCAACTCTCAAAACTTTCTGTTCCTAAGACTGTTCAGGATGCTTTATTTGATTTGGAATGGAGGACTGCTATGGAAAATGAAATGGATGCTCTTCATCATAATGGGACATGGGATCTTGTCCCTTTACCACCTGGTAAACACCCGGTTGGTTGTAGATGGGTGTATACCATCAAATTTCACCCTGATGGTTCTGTGGAACGCTTGAAAGCTCGCTTGGTTGCTAAGGGTTACACTCAAACTTATGGCATTGATTATGATGAGACTTTCTCCCCAGTTGCCAAAATTTCTTCTGTTCGAATATTGATCTCTCTTGCTGCTAATCTGGATTGGCCTTTATTTCAGTTGGATGTTAAAAACGCATTCTTACATGGCGACTTAAATGAGGAAGTGTATATGGAGCAACCACCTGGGTTTGTTGCTCAGGGGGAGTATCGAGGTACTGTGTGCAAGTTAAAGAAGGCATTATATGGTTTGAAACAATCTCCTCGAGCATGGTTTGGAAGGTTCTCGGAAGCTGTATTGGCATTTGGTCTTCATAGATGCCAAACAGATCATTCGGTATTTCACCTACATAGTGATGCATGTCATATCTTGTTAGTTGTATATGTGGATGACATTGTCATTACTGGAAGTGACTTGGTTGGAATTGCCAGGCTAAAACAATTCCTACATGATCAGTTTCAGACAAAAGACTTGGGCAAACTTAGATACTTCCTTGGAATTGAAGTTGGTACATTGAAGAAAGGTATTAACCTATCTCAAAGAAAATATGTACTTGATCTTCTGGAAGAAATTGACATGTTGGGTGCACGGCCCATTGACACACCTATGGATCCAAATCGTAAACTCTTGAAAGATGAAGGGGAGTTGTTTGGAGGTCTAGGTCGGTATCAAAGACTAGTTGGTAAATTGAATTATCTTACTATTACTAGACCTGATATCTCTTATGCAGTGAGTGTAGTGAGTCAATTTCTACAAATGCCCAGGGTCTCACATTGGGATGCTATAATTCATATTCTTCGTTACCTTAAACGGGCTCCTGGTAGTGGATTGTTGTATAGATCAAATGGACATTTTAGAATTGAAGCTTTTTCAAATGCTGATTGGGCTGGATCTCCTTCAGATAGAAGATCAACTACTGGATATTGTACCTTTGTGGGTGGTAACTTGGTTACATGGAAGAGTAAGAAGCAAACAGTAGTAGCTCGGTCTAGTGCAGAAGCTGAATACAGAGCAATGGCTCACACAACTAGTGAGCTGACATGGTTGCAACACTTTCTTCAAGAGATTGGGTTTCCAGCTCCTGTCCCTCTTCAATTACTTTGTGATAACCAAGCTGCAATGCATATTGCATCTAATCCTGTTTTCCATGAGAGGACTAAACACATTGAGATTGATTGTCATTTCATTCGGGATAAAATACTAAGTGGTGACATTTCTACACCATTTGTGAAATCTGCTGATCAACTTGCAGATATATTTACCAAACCATTGTGTTGTAAACGGTTAAAGCTTATTTGTTCCAAGCTAGGTTTATATGATATATATGCACCAGCTTGAGGGGGAGTGTTAGAGGGTATGGTTGTAACTAATGTATATAAGGGTGTTAGTGTCATTTGTGTACTGTATATATAAGCTTAAAGATCAATAAAATATCAGTGTGTAATTTCTCTCAATATCGATTACAGAAAGGATAGCTATCATGAGCACATAACTCATTTTAAAATGACAACTGCAATACTCTTTAATTAGATGGACCTCAATTCAATATATCTTCACCATCCTATCCTACCCTTCTTGAATAGAAGCAGGCAAAGATTGATGCAAAGGGATTCACCTCCCAATCATTAGTCTCTCAGACAAACTAATAAACATTTATGAGAATCGTGCAAGAGCTGACAATGATTTGCCCCATAAGCATTGTCAAAACATGCAATGCTGAACAGCTTGGGGAAGGTACCTTTCAAGGATTGATATTGACACGAGATATCATGCCAAAAGTAGGCCCGTTGCCCACTACAAATTTAGTAAAGTGAAAAAAACTCTTAAACGTTTGTTTAAAGATGAATCTCGAACGGCTCATAAACCTCTTAAGAACACCAGCCTTCACTCAAGCTCCCATACTTTGTGTCCACTGGCTCCTTCCAAAGGCTCTCTTGAAAGGGCATAACACCATAGCCACCTCCCTGAGAGTGCTCGGTTAAAAAAAATCAAATTTCTCACTCCTAAATCACTCTATGCTGCCATCAAACACACCTTAGTGAACAGATCTATGATATGATGATTGATAGCTACTTCAGTGAAGACTACTCTACTTCTCAAGAATAAGACTCTCCCCCACACGTCATAAAAAGCTCACTGTAACTTCTATATGCAATCGGCATCACCCACGGGAAGCTGAGAAAAAAGACATATATGTAGACAAATTAGATAGCATGCACTTATTGAAAGTAATTCTACCACCCTTAGATGAATAAAATCGCTTTCAACCATTCAAGCATCACTCCATCTCCTTAATAATATCATGCCAGATAGATTTGGCTTCAAAGGGACTGAAGGAAAGACTAAACTTTTTTATTGGTAAGGCTGAAATTTTCCAATCAAGGATATCCGCCAAACCAGCCATGTTATCTACATTACCAATCTGAGCAATTTTTATTTTGGTAAATTAACCTTCAAACCAGAGTTTGCTTCAAAGCATAAGAATACAAATTGAAGAAATTAAGGTGATCTGAGTTCGCCTCACAAAATATTAACTAGTCAGCTTCAAACAAGAAGTGAGAAATATGGAGCCTCATTCCATTTATGGCACCTATAAGAAAGCCTGATATAAAGATCCCCATGTACTGTAGCAGACCTCAACTTGCTCAAGTCCTTGTTACAAATGGCTAAAGGCACAACAGTTCCCTTGTCTTAATCCCTGGGTGCTACTGAAAAATCCCATGGGAGTACCATTCACCAATATCAAACAAACTACTGAAGAAGGGGGAATCCAACTGCACCTTTTTCTCTCCAAAGCTGCACTATCTCAACAAAAATAGGAATCTTCAATTCATATGATCGTAAGGCTTCTTTATGTCTAGTTTACAAAGCAGTCCTTGATCTTTCAAGCTCAATTTACATGAAGGCCTTCATTAGTAAAGAGAACCAAATCAATGATTTTTCTTCCCTAAACAATGGCATTTGGGAGTTGGAAATGATCTTTGAGAACACTAATTTTAGTCTGTTTGCAAGAATGTTGGCAATAGTTTTATATGCACCACTTATAGGGACATTGGACATGCGATTGATAATTGAAAATTTATGATCAATTACTATTCTGCATTTATTTATGTTATTATTAGACTTTGGATTGCATTTTGTTTTGAGCTTTATGTTGAATTGGTAGGCCATTAGCCAAAGTATGATTTGGGTAAGGGTTTTGTTATGGTCTTATTAGGTGAAACATAGAGGCAGTTTGCTATCTTCTCCCTTATGGTTCTCTCTCTCTCTTTCTTCCTACTTTCTTCTCACTTTTTTATTGTCTTACACCAAACATCCAAGAGATCAATAAGGCAAATGTTCTTGATGTCACCTGCCCTTGGCTTCTTTTTTTTTTTTTTTTGAATAAGTAAAATGAATGTATAGGCGAAGCCCATGTATATAGGAAGTATACAAAAGAAAACACCTAAATACATTCTAGGAAACAGAACTGACATCAGAAAATCATGAACGGAAGTTCTGTTAATGACTAAGCAGAAAACCAAAACAGCAAAGAGTGCATAAAAAATATTCCAGAGTTTCTCCAAAGAATGCTCCTTGTCATTAAAACACCGCTCATTTCTTTCCATCTAAATGCACCACATAAGACTCAAAGGAACCATCTTCCAAGCCGTGTCCACTTGAGAATAACCATGAAGCCCTTTCCAACACGCAAGAAGATCAAACACTCTCAAAGGCATCACCCAAGCCAAGTGAATTCTACAAAAAATGCCATCCCACAAAGCCCTTGCCACCTCACAATGCAAGTGTAGATGATTCACAGTTACCCCATTTTTTTACACATGAAACACCAATCCATAACTATAATACCTCACTTCCTCAAATTATCTAGTTTCAAAATTTTCCCAAGAGAGGCAGTCCAAATGAAAATAAGCCACTTTGGAAGGCATGTGAGACGTTCAAATACACTTCCAAGGAAAAGGAGGACTATTATGAAAAGTCAACATCTTATAGTACGAATGAATTAGCCCATTGAATCGAGCCGTTAGAATGACAAAGCAAATCAGCAAACTGATCTGAAGCCAATCAAAAGATAGCCGGAAGCACACTATTGAAGGTGCGATCACTACACCAAATGTTAGGAATGGATCCTAGATCCCTCTCCAACATCATAACTAACATGACTAACAAAACTCTCCCACCCCTTTCTAATGAACTTCCAAAGTCTCACACCATAAACTCCCCGAACTTTATTAGAATGCCAAACCCCCCCAGCACCTCCCTCCAAAGGGACTCTCCTTCCAATTGATATCTCCATAGCCACTTCCCCAATAAAGCCTTGTTAGAGATCCTCAAATTACCCCCCAATCCTCCAACCAAAATAGGAGAACAAACTTTATTCCATCTAACAAGTGGAATTTAGTTTCCTCTCCCATACTACCCCATAAAAAAGCACGAAATAACTTCTCACTTCAGTTGGCCACCCCTACAAGCAATGGAAACAATGATCGAAAATAAGTGGGGACATTAGAAAGGGTACTGTTAACAAGAGTAAGTCTACCCCCTTTAGATAAAGATAATTGCTTCCAACCAACCAACATTTTCTCAGCTTTCTTTACAACCCCATCCCAAATAGCACAAGCCTTGAAAGGCGCCCCAAATGGAAGACCCAAATATTTCAGAGGTAAAAAGAAATTTTGCAGCCCAAAAAACTTGTCAATCCATTGATGTTTTGCACAAACCCCACCGAAACCAACTCTGATTTTCCGAGGTTCGCCTTGAGGCCCGAAACAGCTTCAAAACACAATAACATAGTGCTTAAGGCTTGAATCTCGCCGCAATCCACATCACAAAAAATGAGGGCATCATCTGTAAAAAGAAGATGCGAAACGAAAGAGTGGTAGAACTATTAATGGCATTAACAACCAAGAAACCTACCTCCCCACAACAACCACCTCCACCATCCGACCCAACGTCTCCATGATAATGACAAAAAGGAAGGGGGATAAAGGGTCCCCTCTCTCAAACCATGTGAGCTATGGAAAAAACCAGCAAGGCTACCATTAACCAACATCAAGAATCGGGTAGTAGAAATACAATGCCTAATCCACGAACACCACCTTTCCCCAAAACCGCATCTCCCAAGCATGTAGAAAGGGAAGTCCCAATTCATATGATCAAATGCCTTTTCAAGCTTACAAAGAACACCAGGAACACCCTTCCTCAAATGACTGTCTAGGCATTCATTTGCAATAAGCATTGAATCAAGAATTTGTCGCTTCCGAACAAAGGCATTTTGGGGCTTAGAGATAATTTGCTCCATCACCTTGCTCGTATGAATAGCAAGAACCTTTAATATTATCTTATAAACCCTGCTCACAAGACTAATAGGTAGAAAATCCTTTAGCTCTAAAGCCCCAGGTTTCTTGGGAATGAGAGCAATGAAAGTAGCATTAAGAGATTTTTCAAACTTCTTAAAGGGGAAAAAAAAAAAAAAAGCTCTTAAAAAACCTGTATCACATCTTCTTTCACAATCTCCCAACAAACTTGAAAAAATGCCATAGAAAAACTGGACAAAAGCTTTATCTTTGACCATCCCACTAACAATCTAAAAAACCTCATCTTCATCAAACGGTCTCTCCAACCAACTCGCATTAAGAGGATCAAGAGAATAAAAAACCAGCCCATCAATTTTAGGCCTCCAAGAACCTGATTCAGTGGGAAGGTCTTCATAATAAAGCACTATAAGATCCTGAATCTCAGGTGGAGATGAAATCACACGACCATTGGAGTGAAGCATCACAATAGCAGTTTCTTCAGTGCGAGTTGGCCATCCTATGAAAAAATCTAGTACATTTATCCCCTTCTTTCAGCCAAAGAGCCATTGATTTTTGCCGCAAAGAGATCTCCTCCAACAAAGTCTCAAACCCTCTCAAGTTCAGCCATCACAGATTTTTTTTTTTTCTTTTCTTTTCTTTTCTTTTTTTTCCTTTTTTTTTTTTTTTTTTTTTTTTTTTTTAATTTATCAAAAAGACCTCCTCAGAAGGAACCCCATACTCCTCCCTAGACTCCAAATCCTGCAAATCCTCCATAAGAGAATTTTTCTGACCATTAATATTCCCAAAAACTTTTGCATTCCACTTCTTTAAATCAAACTTCAATGCTCTAAGCTTACCAGCAAGAATGAAAGTGGGAGTACCCATGAACTAATAAGAAGACCACCAGCTCCTAACCTTGTCAACAAAACCATCAACTTCTAACCACACGTTTTTAAACTTAAAATACCTCCAACCCCCATTAATGCCACCGTTGTCCAGCAAAATAGGAAAATGGTCTGAACACACACGAGGCAATCTCTTTTGACATAGCTCTGGGTAATGTACTTCCCAAGAAGAAGAAACTAGAAATCGATCCAATCTTAACCAACTTTGACTATTGGACCAAGTGGATACACCCACCACAAGTGGAAGATTCAAGAGATCCAAATCAAAGATAAATTCAAACTCCTCCATTGCCGAAGAAAAACTAGAATCACCTAAACGTTCACTCAAGAGCTGAGTAATGTTGAAGTCCCCACACATACTCCACGGTACATCCCAAAGAGAATACAAACCCACCAATTCCTCCCACAAAAAACTCATTTCCCTTTGGATTTTGACCGTAATTACCCACGAAGGCCCACTCCCACTCATCATTCTCTACATTTTTAAATTAACAAGCTATAGGAAAGTTCCCTATACATACCCACCCGTGGGTAGCCCAAGTGGTAAGGCCAAACTTGTGTGCATGAGCCAGATGTCACAGGTTCGATTCCCCCTGAGATCAAATTGCAATTTAAGAGGGAGGTCATGGCGGTGGGTTGCTGTGCTAGTCTCCCCGGGGGTTTAGGTTCCATTGGTGAGTCCTAAGGGCTTTGTCCTAGGGTGGTTCCCCCGTCATTAAAAAAAAAAAAAAAAGGAAAAAGGAAAAGTTCCCTATACAATCCTCCATAGACTCCACTACCCTTGTGTCCCAGATTTATAGAACACCCCTAGAAGCTCCAATAGATGCCAAATCAGCCCAACCCGCAAAAGAATACCCCATAAACTATGAATTAAACATCTATCTACTAAACATAACTTTGTTTCTTGAAGGCAAACAATATCAACTTTCCTGCTACGGAATAAAGACTTGAATCGTTAAGCCCCCTAACATTCCAAGAGAGAATTTTAGGCTTCATGAGAAAAGGTGAGACCCCCTCCCTTTCAATCTGCCCCTTCCTCGCCGAGGAACATTCAGATTCAAAAGTAATGAGGAGAGCCTTGAAATGTTCTTCAAAACCATTACAAGATATCCCAACGCAATCCTGTATTTCTTCTACCTTTTTTAAGACCCAATTTGACACCACACATGAGGAAGTGTGACCAGGAGGAAGAGCACATAGAGGGATCGCATCAACCTTATCCCCATCGGAATATTCCCCTTCACACAGTACCATTTGCAAGTTTGAAGTATCAGAAACCTCCCCTGGAAGTTGTAGTTCGTCAGTATTAATCAACACTTGTGAAAGCCCTCTGTCCATCACTGATTGCAGAAGAACATCCATGGGGAACAAAGATTGAACAGACATCAGAATAGGATCCATAGAATGCAAACCCTTAGCATACAAGACCAAAGACAACGAAGAGTTAGTATCCTTTTCAATCACTGCCATCTGAAGCTCAAATCGTGGTAAAAATTCTCCTTCCTCACTTTCCAGTGGCATTTCAGGCGCTGGCGCTCCATCCAAGGGTTGCCTAACACCGGCGATGAAGTTTGTGTTGGCTCAGACGACGGCTAAACAATGATCGGCACCTTAGTGTATGGTGAAGGAACCGATCCCGATATTTCCGAAACGGCCCTGGTACATGATTTCACCCTCCAAACACAATGTAGGCTTTTCACCAAGCCTGGCCCAACTTTTTTCTTTTTTCCCTTATCTTCAGATAGCTTTGGGTCCATAGAACAGTCTAGCCCATCTACATTAGCCACCAACTATTTACCCAAGTTGCCAGATTCACTACCTACACAGCCCTTAGACAAGCCCAGGCCCATGTCAACCCAACGTAACTTAACGTTCACCTTTTCTCTCATGTCCAATATGACCCTTTGCATGGCCGGCCATCAATGAAGGACTGTCATTTACCCCTAATGAGCACCCCTTGGAAAACCAAACATCATTCTTGGGGAAGTTAAGTTCGGGCTGCACCACCAGGCTCCAGCCACCCCCACGTACCTCCCGCCTGCCTACCGAGCAACCATGAACCTCCAAAGACAACGATGATCTTGTCAGGACCTCCACAAAAGACCCCTTTGATCCCCAACAAAACGTGAGTGTGAGGAGGAGCTCTGTGAGATGCTCTATTGTTCTTCATACCCGAAATAGAGGACATGGAGACTGCATCTTTCAACTTTTCAGCAAACCGCCTCCAACCCTCACCCTTCAAACCTCTTGGGACAGCAATAAAACCACACCTCACCTCTCCTATATTCAGACAACATTAAAAAGCGGCCATATTTTTTATGACATTGCTGGGCTAACAGCACTTGATTCCCATTTCATCTAGACTTGTTGAACTCTGACAGACCAGCCAGCACACCGCAAGCACCCACCACTGTAACCAGCCAATCCACAGCAGATACATCCACAATGATAAACTAACCTTGTGACTTCTCTCCGTAATCCGCCACCACTGCTCATTCTCACATTGAAACTCAAAAATCTTGGAATCAATGAGAAACTTCCATCTTGAACCCATCACAAAAACAGACAAATAAAACCAGAATGCCCAACTAACGAGAAAAAATGAAAGGAGAATGGAACACGAGAAGGCACAAGAGGATAAGGTTAAGAAAAATTCCTGCGAGAAGCACCGGAAATGGGAAAACGACGGGAGGACATGAGAGAGAGAATGTTTAAAAAACAACAAATTCTATATTTTACAGTGCTCAAACAACTTTAACCACCTGCCCTTGGCTTCTATAAAATTAATGAATTGAATATTGATTCTCCTTTCAAAGTTGCTTTTTGAGCGAAACTAATGAAAAATATTTATAACATCTTCTTTCACTACTTCCCAGCACACTTTGAGAAAAGCTATGGAGTAACTTGTAATAAACCAGCGAAAGTGTTAAGCCGCATCTGCGCTATTACCCCCAAAAGATTAATTAGTTTAAAGTTGCCCTAGAATCAGTTATAAAGTCCAGTCTTAGAAAGTAACCAATGTGAGACAAGTACCCATTACTACCTTTATAATTTACTTTATGTCGTTATTAATATTCTTAATGTGGAACTAGGGTGCCCCTCTTGAATCCTAACACGTTGGGGGCATTATCGTGCAGTGCTCTAGTATAATATGGTTGACCTTACAACAATCTGCTTTGATATATGTCTAACTTTGGAAAAGTGCTAGCCACGCCTGTGCTATGTAACACCAAAAGACTAGTCAATCAAAAACTTCCCCAGAATCCGTTATAAAGCCTGATTTCACCTAGTAAGTAGCCAATGTGGGACTTAGCATTCATGACTACCTTTATAACAAACTGCACTTGATGTGGGTTATTCATATTCCCAGTGTTTGACTGAGTGTTACATTAATCCGACCTTGGTGCCTTATCACCCATTCTAGGCTTTCACCTCCTCCCATATCCCATTATACTCAAAAGATTTTTCCAAACAAAGGGTGTCAACCCTCTGAAGAGAATCAAAAGAAAATTCATCCAACTTTGGCCTCCAATTGAATTGTGTAGTATACAAGCTCTTGTAAAAGTACAATGTGGTCACTAATCATGGAAGGGTCAATTGAAACTATGGTATTGATAAATAAGGAATTAATGGAATTGTTCCTTTATTTGAATTAGCCACCCTATGAAAGAATTTAGTATATTTCTCCAACAAAGCCCTTGATTTTTGTCTCAAGTATATCTCTTCCATAAGGGTTTCCCTTTCCAAATCACAAATGAACATTTCCTTCCTTAATTTCTCTTCGTCACACAAAGTCTTGGCCTTCAAGTTTTCCAGATGAAATTGATTCTTTATTCTAACATTACAAAACAAGTCCTTGTTTCATAAAGGTGGATTAGCTTTCAAAGTTTTAAGAACAAGGGCCAAAATAAAGCTTGGAGAACCTTGAAAAGCGTTAATAAGTCCCCCATTGTCTTGCCATTTCCGAAAGTCCTTCTGATTTTAGCTACATATTTTTTAACTTGAACTATCTCTTATCACCCCCAAAAATCTCCAGAGTCGATAATAGTAGGAAAATGAACTGAGGAAAGTCAGTAAAGTGTACTTCCCTGAAGAGATAAGAAATCTATTTATTTTGGACGAATCAGGGGTGTCTTGGCTATTTGACCATGTAAATCTCCTTCCACTGGTGGAAAAGCAATAAGAATCAGTTCAAAAATAAAATCTAGAAAGCTAAAATATGGATGGACACAACTGGAAAGGAAAAGAAATAGTTGGTTAAAAGATCTACACATGGAATGGAATATAGACTAAAAGGAGATGAAGTTTTTTGTTTTTTTGGATAAGTAATAAGAAAAAGGGAGATGCGGTTTTTTGAAGTCCATTCTCTGCGAAAACAAACTATTCTGGTATTCTTGCTTCATTTCTTTTTTGAGTAGCGTCCGAAATTGAAGCTATATACGTAGTAAGGCTTAATATGCCCTAGACCACCAACGAGATGAATTTTGGTGAGTTTCACTACATATTAAAACGGTGCTGTTAAATTTGTAGGAATCTTGACAGATCAAAACATGATGAAATTATAATCTATGAATATCCTGTGTTTTGTAGGTTCGTTACCTGAAGATTATTGAGAAAAGTGGATACCAAGCTCTTCCCTGGGTGAGGTACATAACGATGGCTGGTGAATATGAACTTAGGCTTATATAAATCTGCTTCACATCACATGTTGGGGGGTTACCATCCACCATGTATATTTCATCAACGATTTAGTACACAAAGCAGATAAATCAAGAAGTTTTGAAAGTTCACCGCCCTGAATTTATGGTGGTTAAGATTTCTTCCCCGTGGCATTGTTTTTGGTCTGTTCATTGTTAAGAATTGTAACAGGATTGTTAGTTGACGCATATCCAGGAAGTATATTTTTGTTATCTTCCTTTTTTCTTTTTCTTTTTCTTTTTTTTGGAATAAAAGAGCGTATATTGTAACTTCAGTATTGTTTGATCTTTTATTCAAATTTTATTGCTGGAGGCAATTCTTATCTATTCTTTATGCTTATATGAATAGCCTCTTTTTTTTTTTTTTTTTTTTTTTTTTTTTTTTTTTTTTTTTTTTTCCTCCATGGTTGTTTCTTACGTTACCTGTAACCAATTTATTTTGCTTTTTTACCCGCAAGAGTTTCTGCTTGAAGAGGAAAATAGTTGGAATTTGGTTACCCTCCCTGTCTCAGAACAAATTTGAAAGGAGCGAAAAGAATGCTTGTCCTGAGATCTCATGGCAATTTGTGTCAGATTGCTTGGGTGGTCGGTCGATACTGCCTAACATTTATGGATGCTTAAATATCATATAGCATATGCATATGCATATAATCGTTAATAATAGTTTGATATTCATCTAGTAATGATGGACAATGCTTGACATGGGTCACTAAATAAAATTCCATACATACTAGAAATTTCCTAGTTTGAGAGTGGTATCCTCATGTAACAGATGGCTCACTGCTTCTTTGTTTTCACTGGCATGGCAGATTAGGGGTTAGACCATTAGATTAATGATTGGTATGATAGCCTGAGCAATCTCAAATATTATCAATAAGGTAGCATCCATATTCATTTAACAGATGAAGAAGTTGAATATAGACACGATGAAACTTTATACAATTTAGGATAACATTGTAATTCGAGGTCTTTATAAGAAATAGGTGCTCTAATTTTTGCCCATTAATACACATACAAAGTAATGAGTATGGCCAGCATGTTATATATAGAGAAATGATATTGCAGTTATAGAATGTACAAGCGTTGTGCATTCAATTCATTTAAAAAAAAAATAAGTAAATATATCATCTATATAAAAATATTAATTTTTTAATAATTGATATCACGTCTGTACAATTTATATCTTTATCTAGCATTATTCATTATATATATACACATACGCTCGTATATTAAAATATAAAGCTCAATTTCCATCAACAGTTTCGTTGATATCTGATAATGGCTCGAAGAAATCATCAAACTTCTCGTTCCTGCCCAGCAGGCTAACGCTAACATGCTTAGGATCAGAACCAAATTATCTTCCACCTCTCCCAATAATCTTAAATCCTCTTAAAAAAAAACTCTCACAGTCCTTTATACTCTCTTTGGCACCAAAAGAAAACAAGCAAATAATCAGAAATATGTATCTGAGTCTCAAGGTTCTTCAGAATTTGAAAAAAAAAAAATTGAATTTTCTTGCAATAGGTAAAGAGCAATGCTACATACAATCACTTTTACGTATTTCTTGCGCACTCCACTGATATAATTGGCTGGATTAATTTTTTTTAATATCCAATTAATTATATCACTGGAGTGTATAAAAAAATACATAAAAATAACTGCATGTAAAATTTTTGATAGGGAAAATATCATGGAATTGCAGCAGTACAACTGGGCACTAATTCAATGAACTCTCCAGTACTTTAAATCATTTTTGTCTTAACAATAAGCTGAGGTGGTGTATCCCGAATTCTCTCTCGGGTTTGGAGATCGCCTAGGGTTTTCAAATGGCTTCTGTCGTCGCCTCCATGGGGCGGACGGAGGGGGTGAGTGGGTCGCAGTCGTTTTTGGGTGTACAGGATTCAGAGAAGAAGAATAAGGATGTGGTTTTGTTGGGGGCAGTGTCGTCTGGTCTTTCAATGGCCGATATTGTGATCTCGCGGCCACAACCTCTCCCAGAAGTTGATCTGCCTTTGAGGGAGTCCAGATTTAATGAGGGTGAGATGTTCTTCCTATTCTCCAAGGTGGAGATCAAACAATCTGCAGAGCTGTTTTGTTTCTCGGTGGCCCTGAAATTTTTGCGTAGGGACCTTCTCTGGATCATATTAGAGGTTTCATTAAGAATCGATGGGGTCTTCAATCGATACCTGTGGTGGGGCAACTTAGAAATCCAAGGAATATTCTGTTTCGTTTGTCAAATGAGGAGGATTTTACTCAAGTGATAGCTAGGGGGAATTCGGAAATTATGGGGGTTTCCTATAAGGCGTTCCATTGGACACCGGATTTTAGTGGAGAAGATGACTCTCCAAGGGTGCCGATTTGGTTGACGCTCCCTGGGTTGCCTCCCAATTATTTTCATGTTTCTATTTTTAGGAGTATTGGGGGCGGTTTTGGAAGGTTTCTGAAGCGTGATAATGTGACGGCGTGTCATGCGTTCAAAGGCAGCGAGAATATGTGTAGAGATGGATGTTTCCAAACCCTTAAGGCAATCCTTTTGTATCGATCCTCTAGGAGTGGCGACCAGTAATTTCCAGGAGGATGTGTATGAATCTCTTCTCGTTTATTATTCTAGGTGTCACAGGCAGGGGCACTAGAAGAGTAAGTGTGGTCGGATTGAGTGGAAGGGAAATGTGAAAATGAAGGATGTCGAGGGGGGAAATGAGAAATCGAAAAAAGTCTGGCAATCGGTAGGGATTCGTGCGCCAGAGAAGAGAGAAGATGAAGTGGTAGTCGTGAAGCCATCTAGGCGAGAGGTATTGTTGGAAGCTGTTAAGCAATGCTGTCTTGATGGAGTTAAGGCTTCTTCGGAGATTTTTTATGTGTATGGGAATGGTCAGGTTTGTGATAATGTTCAACCTCCTTCGGAGGTCAACTCTGGGGATCAACAAATTGGGGCTTGTTTACAAACTGGTGCGGTAACATTTGTCAATACAGATGGTGTGTTGGAAGATAAGGCAGGGTCAATGCAGGTTAATGATAAAGCCAGGGGAAGTTGGTTTGAACAATCTGAACTGGGTTTAGATAAAGAAGATCGAGAGGTTCCGTGTGATGGTTTATTGTCCCCTCGAAGTTCTCTTAAAGCCATCGATGAAGCTATGGGGTTTGAGTTGTTCCATTTGGCAGAGAGGGGGGAATATGACAGAGGAGGGGTTATTAGAGTAAATAATTTTTTGGAACATTCTTTTTCAGAGGATGAGACGGGACAGGGTGGTGTGGAGTTGGCTTGGAAATGTTATGAATTGGATACAGAATTGAATATCCCTCTAAAAAAGCTTCGAGGGGTTAAGAAGAAAAAGCCTATTGTTATCCTTAATAGGGTGACGCATTTGAATAAATTTTATTAATGGTTATGAATTTTTTGGTTTGGAATATTAGGGAAATTCTTTCGTCAAAGAGAAGGTTTTGGCATCTTTTAAATAAACACCATCCTTCGGTGGTGGCTATTTTAGAACCATTTCTTTTGGCAAATAAATGTGGTAGGTGGGCAAAATGGATGCGCTTGCAAAATTATGTGAATAATGCTGAAGTTGGAGGTAAAGTTTGGTTATTTTGGGAGGATGGGCTTGATTTTGAACTTATCTCGTGCTTGGATCAGAATCTTTCAGGCTGGTTTGTTAGTGGTGGTATGTGTATTTTGGTTACTGTTGTGTATGCAAGCTGTTTTCAACGTAATCGGCAAGAGTTATGGGATTCTTTTAGAGGTCTTGATCCAGGTCTAAGGCCATGGTAGTTGGCAAGGGACTTCAATATTATTAGGAGGGATGAAGAAAAAAATAGGGGGTTTGTTTCGTGCTACTCGTGCAAAGGAATATTTAAATGTTTGCATCCAAGGTTGTAGTTTGTTAGAACTTCCTTTTGAGAGTCAAAAAATGTCGTGGTGTAATGGACGTTTAGGTGGTCGGCGAATTTGGGCCATATTGGATCTGGTGATGGTTAATACTGATTTTTGAGACTTTTTGCAGATGCTTTTGTTGAATATTTACTAACGTCTTCAGATCATGCTCCGATGTTACTTTCTTTGGTGTGAGAGAGAAGAAGTGGTGTTAGACCATTTAGGTTTCAACGTATGTGGGCCTCTCATGAGAGTTTTTCGGAGGTGGTTCGGCAGTCTTGGAGCCGCCCAGTGGAGGGTTGTCCTATGGTGATTTTTAGTAAAAAGTTGAAGTTGCTAAAAAAAGAATTGCTAAAATGGAATGTTGAGATTTTTTGGAGAGTTGAGATTGAGCTAAAAACTATTGAAGCTAGCCTGGTGGATTTAGAAGAGGCTGAGCTTGAAGAGGAGTTGCTTCATTGTAAGCAACGGCATACCAATACTTGCATCGGGAGGAAATTCTTAGGTGTCAAAAATCTCGTATTAAATGGCTTATAGAGGGGGATTTGAATTCGGCTTTTTTTCATGCAGCATTGAGAGTTAAAAACAAGAATAAAATTATTGATCAGATGTCATTAGCGAATGGGCAGGTGTTGAATTCGGCAGACTCAGTTCATGTGGGGGTTGTGGAATTTTTTTCCGAAATGTTAACGGCAGGTGTTATTGAATGGGATGAGTTTGATATTAAGTTGCTCTCTCTAGTAGTTTCTGAGCAGGAGAATGAGGCTTTGGTGGAGACTCCGACTATGGAGGAGCTACAAGCTGCTCTTTGGTCTATTCTGCATTAGCCTAGGGCCAGACGGTTTTTTGGTAAACTTTTTTTTATCATGGCTTGGGAAATTATTAAGGAAGACTTGTTAGCTTTGGCGCAAGGACTTTTTGAAGGTATGCCATTATATTCATTCTTTGGGACTACGAATATTGTCTTAATTCCAAAGGTGGAGGTTCAGGGGGCCTTTTCACATTTTCGTCCGATCAGTTTTTGTTCACTATTATATAAACTTTTATCGAAAGTGTTGGTGAATCGATTGGCACCTACTTTAGAGGGGATCATTTCGCCTGAACAAGTTGCTTTTGTGCGCGGAAGAAGCACCTTTGATAACATATCCATTGCTCAGGAAATGGTTCATGGACTGAATAAAAAATCTAGAGGTGGGAAGGTGATGATTAAAATTGATATGGCTAAAGCATATGATCGGGTGAATTGAAGAATTTTTATGGTGGTTTTGAATAGATTAGGTTTTTCTGGGAAGTGACGTTCTATAATTTATAATTGTATTTCTTCGCCTGTTTTTTTGGTGATGTTGAATGGATGGTGATGTTGAATGGATGTTTGAAGGGTTTTTTTCAGATCTTCCTAGGGACTATGTCAAGGCGATCTTTTATCCCCTTATCTATTTATTTTATTGGAGGAGATTTTGTCCCGATTGTTGCTTCGAGAATTTTTATTGGGGAGAATAAAGCTGTTTGAGTCGGTCGGGGGTAAAGTAATTAGCCATCTTTTATATGATGATGATCTCTTGTTATTTTCAAATGGTAGTAGGGATTCAATCCAAAGTATTATGCAGATTATGAAATTATATGAGAAAATGTCGGGCCAAGAGGTTAGTTCGAGCAAATCGTCTATATTTTTTTCAACATTTACATTGCCAAGGAAGGAGAGGATTTGAAGAGTATAACTGGTTTTGTCAAAGGAGAGTGGCCTTGTATTTATTTGGGAGTTCCATTGTATGTGGGATGTATGACATTACGTACGTTTGAGCCGTTGTTTGCAAAGGTGCAAAAAAAGATGGCGGGATGGAAGGGAAAGCTCTTATCCTTTGGTGGAAAGATTATTCTTTTGAAGCATGTTTTAAATAGTTTGCCGATCCATTTGCTTTCTGTGCTAAATTTACCGAAAGGGGTAGTTAAGAGTCTTAAGGTGACTTTTACTAATTTCTTATGGGGATCGAGTTTGGAGGTAAAAAAGAGAAAATGGGTTTCATGGAAGAATGTTTGCTTGTCGATGGAGGAAGGTGGTTTGGGGATTCAGGATCTCTCGAATGTTCAAACCTCGTTACTCATAAAGTTTGCTTGGAAGTTGTTAAAGGGTGATTCTTTGTGTGTTGAATTTTTTAAGGCAAAGTATGTTGGGAACTCTTATCTAGTTTAAGTTATTTCATCCTTAAGAGGATCAAGATTTTGGAGAGGATTTTATGGGTGCTCCCTCTAGTGTTAAATAATTTTAGATGCTTAATCCGTGGGGATGACTCAAGTTTCTAGTTTAGTAATTGGCTGAGGGATGGAGTTATTACTAATTTAGCGATAGTGGTAGGTGATCTAGCTTTGAGAATCTAGGATTTGGTTGTTGGAAATGGATGAGATTTATCTAAAATTCGGCAGTTAGTGGGAGAGCAGGTTGTGGAGAAAATTGCAAGTTTCCAGTTGAGGCTACGAGGTAATAGAGATTTCTATGTATGGAAGTTGTCTGATGATGATGAATTCACTTCTAAATCTACCTGGGAGTTGGTTAGAAACAAGGGTCCATGTTGTTTATGGAAGAAATGGCTTTGGAAAAATCAAGTACCAAAGAAAATGTCATTTGTGTGTTGGAGTGCACAACTTCAAGCTCTACCAGTGGATGACATTATTAGAAAGTTGGGAGTTCCGATTGTGTCTAAGTGTAATTGCTGTTATTTTGCACAGATGGAAACACTAGACCATGTTTTATGTGATGGTCATGAGGCTAGGAGGGTCTGGGATTTTTTTGCTGGGGTGTTTGGAATCAAGTTGCCGCAGCATAGAGTTTGGCAAGGGGTTGTTAGTGTTTGGTGGGTACGGGCATCCACTTCTTATCAAATGGGATGGCTTCGTGCGGTTGTGTCTATTCTTATTACATGGTCTATTTGGAGGGCGAGATGTACAACGCATATGAAGGGGGAGACTTTTGATTGGAAACGGATTGTGTGATGTGTTAAAATTTCTTTGTGGAGCTTTCACCTTCTTTGAGGAAACTAAAAAAAATTTCTAGAAGAGATGTGTTGATTTTGCAGGAGCTACATTGCCCAATGGCACCAGTGTGCTCTCAGGCGGTGAAGAAGATTCCTTGGTCTAGGCCGACTGTAGGTTCAGTAAAGTTAAATTACACCACCCCCTCCTGTGGTAATCCGGGTTTGTCTGGAGGGGGTGGTGTAATTCGAGATTCTTATGGTAAGGTTATTGCAGGGGCTCATTGTTATGGGCATGCCACTAATACCGTTGCGGAGTGTTGAGTGTTCCTTGATGGATTAAAGTTGTGTCATCAACTTGATTTGAGGGATTTTTTGGTAGAATCGGATTCGATGGTGATCGTCGGTTGGTTTAGTTCGGATGTGTGCAAATTTTGGTATTTATAGGATTTTTGGGAAGAAGCGCTTCATTTATTTCGACTAATGAATGTCAATGTTCATCATATCTATAGAGAAGCAAACACGGTTGCAGATTTTCTTGTAAATGAAGTGCAATAGGTTGGCATTTAGATTTTTGGGGTGAGGAGTTTGGGGAGAGACATTTTTGTAGCCTTGTATGTACTGATAAATGGGGTCTTCCCTATATTATGCACCTGTTTATTGTATTTGTGGCTTTCCTCTGCCTCAGTGAGGCTTTGAATAAAACTGGGGCTTTCGCCTCTTTTTTTTTTTTTTAAATCATTTTTGTCTTTATTCAAAAAAAAAAAAAAATGAACTCTCTACTGAAGAGGAAAAGAGCTTTCTTATACTTTGCCAGACTTAAAAAATCAACATTCTGAACTAATTTTCTTAATTTCTCCCATCTTTCAGTCATAAGACGACGACCATTAATGAAGATATTCTCTGATTTAGATAACTCTACATTCTATCCACCGTAACCATTGCAAATAGCTCCAATGATTTTGGTTGCATTGAGCTGGGATTCTTTTGATTAGAAATACTAAACCCACCTAATATGTGTCTCAATTCCCTTTTCTTTTACTTTTTTTAACTTCGTGATTAAGAAATTGTTTTCTAGTGATGTTATGATTTTTTTATTATTTTTTTACAAATTAAGAGTATAAAAAATGAATGAAAAAAATTGCACTTCTCAAGACCGAGCTCATGCTACATCCTCGGTGGATGCGGCATTGCTCTTTTGCGAAAATTGGATATAGATACGATTTAATGGGAACCTTTTGCATGCATGAATCATTTTAACGGAGAACATGGAAATTGACAATGAACATGTGATGTCGGACAAAACAGTGATTATTCTGTAGACTAGTTTCAATAGAAAATTCGCAGGGAAAGGATGACAAGAGAATCGCCCAAAATACAGAGAAAACAACTATAATATTCAATTCAAAATTATCAACTTCAAGAATAGTGAAAATCAACCTACAACCCGGGCTGTAATAGCCAAAAATCATCCATATTAGAATTTTACCAAAAATAGCAAATTTTCAATAATCACTCCAAAAATAAATATGTAATAAAATAAATAATCTACAAAAAATATGACCCAAATCGGGTTTAGAATCACTTCCTAAATGATAAACGAAATAATACCATAAAAGGAAAAAAAGAATTAAAAAAGGGGGATTCGGAGCGGAAAATAGTAGATTTTGATCTCAAAATAGATGCACACTAAGCATGGCTCCATGTACACAATGTTAATGCCAAAAAGAGCTTTCCGAATTGGAGTCATATGTGCGATTCTGATACCTGTAGCCAAAGTTATGGCCAAAATACCGAAACGCATCCAAAACTACCCCAATTAAGGAAAGATCATAGTTTCCTGTTATCTTTGTGTTGATCTGCCAACTCAAGATATTTCAATACCATCAACGTACAATCTAATAACTCAGCATCATCTGACTCGAATCCTCCTGCATCAACAAGGATATCCAACCTATCATGTGCTGCATATATAAAATATATAGTTGCTTGTAGAAGCTTAAAAGGATTAGATTTTTCCTGGTGATTGTGAAATCTCATAATGATCACTTGTTATGATCCTCAGGGTTAAAGGATTAACTAAATTAGTATCTAACAGTCTTAGAGCTTTTGAATCAATGGTTAGGTCTCTAACAATTTGTATTAGAGCAAGGATCGTGTCACGGGTTCAAGTCACGTAGTTTTAAATCATTGAATATTGATAGACGAGTGAAGTTGCCAAAAGGAAAAGTGTTACCATCAGATCAATGTTGATAGAGTGGACCGTCATGGATGTTGGATTTAGAAGCGTAGTGTAATGTTATGATTTTGAAAGTTAAGGGGTTAATCATCTTGATGGGTAATGGGAGTACATTGTCACCAATAGTAAGCAAGGTCATGAATCAGTTTTCCTCCCTCTCACTTCATCGTTGCTTCCCGGAAACTACCGTCTAGATTGTTCGATGAATTCACGACTTCAGTGTATTGTCCCTAGCTCATTGTGAAAGGTGCATGCATCCCCTTCCCATTTGTACAGTTCTAAGCTTAGAATATTTGTTGCTTCTAGATATGACTGCAAACAGTAAACTTCAACAAGGCTAAATATGCAACTAGGGGTGTAATCGGTCCGGTTCGGTCCAATTTTAGATAAAATTTCGAATCGAATCTGTATGCACCAGTTTTGCATTTTCAAAAACCGATTATGCACTAGTTACCCCTCATAAACCAATTCTTTCGGTTTTGTCGATTCCAGTCTGGTTTTTTGGTTTTAATATACTATTAATATATAATATAATAATATATAATATAGTATATTATAGTATAAAATACTAGAGTGATAATATATTGTAGTATATTATAATATATATTATAATTGTATTATAGACTATATTGATATAATATAATATATAATATAGTGATATATTATGATTGATTTGATACATCTTTAAATAGTGAAAAGAAAGAGAGAGAAGCTCTCCCCTCTCTCTAGAGAGAAAGCTAATATGATAATCACCCTAGAGGGAGGTGGGAGCCTCGGCTCCTCCCTCCCTCCCTCTTTTTAGTTTCTTGCCTTTTCCTTTCTTTCAGCTTTCGTCTGGTTTTTGGTTTTTGTTTGGTTATTTTCACTCAGTGCTTATGGTTATGGTGGCTTAGTTCTTGGTCCCTAGTTATGGCACCGTCTCAAAGCAAGGATCATTTGTAAAGGAAATGCCTCCCGAGTGCAACCCTAAAGAGGGGTGGCTCATTGCAGAGAAGACGTGCACAAAGGCTGGTGGTTTCACTGAGGATGGTGGATCTAGACAGCGGTGAGAGGCTGGCTACCCTGTTTTGTTGATGCAAGGTTGACGGTAATGGACTAAGGTGCGGCGAGGCTATGGCGGGGCGGCTCTTTGGTGAGAGGCGCGCTACTCTGTTTTGTAACAAAGGGTTGGTGGTACGAGCAGCGGATCTAGGTTATGGGTTGTTGGCCTTCCTTCTTTTTGATTTTGGCATTCAGTTTGCCGAACATAAATCTGGGCCTCGTGGTGATTCTCGTGCCTCATGGTGGTGGTCGGCATAGTAGTTTGTGTGCTGCACAGCAACAGAGAAGAAAGAAGAAGGGGGAGGCGGGATTTAGAGATGAAGCCCTAGCTGAGCCCACGTGTTACCTCAATTTATGTGCCCCTTTATTTGTAAATTTTGTGCTCTTTAGTATTATTGCTTTATCGTTTAATGTAGTAATGTAGTTTAGGTTAAATAAATAGAAATAGACTATTGGGCTTTGGTCCATAGCAGGTTTGTCTCTCTCCTCCTTTGGAGGATGAGGGTTTCCCCCTCACCTCCTTTAGAGGTGGAGGGTTTTCCCCTCACCTCCTTTGGAGGAGGAGGTTTATTCTCCCGCTCTCCCTTTGGAGGGCAGGGTCCTGGAAGTATTTTCTCAAACAAGTCGAGATGGACACCTCTGTTGTTTACAGAGGCTCGCATCTTAGAAGGCATTGCCACTAGATAGTTTATTGAAGTTTTAGACAACGTCCGCCACAAAGAAATTTGTGTGCGAGAAGGCTCCAAACAGATAATTAGTTTGACTTGTAATCAGGGTTTCTCTGTATTTATCAGTCACAACTGTAACTTCCGTTATGAATGGAATTGAAGTTTATTTCTCAAAAAAAAAAAAGTGATATATTATAGTATATTATAATATATAGTGATATAGTATTAGTATAACTATTAATATAATAAACTATAGTGATATAAGATTTTAAAATTTAATATTATATTAATTAGTTAATTTATCATATAATACAAAACTATGTTATATATAATTATATATTATATATAAAAATTATATACAATATAAAAAATTAGAATATATATATATGAACCGGTTCAGTCTGGTTTTAGGAAAAAAAAAAAAAAACCAGAATCAAACCGATTTTGATTGATTTTAAGAAAAATAAAACCGATATCGAACCGAACCAAACTTTGTATCGGACCAAACCCACCAGTTCAATCCTGTGCAGTCTAGTTTACCGATTCACTAGTTTTTTGTTACATCCCTACATGCAACCATGGAATCGTCTAATTTTTTTATATTGGTTTAGATAAATGATTATTATATCTATCTCTTTTTATTATTGTAAGCTTTTGGGAGGAGTGATTATTTAATATATATATATATATATTTATATATATTATGAGAGTAGATGTGAAGCCTCCAGATTTCGCTTGGGATCGGACAGATTCTAAAGTGTCGGGACATGCAACACAAGGTTACCTGCTCTCGTTTATGATAACTAAGGATGCAATGCACCTAGCAATATGCAATATTAAACATATTTCATAAAATTCACATGATAACTGGTATTCAAAGGTTGCAGTAACTATCCAACAGGTTTGTAAAATAAAGAGTATTGGATTTAGAGCTCCCTAAGTACATGTAAAACTAAGATAACTACTAAACTAATCCATTGAGTAGCTCGTGCAACTCAGTCAAGGATGCCATAATACTATCGATAAAATGGTGTATCGAAACGATAGGCTCTACATCATGCTGTCATTGTCTAGTCGATTGCCGTTAGACGATCTTCTGCCGCATCTCCTAATCCTGGCACATGATCTACCATGCCAGGTGGAATGATAGTTGAAAGATTTGATTACAAATCTTAGAAAGTTAACAAATAACTTAGCTTACAGTTTATAAATACAGGCATGTCAGTAAAAGCATGAATGTATAATCATAATTATAAATAAACATGACGTGGCTTGACATATAATATGGCATGAACTGACATAACTTGAACTGGCATGAGAAGAACTAAACTTATGTGTACTAGACATGAAATAAAACTAAACATGAACTGAACATGAATTGAACTTGAACTGAATATGAAATAAACATGACGTGCAACTGAGCTTGAAACTGAACATGAAACTTGACATGAACTGAACTGAGATTTGACTTGACTTGAAATGACATGAACCAACGTGAACTGACTTGGACATGAACTTAACGTGAAATAACATGAATTTGAAATGTATTCTAATCTTATGGAGACATATTATTTTGGAGACATACTTCAAACTCGAGATATGACGTGACATAAAATAAGATGGCAGATCGACTAACATAACGTAACCTGACATGTACGTGAGATGAATGACTTGGCGTAACTTGAAACAGACAAACAGTAAGTACCATAGCATAACATGTAACAGACAACAATTCGTGACATGGCCTAACATATAACAGATAACATTACGTGACATGACATAATATTTAACAGATAACTATTTTGTAACATAATATAATATGCGTAATAGATAAACATCTAGTGACATGTTATGGCATGGCATATATGCTAACATAAATAAATAACCAATAGTTCCCTAACCAACATACATGCACAGTAATCTGACAGTAAGTTAGAAGCTAACTTATAATGATCGTCGTGTTTTATGAGGCAAAGTACGAAATACGAGAAACTATAAATAATAATTTTGTTAAAAACTTTATTACTAATGACTTAGAAATATGAAAAAAACTATTAACTTAGAGTACAATTACCATTTTACCCTTTAGACGTAGAAAAATGATTATTTTACCCATAACTTTTTCCACCCTAACTCCAAAAATACCAAAATATAAATTTTATCTCAAACTCAAATATCAATTTAGAAAAAATTAAAACCAATCACAACTTTGAAAAACATTATAGGGCCGAAACTTGCAAAGGCCACATCTCCTAATTTTTGTTATAATTTCTTCCAACTCTAAAACTCATGATCAAACCGAAATATTGCAACAAAGATCATCATATTCTAGGTTTAAAAGCATGCTTAAAACATCAAACAAAATATACTTCTCATAAACATAATACGTTTTAAGCAAAAGATCCAAACTTTTAACAACAACACAAACCCTTAAATCTTAAGGTTTTGACATTTTCAAAACATCTCCAAGAACTTTTAAAAATCCAAAACTTTCTACTGACATGTTCATAACACATCCCTAAGAACTAATATGCTTTGAATTAACACATAAAAATCACAAAAACTTACAAAATCTCACTTGAAGTTCTCGGCTTCAACACTTAGTCAAAAACAGAATTGTTTCTAAACTTTGCTTTGATCAAACACTTTATCCGAGACATACAATGATGAGATCTTTAAAACAAGATATTATATGGTTTAAAAAATATGTCTTAAAGTAGATCCAAGTATTAAACTTAAAATCACATGGCTAAAAATAAACCAAAACATGGATTTAGCCGAAAACATAAAACTTTTGACCTAACCGTGTATTCTCTTGTATAAAAATTTCATATTTTTGAAACTAACACAAAAGATCTTCAAAATAACATCATAAAATGTAGATAAAAGGCTTAGTATCATCAAATAAATTTATCAAAGCCATTGGAGTAAGAATTGGCCACAAAAGATCTAAACTTTCTTAAAACATAAACTATTTTTTCCTCCTCCAGTTTCTAACCTTTTAGATCTAAGAAAATATTTCATAAGAAGTTTTGATCATGCAACTAATCTCAAAACATCATTCATATAAACATGTGGACAACACTCCATAAAAACTTCGGACCAAGATTTGTCTATTAGCTTGATCAAAAATTCTAAAATGCAACACACTATCCAAATTATCGCCTAGATTGAGCTTTTAATGGTTAAAATAACTTGTAACCAACCAAATGGCCATGAAATTAAACAAAAAATATACCCATGGAAACTATGCTCAAAGATAAACAAATTTTATGAACTAATAATTGTGATAAAATACTTAAAAAGTTTCCAAAACTGCACACCAAAATGCTCAAAAAACTGCCATAGTGAGTTTCTAAAGTGTTCTCTCTAAGAATGGAAATGAAAATGGGTGAAGTGAGTGAATGGGTGACTTGCATGCCTAAGAAACTTCTGAAAAGTGAAGTATGTGCTTGAGTGATATCTTGATGGGTGGTGATTAAGTCACAAAAAGGTACAAATAGTTAGGGGTTTTCAGCCAAGGAATCTTCCAAGGGTGGTCGTGAGGTAGCATTTTCCTCTCACATCATGCACACTTTTGGGGCTGTTAAGGATAGAGGTTGGTCTGCCATGGGTGGGGAAAACTTCCTCAAGAAGCTTTACCAAAGTTGCCAAAATTCGTGGGCTTCAAACAAGCGGGTTTCAACTAGGGTTTAAAGAGAGTTTTGTTAGGGTTTGAGATGCTATCAAGTCTAAATCTAATTTTTCTTGACCCAATCTAATTTTCAGGATTTAAAAAATTGGATGATGATGTCATAACATGAATTTAAAGAATTAATAGTATGTGAAAGTGATTTAATCAAGTGATTAAATACAATGCTAGAAATTGGAGGAAGTAGAGTTTGGAGAAACCATTTAGAATTTCGGTTTCAACGAAACTTTTGGGGTTTCAATTGGATTACAACCATTTAGGTTTTACTATAGTTGAAATTCTCTTTGGTTTGGCACAATTTGGATGATTGGATGGAATAGATTTTTGCTTAGGTAGCATGATCTCATACTTTGATTTCCTTCACAATTCCATCTCATGGTTCATCTTGGTGCCAAGTGCCAATAATATTCACTAAGTATGATTAAGATCTTGTCAAGTGTACAAATAAAACTTTTCTAACCTAATTTGGACATTCAAAACTATGATTTTGAATATACTGCAGTTGGTGCTATTATTGAGATTACTATTCAGTTCGGGAAAAGTGAAAATAAAATTTGTGCTGTAAAATTCTAAATATTCACACTAACCTAATTATGTAGTTCATTTATCAAAATCCAACTACAAAGTTCCTCAAAATAAACAAAATGTGTCTTCGAACAATCATTTCATCCGAAAATTTAAAATTATATTATTGCGCTATAAAATACTAAATAATCAATTGAGTCTAATGGCACAGACCATATCACATTCTGACACTTTTAACTAACTTAAATAAATAAAATCGCACTTCTAACACCGTAGTGATCAATGGTAACACTTACAGACTAAAACTTACGTAATTGGTCGATTCATGAAAACTTACAGAGATTCCATGAAATTCCTAAAGTCTATAAAAATTCTACCATTAAATTTCTAGTGAGCTATTACGTATATTAGACAAGTTTGATCCCGACTCTATGATTTAACGTATGTTTTTTATTTCGTACCCAAAATGAGATAAAGGAGATGCATATTCCACAGTTATTTTTCTTCTATTTTAATACCATTAGCAAACAAGGGACAGTCTATAATCATTCAAATGATGTCATCTAACAATACGTTAGGTTCAAAATAATAATAAAGCTGATAGAAAGAGAAAAGCCTTACACTGTAGTAAGGGGTAGAAGACACCACACTGACTGGCTCAGGCCCACCGAAAGTGGCGAGAGCATACAGTGCAGCATGGATCGAAGACCAGGGTCGAGCCAATTCCCAGCATGAAATGTCGCTCTCTCGTTGCTGCCTTTCCAACCACAGCATGCAAGCTCCTGTCATGATCGCTTCCTCCAGTTCCTGCTCAAAAAATCTGCTTACATGCTTATCATCATTACTACTATAATAGCTCATATGTTCACCACCTTACTAGATCTCAATCTTCCACTTTCCGTCCATCTTTTTCCAGAATGATCATTCGAATATCTTCGGATCAAAATGGTTATTAGATTAATCACTTAAAGGAAGTGAAATCTTAAGCAAGATCTTCTATATATGGGGGTGATTGTTGAATCATGGCATGCATGCATGATTCCTTGTTGAACTAAATTATCATTCAAAAGTTTATAACACTTACAAGGTTAATTGCTTGATGATTATTTTAGGAATAGCAGCTCTAAAATTAAACAGCAAAATTAAACATGCTGTATAGACTTGTTGAATATGTAACTAAATGCAATTTTTAAATAACTATATATTAAAGAAAAGGGTGTCTAATTAAGCTCACGAATCAAGAATGAGCATGGAGTCTGATGGCCGTAGACCAGTCCTCGAGCCATTAATATATAGCAGCAGAAGACAAAGAGGATTTGTACTTTACTATGCTGCTCATTTGATTTCTTCTCTGAGAAGCAATTTGTCTGAATTCTTAACAAAAATACATACTCTTGTACCTAGCTTAATGTTAGATACAAGTTTCAAATAAATAAGTTTCATATAAGTCATTAAAAATAAAAAATGAAGAATAAAAAAAGAAAGAAAGAAAGTGGATTCCACTAATAAATAATAGTTTTTTTTCTTTTATATTTTTTTAGGTGGGGTCCACTTTTTAATAAGAACTTGTATGAGACTTGTCTATTTGAGACTTATATAAATTATATATATATATATATATAAGTGGTTCAACGTATACAGTTGATCAAAATGTGCATGCATAGGAGAAACCTAAAATGCAATAATTTGATATTATGTGTGGTGTGTGAGTTTATGTGTAGCAAAACTCAAGTACATCTCCCATTTTAAAACCAGAATTTAATTGGCTGATATCTCTTGATCGATATGGTTCTTTGTGTATATAATCACACTCACTCATTAATCATGGGGGTGGGGAGCTAGAAAATTAGAATCGATCGTTTAGTTGCCATCCTCATGTGTTGTTCTTTTCTTTTTTCCTTTTTTTTTTTTTAGAGTGTTATAGTCACAAATTAGAGATTACACAGTAAAAATAATCCAACAAATTAATGTGGATTCATGTAATTCGTTATATTTATTTTTTAACAAAAGTAATTTTACAATACGATGATTCACATAAAATCACCTCAATTTTTGAAATTATTTCTGTATATATAATCAATTTGTGGCTAAAGTATTTTTTTTTAATTAATACAAGAATTGATTGGAATATAAAGACTGCAAATAGAATTTCTTATAAATTTTATACATCTTTCTTAGGATCCCAAGCAAAATACATTAAATCACATTATTAACTAACTAATTATATGGAATGTTTCATGAGAAGTTGGATAGAGCTAATTAAGAATATTACAATTTGCATAGAAACGCAAGAAAAAAATAATTACGCCAATATAATTAAAGAAATTGTAAAATAATTATTACGCCAATATAATTAAAGAAGTTATAAAGAAATTGTAGATGTAAATATTACAATTAGCAACAATAAATATCGTTTTTATGAATTTTTTCTTTAGCATTAATATTACGAATTTATGTGAGATTATAGGAAAGATTACAATAACTGAGATTTTGTCACAGTTCTGTGTATGCATAGTGATGGACCAAAGTCATTGAGACTTGGTGGGCTTAGTCCTGTTGGGTGTATTGGCTTATGGCCATTTATTTAAGTTATATGATAGTGTTGATTTGGGTCATGACCCATTTATAGTTGTGAGGATTATATGGGTTGTTTATTTTATTTTTGTTTAGTTAAGTTGGCCTGGGCCCATTAGTTAGCGGGAGCATGTCAGTATTTGCAATGGTGTTGGATGCACTTTGTAAAGCATGCAAAAGTTTAATACACATATTTTCTATTCCTCTCTCTCTACTCTTGGAGGTTAAGTCAATCTCAAATTTGATCAATTTTCTTGTACTTTTTCTCACATTTTCTACTCACCCAAACACCAACCATCAGTTGTGTTACAAAGTGGTATAAGAGAGACATCGATCTCTATACTTTCAATCTATGAAAATGGATGAAATTCTCTCATCATTACCCAAAATCAAGGAGTTGGTCAAACAATCACAGCAACATTATAAAATTATTCTATAGACATTCAAAGATATCAAAAACAACTTAGAAGATTTTTGGAACAAATTTAATGAAGATTTCACCTATCTAGAATGTCAACTTTGTGCACTATAGGAATAAGAGCATGCAACACTGGTGGAAGGAAAAATAGGAAGTGAATACCGACGAGATTCTACTTCCTCCACCTACCGAAGGCAGCACTGTAAACCTTCAAATTCAGGACAAGGAGGTCAACCTGCCCAATCAGCAGCGCCTCCAAAACCTTCCTGTGCTAATTGAACCTGAACCTAACTTGAACCCAAGTTTCATCAAGAATGGCCATGCCAAATACTCCAAGGAGGAAGGCCACATACCTAAGAAATCAACTCCACTACCCTTATTCCCCTACACCAACACAAACCGACACTACCTTCCTAAATCCTCAATTAAGTTTGTGCCTCCCTTCATAGCTCTTTTATAGCCCCCTTCATCACGATCTCATCAGTTCATATTCACGAGTAAAGCATCAATAGTTATTTGTGTTGAAATCAGTTCCAATATTTACTCCCATCTGGACCTTCGGAGTTCGGCACTGTGCTAGTTCAACCCTGCTGAGGGGGTTATCAAGAACCAGATCTTGAACAACGCATCACGGGCAACCTCAGATAGGGCCCCCACGGCCAATAACTTTGAGTTCAACCAGTCTGGTGTGGGCAATAGCTAGGCCAAACATTCCAGTCTTGCCTCTGGAAAGATTTATGAAGAGGATGGGGCCAAGATGATGGAATAGCTCTTGGAGGAAAACTTCGTCGACCTAGCTACAATGAAATGGACTAGTAAGAACTCTGGATCTTCTACTTGCAAGTGTGCATTTGTTCAATTCTGCTATGAACCTATCAAGCAACAAAACTCACATGAATGACCAGAAAAACAAGAATATTATCGAGATAGTGGCTCAAATGGTGACACCGAAGGTATCAATTATTTTGTTCTCTTTTGAAATTGTCTTCAACATAGATTGTATTGTTTTTCTTGGACTTGTTGCCATGGGAGGCTCTCCACAAGATTTGAGAGGATTATATGAAGGATCTAATGTTGCCTTCGTGCTTCGCATGAAAAAGGTAGTAATGGTGCCTCAGTTGTTTGTGAAAATGCCAATTAGGAGTGTTCTGGGTTTGATTGTTAGGTATTTGTTGTTGGGTGTTTGGTGCTTTTGAACTTTGGCACGTCAAGAGGATGGGACCTTGTTGGGTTGGGTTAATAATGAAATTGAGCAACTTGAAACTAGCGACACACAACCACAATCACAATCACACCTTTTTATTGACCAGTGGCTTTTTGGTTTTACTTGGTTGATGTTACCACTAGAGGTTGGCAACCTACTATAGTAATAGGAGAAAAAGAGGGACATGGGAGGCTAAGACTTGTCCTTAATGACAAGAGCAATGCAAGGGTGCACTCATTGTTGCTGCAACATTTTTATAATGCAAGCATGGATTGGAGTTTGTATTCACGGAATATTATGAGAGGTTTCCTCAGGTATGTGTATGGAGAATTCGATGTTGTTGTGAGCCTTCTGTGTGACGCCCCCAAATCCCCACGCACGAACATGGGGAAATCGATACGTCCGGATGGTGACAACCCGGGTCACCACCCTAACGACGGGTGCCGAGTGTGTGCAAAGGCAACATATGTGCACGAAGAAACACGCAGCGGATAACGAAAGTCATACAACTAAGTACCAGAATTTTTCTTAACGTAATACAAGCTGTTCAAAACATACATAAAATATTACAAAACACTAACATAGCTTTAAACCAAAAACAAAGCATAACAGCAGCAACCCGGCGGAGCCGCATCCTCGGGCTCAGCCTCCTCCTCCTCATCCTCAAAACCTGCACCAAAAGCTACGGAACCAAAAAATGGTACTGCAGATAAGTAAAACCCAAACACTACCAGATAAAAAGACATAGAACTCAAACAAAATGCATGAAGCATGCCCGATGCACAAATCCCATAAAACATGATTTTTCCACACATGCCAAAAATCTCATTTGGCCCAAAAACACATATTTCCCAAAAACCACACCAAAAGTCACATTTGGCCTCGATAACCGTCTCAAACCAAAAACCATTTTATCCGTATGCACCATGACCTCCCCTAGGGGTCATCCGCACACCCTGGCTCCAGTGCCACACCGCAGAGTACCACTACATATGTGACACCTAACGAGCGATGCCCAGTTCCACGCCCCGCGTGTTCGTAGCCAAGCATCCTCTAGCCCTCACCAGCGAAGGGTCACAGAGTCGGTGCATAGGGCGATGCCCGATTCCGCGCCCGGCGCGTTCGTAGCCAACCAACCCCTAGCCCCCGCTCCCGTCGTCGCCCAGCGACAACCCAGGAGACATCACTCAGTTTATTCTGCTCCCGAGTGATCAGAGGAGCTCCACCGGGATAATACCCCATCCCGGCTTGGGGTCGTGATACACACGCACCCGTAAGTCCACTTACGCCAATAAACAGGCTTTTCACAGATACACAAAAACACACGTGCATGCACCATGTAAATGCCATATCAATGCACCAAAATAAACAACCAACATATATCAATTAAACAAGCAACTCCGTCCTCCATCCATCCGACCCCCGAACTCCTCGGACTTAGTCTGGAATCAGCCAACCAACAGATAAAATAATTGAACGAGCAATATATATTTAAATCTGAAAATAGGGTTTGGAAATTACTTACGGCGCTATACGGTAATTTTAGAAAACACTCGGCGTTGCAAACGGCGGAGAAAAAGCAACATTACAGTGAAAAATCACTATGGCCGTGGTTTGTGAAATACCCACTTTTGAACGGGGACAAACCAGGGCTTGGGATCGATAGGAAATGGTCTAGGGATGATTGTGAAGCTATTGGAAGTGGTGGTTGGCCGTGGGTGGCGGCGAAAACGCTGGAGAGAGGCCGGATTTTCCAAAAAGGAAAGCTAGCTCGTGGGAGTTGTTCCGGTGGTCGTTGGAGGCCGAAAATAGGTGGGTTAGGACGGCAAGGGACCGGTGATGAAGTGGTGAAGAAATGGTGACCGGAGGTGGAGCGACGGCGGCGGATCGAGCCAAAAACCGTGCAGGCTTTAAAGGGGTTTTCCGGCCAAACGGCTGGCCGGATGGGGGTGGGAATTGGTGGGGAGGTGCGCCGGAGGGAGGGGAGTCGACCGGTGGGGGCGGTGAGCCGCACGGTGGCCGGACGGCGACAGGTCGAGGGCAGGAAGAGCTCCGGCGTGAGAGAGGAGGAGAGAGAGAGGGACGGGGTCGACGTGGGAAAGGGGAAGAAGAAAAAAAAAAGAAAAGAAGAAAAAAGAGAAAAAGAGAAAAAGAAAGAAAAAGAAAGAAGAAAAAGAGAAAAAGGAAAAAAAAAAGAAAAGAGGTGTAGGGAAAGAAGATGAGGTCTAATCCTCATTTCGGGAAAACAACACTAAACTGCCGCAACGAGATTAAAAACCGTAAACAACTAAAAGAAATAAAACACAACATCAATTAAATTAAAAACCAATTTTAAAACGCAATAAATTGAAATAAATAAACTAATATATTAATTAAAATAAAAACAACCATTTTAGCGAAAACACAAGCGAAAGCGGGTCATCACATTCTGCATAATGCCAACGATCTCTTTGTGCTTTACCTTGCACTTCAGTTGCTCGATGAAAGGTCACTTAGGGGTGTGTTTGGTTATCATGGACGGAAACGAGGTCGTTCACAAAAGAATAAAAATATGATGCTAGGGAAGAATAAAACCATGACACTTGCAATTGATGACACAGGGAAAAATAAAAAAAGTGGGGATACCTACAATGATGTTGATGGTGCGATGGTGGGTCAGGTGGTTACTGGTGCCATTAAAAGTTCAATTGATGTTGGATATCTACTTAAATATAAGGTTGGGGACAATGGACAATTTACCATTATTACTTTTGAAAAGTACATTTTGATTGCACTAGATGCTCCCAGAGTTGTTGGAATATATCCAAGAATTAAGAATCCACTGTTTATTAACCAGCAAGTGAAATGACCTAATGGTGAGAGATTTGAAGATAAGTTTGTAGAGACACTCAAGAAGTATGGATACCAGGGTTCATATATGTTAAAAGAGTGGTTGGCATAACCTGTATTCATTTAGGCGTTTGCCCCTACTTCACTTATATATGCCTCAAATTTGATAGGCTTGTCCAAGATTTTATTAATTGATGATATTACTATTCCAACTCAAGACACCAATCAATCATATTGGAAAATTACTTTTGATAAGTACTTTGACTACATTAGGAAATATGTGGTGAGCATTGGACCTTGGAAGGATATTGTGGTTCCATTTAAAGATAATTATCTGGAAACACCTACTTATCTTGTTGCTCAAGCACTCCTTAATGGTGGGGTTTTTGTGAAACATGGTGTGACGGCTTTCCTTATCCTTGGTGGTGGGGGTGCGACCTTTGATGTAAGCTTCTTGACAATTGAAAATGGTGTTTTTGAGTCTTTTGTCCCTAATGGTGACATTCATATCAAAGGTGAGGAATTTGATTATAGAAAGACCATCATAGGACCTATCAAGAAGACTAGGGAAGATGCTAGATTAGAGAATAACCAAATTGCTCGAAGTGTGTTGGTGCAATGGCTTCTTAAGGTCTACTTTGAACGAATACCCACACCTTATGGGCAAAGTACTTTGAAGGGAAAGGAATTGTCACAATTCTATACATGCACAATGATGGACCGAAGTCATTGGGGCTTGGTGGGCTCAGTCTTGTTGGGTGTGTTGGCTTGTGGCCATTTATTTTATTTACATGTTAGTGTTGATTTGGACCATGACCCATTTATAGTTGTGAGCATTATATGGGCTATTTATTATTTATTTCTAAGAAAAATTTAGTTGCAAGCACAATTGTGTACTAATATGTGTATCAATCTAATGTGATTGGTTAAAAAGTAGATTTTATTAAAAACAGTGCTAATTTAAATTTTGAATATGAAAGAATCAGTATTGGTACGTAGATTAGTACGTGACTTTGCTTGTACGTAGCAAAACTCTTATTTCTATTTGGTTAAGTTGGCCTCAAATCTGAACAATTTTCCTGCATTTTCTCTCACATTTTCTATTCACCCAAACAACATCCATCGGATGTTACAGATTTCCAAAAGGTGCAAGTGGCTGTTATGTTAACATTTAATAACTTGGCCTTACAAAAACTACATCTTTCGCTGTTTATTACAGTGCAATGCACTAGAAAATGGAATTTTATTTTATCAAATTTTCTAAAAGATCAAATTAAATAATTTTATTTTTATGGTTTTTTCTTGATAACTAATTTTTTCACTCTGCCCACACCATCTCAATTAACTATATATATATATATATATATATATTCTATCTCAGTACTTCTATTCACACGATTAGTTACCAAAACAATTAAGAAATGGAGTACCACCAGACGGAAAAGTACAATGTTACAAGCGATAAAGTCTCTTCTAATGCGTATCATCTTTACTGAGCCTCTGATATCTCTGGTAAAGCTACAAAGACAAGTTGGTAAATTTAGAAAGGGCGAAGAAAGTGAAGTACAAAAAACATTTTACATTTTACAGCAGCGAAAACAAAGAACAGTAAAGGTATACCATTGAGGTAAAAATAAAGTTTGTAGACTATCAAATGAGAGAGCCCCCCGCGGGGGTGTTTCTATTAGTGTGCTTCGTTAGGTAACATTGGAGTCTTCCTAAATACATGCTTTCTGCAGCGTTCAAAAATGCTGTCATAAAGCAGATCAAATTGAACCCCTGCTCTCTCCCGATTTACAATGAACAAGACATGATCAGCTTCCACGATCTTGTAGTACCTGGATTTATCAAATACCATATCTGAGCAAGCTCAAATAAGAATTCTCCAAACTAAGATGAAATGGCCACATGAAACGCGGGCAGAGAACCATAGCAAGTTTGGAATTTTCATTAAGAATTTTAAAATTCTAATATTTTGAAACTGATATGTAATTGAACTATGGACCGGTAATCTTGATGTTTTGTTCATTTATTTTTAGCATTATAATGTGAGACTACAATTACAAGAACATTGAATGTTACGAATGGGTCTGATTCTGAGGATGAATTATTTAACTATAATGATGGTTTGTAATGTATGTCCCATAAGAACATTATTTGCAATATTTAGATGACTAGTAGTTTCTGGATCACCCAGCAAGTCAATAAGTTGACTCCGGTGGTCCAGTTAAGCCATCTTGTCTAAGCAGGCATAGTAGCAATGTAATGAATCCTCAACCGTATTTCTTAAAATAGAAAATCATCCTACTCCATATATACTATTAGTTAAATTTGATACAGTAAGAATTTGCTAAGACCTATGTTGATAAATTTGTATATTAAAATGACAATTTATTCATAGCTATTGGTGTAAATGACAAACAATCACAATCAAAATCGAATTTACAAAAATCAAGCTCTATATGGGCCAAAGACTCCAAACAGTAAATAAGATTTTGTTAGTAACTTTGTTAGGTTAACAATTTACAACAAAGTATGACATACCAGATGCCTGGTTGCAATGGTTGGCATGTTGAATCATTTTCTACAAATTGACTTGGATGTTCAATTGGAAGACGAGGGTGAGTCATGGATATGGAATTGAGTGCTCCATCATTGTCCTGCCAATCCTCGTCCCTGAACATGCATTTACACGAGGGTGCCTTGGTTAGTGAAACATATTAGACATCGTGAAGGATTTTTACTATAGTAGTATTTATGATAATTATAGAAAGAGTACTGCTACATCCATAAACTAATGTGGCTTTATCCGATCTGTTAGATCTACTTTACAATAAAAGTAATTTTATAATCAGACAAGCCACATCAGTTTGTGGGATTACTTTTATGTAATCATTTTGTGGCTAGAGTATTTTCCTTACAGAAAAGGATATAATTACTTGATATTTAAGTGTCACACTTAGTAAGATATCAACAGATATAAATTCTCTAAATGCAAATTCAAAATACTTTCAAACTGCAATTAGCTATATCAGAATAAAAACCTCAACTGATTGGTGAAGGGTAGTGGTTAAGAAGTTGATGCCATAAAAAAGAATATACCTGTAGCCTTTATAAGGCAGAGAGGCATCTGTTGGATGATGCCATTGGCTCATCTGCAATACTCGTATAAAAAGCAATGGGTGGATGCCAAGTATGCTAGAAGGAACTGTGACACCAAACATCTTCCTAGTACGCTTTGTCGCATAGCTGAAGTAGTATGTGTTGGGAAAGGTATGTAGATGGCAGTTGAGCTGCATGGATCCTTGAATAGTAAGATCCGGGAGGATCCAGTCTCCTGAAGCAAATGGGCCCGAATTTCCCAAGAGGCAATCAAAAAGACCCCAAACACCAATTTTTTTCCATGACATGTTAAATTGATCAAACCCAAAATTGTAATATGCCTTCAGCCATGGAATGTCAAACCAATCATATATTATTGCTCCTACACGGCAAAACTGTAGCAGACATATGGGTTTCAAGGTTCTTCCATCTTCTGGCCTGGTACAAGTTCAAACAACCTTAACATGTTAAGCATCCGGAATAGTGCAGGGATAATGGGAAGTGCGGTAAAACATATACAGACAGTTTGCCAATGAGTTTCAACTGTGACCAAACTTCGAAGAAACAAATGAAACTAATGCATAATCAAATTGAGCGACTTATGTGGCATTTCAGCAGAATGATCAGCTAGTCTGTTCAAATTGGTCTGCTGCCTCTTTCTTGGATGAAGAATTTCTTAAATTCTTTCTTTTTAAAAATTGAAATAAAAAAGATCATGTGTGCACTTTGGGGTAGCAGTAAGCTTTTACTCAGTCAAGCTATTTTCTAGTTGTTATGCTAAAGGTTTGGTCTCTGTTTGCTCAAATACCTCTCATTATGTAAGACAAAGTCATGATTAAATTGCTATTAATCACATTTTCTCATTTGACGGGTATTATTTCAACATCACTAAATTTTGCAAAAACTAGCATCAAGTTGGAGATTTTCATCATTGTAGTTAGAACTAAAGATAAGGAAAATGAAAAGAAAAGAACAAGTTCGAAAAGGAACTCACTGCATCCCATCTAAGTAGGTTCTTGTAGTCCCATTGAACGCTCCGGACAAGGATGTAATGCTCAATACCCAGTTCTCTGAAGTATTCTCATACCCCTCGAATGCCTGCAAATAATATGAAATAGAAAATGATAATCCCTTCAGTTTAAAGACGTATCAAGATAACCCTTCGTCTGCATATAAAATTTCAAATGAACCTTATCGGAGAGCATTTGCTGCAAAACACGAGCAACCTGTGCTCCAGCCGAGTGTCCAACAAAGTGAATAGGATGATCCTCATCCCATTCAGGGTAATGTCCTGTAGATAAGTTAGAATAAGGTCAACTTCGTGGACGATTTGGACATTAGAATTGGTAAACACTAACAAGGAAAGCTAAATGCAAGGCAGAGGATCTAGAACCATGTTCGTAGACCCGTCCAAACTGCGAGTGCCCATAAGCCTTGCTGTGTTGTTCTCCGTAATCGACCTGTCCGCCTTTCAGATAATAGAATAATTCGCGAGCCCTGAAACCAGCACCCCATCCTTGAAACTACACAGCTCAAACGAGTAAAAGAAAAAAGAAGGGGCAGAAAGGAAAGAAAGAAAATAAGCCATGAAAGAACCTGAATCCAAAACTCCAAGGCACATGCGTACCTATCATAAATGCTGGTTAAAGACCCCAAATCAGGCACCAGAACCCTTTCGTCTTTCTTCTCTGCCCCAGCGAAATACGATAAACCTCCCAATCTCTAAAAGAACAAAACAAACAAATTCAAATTCCAACAGTAATCGGGGTAAAAAGAAAGAATGAGATCAAATAAAATCGTAACTACCCCTTTGCCAAATCCAAAGATTCCATGGACTAACACAATTGGAGGCAGACCCTTAGCATTAGTGCTCGCCCCGCCGGGCACGTCCTCTTTGACCTCAACATTCATATTGGGCTTAAAAAGACACTCGTTCAGAGCCAGGGAGAGATCACCGGCCACCGCTGTGCTGAATATGTAAAACCCATAGAGCAAATGAACCATGGAGCTGACGAACAGCTCCGCTAATTGCAGGGCAGCCATCCCCCATCTGATCATTCTCTTTTTCACACAAAGAAAGAAATACCCAAAAAGAAAATGGCCCTGCAGGGGGGGCAAATATATCAATGCAGAGCCTTCTTCGAACCCCCAAAACACTATGAGAAGAGGAAGAAGGCTCCGTCCCGCTGGAAAATGCTTCGGGAATCAAAAATAAGACGAAAGAGATTTTCTTTTGAAATGGGTTTCTGCCGATTCTGACATTGCCCCCCTCACGGAGAAACCAAAAATAGTCGCCATCAATGCAACACTTTTACTGTTTAATCATGTATTTCTCTTTGCAAAAAATGCAATTGGCGTCCAGTCCAGTCGATTATACGAAATGAAAAAAAAAAAATATAAAAAAATTATTTTATATTTAAGAAAATTTACATGAATAAAAAAAATTATAAAAATAATTTTTTTTATGTAAGTCCCGTATTAATTCATTTTTTTTTTCACGACTGCATACCAACTGTATTTTTCAACTGTAAAAAATATTTTTCTTTGACATTTGTGAATTTGCCAGAGGGACCAGAGACAACAAAAATAAATAAATAAAATCAAAAAGATTGGTCTGGGTACATCCCACGTGTCCTTTATTAGACCTCTCTCCCACTAGTAATATTCTTGGTGGTACCACCGAACAGCACACAAAATTTTAAGGGAATTGCTGATGGTGGCTACCGACGGTCGGTTTTTATTTTTAATTTTAGATTAATAGTTAAGTAAATATTTTTAAATAAAATTTTTTAGAATAATTAATGAGTTTAAAAAATTATTTGAAAGAAAAAAATTAAAATCTTTTACCAATTCTAAGAGTTTCGATGGCCTTCCTTCATAGGAATCACAGCATCCAAATTTTAAACCTAACAAAAATCTTAAAATACCACTAAAAACAAAAACCTAAACATTCAAACAGCCGCCATACAAATATATATATAATGCCGCCGCATTATAATGTTTATTATTTTAATTTTTTACTTAATAATTATGAAAATAATTTTTAGTTTATTTATATATATTTTTATTTTTTAAAAATATTTAAATATATTAAAAAAATACAAATATGCTAGACAGGACACTCAATAATTATTACTTATCGGTGGCCTAGCACAACTCATACATACATACATACACACATACATACATACATATATAATATATATATATGTGTATATATTTGCTCTACCTAAAAATTTTATATTATCTAATTGTAAGATTTTTTTACTATAAAGGACATTTAATTGATGAGGTCAAATTACATCATCAAATATATTTTCTTGTATAAAACATTTGAGTAGACTCTTCTCATTTAATTATATAGATGAGATAAGACGAAAGTTAAAAATTAAATAAAATATTATTTAAATATAATTTTTATTTTAAAATTTAAAAAAGCTTAATTATTTATTATATTTTATGTGAAAATTAAAAAAATTGTAATGATTATATGAGATGAAATGATTTATGTAACCAAACAATATAGGTGCCTTTGGAAATGTAAGTATTCCCATATATTCTTAGGGGTGGGTGTAAGCCGTTTGGTTCGGATCGAACCGAACTCTAAACAGGTCGGTCTCGGTCTCATAAATTGTGAATCGAAATCATTCAGTCTGGTATTAGGATCTATAAATTTTAGACCAGACCAGACATAATTCCTATATATATTTTTAATAATTTAATATATTATTTTTATATAATAATTATATAAGTTAATGATTTATTTTTCATTTATTTTATCTTCATTGACCATATAAATTTTTTTTAATAAGTTAGTTATATAATTTACATTAATAATTGACTTAATTTTAATTTAATAATTTAAATAAATATTTTTATTAATTTATTTGAAAAAAAAGAATAAAACAATAAAAGCATAATTAGACAAGATCGACCAAACTAGTAACTATTGGTCCAGTCCAGTCCCTTTGGATGTTTAGTTTAGGAAAAATGAATGATCGAAAATTTTGGTCCATCACCACCCCGTACTGGACCGATTTACACCTCTAGATATTTTTAGATATTTATTTTCCAAATATCACTTAAATATAAAATATTTTTCAATTTCAAATTTTTAATTTTTTCATCAAATCATTATCTAATTATTATAACTTTTTTAAATTTTCAAACAAAACAGAAAAATAATACAACCTTTTTAAATTTCAAAATAAAAATTATATTTAAATAATTTTTAACTATATAATATTTTTATTCAACTTTTTCTTTCTCATTTTTTAAAAATCAATAAAAAATTTTAAGTCAAATTATTTTATTATTATTATTTACAAATATTCTAAAATATTCTAAATATTCAACCGTAATTAATACTTGTTAATATAAAAGTATAAATAATATGGATATATCAATTTTTCATTTCTACTGCCAATTATCCAAGCAGAATGAATATTTTTACAGTACATGTAAAATCTATTTCTAGAAATATTTATTACAAATAGATTTTATAAATTTTTAGTTAGATATATTCTCATAATAATAATTAATATATAAAAATTTTATATGCAATCATTTTTTTTTATATAATCTATTAATATATAGTTATTTTTGTGTACTCAATTAATATTTATAGACCACTGAATAAATAGATCATTTTAAGGTTGGATTTAAGAATTTTAAAGTCTATTATTAAAAAATTAATTTTTTTAATATAAATTTTATATTTATTTATTTTTTAAAAATATTTACGAGATATATATACAATTTATAACTATAATATTAATAGAAGGGAAATAATATTTATAATCTTAAATATATAAATATCACATAATTTTTTTAAAAATAATAAATAAATATATACTTCACGTAAAAAAATAATCTTTTAATAATAAATTTTAGTTTTTCAAAATCATAATACGCTAACGCTAATCGATTATATCTAATACTACTATTAATATAATGAAATATGAGTTGGAGGCGTTAATTTCGAGGACAGGTGGCGCCGGCTGGATCTAAGCTGGAAGATTCCCTAACGAGCACGTACCCCCATCTGTAACCCACCTTATCCGTTCTCGAATTCTGCTCTCTATTTTCCTACCCACGTGCCCTCAATTTTTGTATCTTACGTTTTTGTTTTTTTTTTTGTTTTTTAACACCGTGTAATTGATTTTTTTATTATCGAATAAGGATATATGTCAAAAACATTTATAGAATTATTTTTTAAATTAAAAATATTTTACAAATCAATAAAAATGCTCATAATTTACAATAGAATTTTTTAAAAAAGTTGCGTATATATCATTTCCTGTATCCCAATAATATTGGTTTTGCAAAGAATAATAATGAGAAATTGACGGAGTAAGCTGTTTAATTTTTTTTTCCCTTTAATTCAAAGATTTTATAATAAAATTTTCCATTATCTCTGTAATTATATTCATTAAAACGTATGAACTTTTTTCTCTTAGAATGAATGAAATTTATTATTTTTAAAGTAGTATTACATATAGTTGAGAAGTGTATAAGAATGGGGTAGTTAATTTAAAAAATAGTATGTATAAGAATGGGGTAGTTAATTTAAAAAATAGTATGATTTATTATTAAAAAATTAATTTTCTTTTCATATGAATATCATATTTATTCAATTTTTTTAAAATAATTACACAACACTTGTATATTTATGATTGTAAATAGGGTTTAAAAAAAAATGAAACCGGACTGAATTGATGAGTTTGATTCGATACCGAATTTGATTCAATCCGGTATCGATATTATATTTCTTAAAACTAGTCAAAATCAATCCAGTTTTAATTTTTCTTTTTCTAAAACCGGAGCGGACCGGTTTATATATATTTCAATTTTTTATATTGAATATAATTTTTATATATAATATATAATTATATATAAAATAATTTTATATTATATGATAAATTATTAATTAATATAATATTAAATTTTAAAATCATATATCATTTTAGTTTATTATTTTAATAGTTATATTAATATTATATAGTGCATATTAATAGTTGTGATAATATTATATCATTATATATTATAATATACTATAATATATCACTATATTATTTATTATAATATATCACTACAATCTATAATATAATTATAATATAGTACAATATATTATCATTATACTATAATATATTATATATAATATATGATATCATATATTAAAATTGAAAAATCAAACTTAATTGAATTGAAAATTAATAAAACTAGAATATCAATTTAGAAGAATGATCGGTACGTAATTAATTTTAAAAAATATAAAATCGATGCATACAAATTTAGTCTTAAATTTTTTTTTTAAATTAGATTAGATTGGATCAATTATACTCTTAATTGTAAATATTATTTTTCTTATTTTTTTTATGTAATAGGTGAGGAAAGAAATATGGAGCGTAGGTAGCACGCAGTGCAGACATCTGTGAGTTTAGCCTTTTACGTTTTTGCATGCGGCCGATTTGTGGTACATGCACATGCCACGTTGCCTGCAGGCAATAGTCATAAATTCCGACTGTAAAATGTAAGGACAATACTAAGAGCATTGACAATAAATTTTTTTTATCTTTACATATAAAATTACATATTTTAAAATTTGATTTTGAATATAAAAAAAATTCTTATATTAGATTATATATTTTTTATCAAATAATAATAAAATAATAAAAAGAGAAGAGAAAAAAAAAAGAAAAAAAAAAGAGAGAAAAAAGATAGTCAAGAAGAGAGAAAAATAATAATAAAATAATATTTAAAAAAGGAAAAAAATATCTTTAAAGATGAATAATTACTGTTCATAATTATTTAAAATTATAAAAATAGATAAATCAATATAGATAATTTTAAGACAAATTTATTCAAATTTAAAAATAAAAATAAAAATAAATAAATTATTACTAATGCTCTAAACTCGTCTAGCACGTACAGCTGGGGTGCCATTTAAGTATAGAAAAACCGTTGGATTGGGTGGTGGAGTTTCAGTTTATTATTTTATTATTATATTTTATTTAAATTTTATTATTTTATATTATTATTTATTATTTTTTTATTACTACTTGTAAAGTATTTGAGATCATTTTATTTTTTAAACATAATCTAAATCCACCGAATGTGGTTCCAAATTTGTGTCCCAATTTTCTTTTTTCGTTTTACTTAGTGATTAAAAAAATATTTTTTAATGATATTATAATTTTTTTTATTTTAAAAAAAATATTTAATAACATTAGAAAAATGAATGAATAAAATACTCTGACCAAACTCATGCTAGCACTGCTATTTTAGTATATTTGAAATTTTTTCTTTAATTTTGTTTTAAATAAATTTTTTTATATCTTTAATTATTAAAAAAACTACAGTTTGATTAATACTCACTTCTTTGATCATTAAAGAAGAGAAGAAAAAAAATAAGAAAAATAAGAAAAATCGAGACCGTGCATAGTAACTGAGTTTGATGAGCTTTTGCATTATTTTTAGGTTCAGGATAAATAATTTTACTATTATTTGAGAATTATTTAACTGTTAAGAAGTATTTAGATGTAACTTTAAATGAAAACATCAAAGAGATTAAATGACTTTGTTCAAAAAATAAGAAAAATCGAGACGGTGCATAGTAACTGAGTTTGATGAGCTTTTGCATTATTTTTTAGGTTCAGGATAAATAATTTTACTATAATTTGAGAATTATTTAAATGTTAAGAAGTATTTAGATGAAAATAAAAATATAAAAAGAAGTTAAAATCTTAATGGATATTGTAAGGGAATTTCCCCTCATTTCTATAGGCCTAAATAACAAGCCCATTAAGGATCTTAGGAAAAGGGGAGGCCAGAAGAGCCCAATCCGGCCCAACGATCCTCTTCTAAGCTAAGTCTCTAGGCCTCTGTGAGGGACTTGGCCCATGAGCAAAACCAACCCAAGAAGCAACCATCATGTGGGAAAGACAAACAATAAGACAGATGGAACTCGCCGCCCTAACACATCCAACGCTTGGCCCTCAAGAGCCTGTACAGACAAGTAGGCAAGAGATGTGGAGGACTCTCGATCTCCTGATAGTAGGTATGGAGAGACTTGGCAATGACCACTCATAGGTAGAAGATTAGTTAAGAAGTCACACTACATTAATGGCGCCGCTTCTCAGACCTTATGCCACATTAATGATGTCACTCCAGTCACGCTGCATTAAAAGATTCTGACCAAATAACAGTTAAAGCGATGTGAGTCCCATAAGGCAAGGTACAGGGTGCCCCCACCTAAAAACCTCGTATAAAAGCACTAAGTGTTAGCCCTCTAGGCAAATTTTTACATTCGGATAATAGCACTAAGTGTGCTACTAGGATGGATAGGGCTTGAGCTTGTGTTGAAATGGATGCTGCATAGTTAGTTTTTGGATTGGGACTCCTTAGAATCAGAATAATTGGTTTCAAGACATGCTATACGAAACTCTTCCAGGCTATTGTTGGCGTTGTATGGTGCAATAGCATTTTTTTAAGAATTGTAAGGGTGCGGGTAAAACAAAAAGATGGAGATCATGGTCCAGATGAGGGTAGACAAGAAAAAGCTCGGGTAAGAAATAACTCATTGGTCAGTCCAGATGTAGGGAAAGGAAATTTAAAAAATGTATTGGATGAACCCCACACTTGTTGTAGGCAATGAAACTTAAGATGAGGTACCGGTAGAAATCACTCATGGGGAAATTGTTTTGGTTTCGTCTAAAAGGACTAAGTTGGGAAGAATGGAAAAGGAGGTAGATGCATCAGTTTTCATTTCATCTTATCAAGGGGTGCCATTGGTTGAGGAATTTGTTGCAGTTAAACTTGTTACAATTGAACCTGTTGTAGAGGAAGATAATGATGTGTTGCCAGAGGAGAATAACGTGGTTCTAGAAGATGATTGTGGTGTGATAGGTATGATTGAATTGAAAGGGAAGTTATTTTGACTTCTCCGATTAAGGAGATGGAAGTTGAAAATACTGTGTCTTTAGAGGTGGGACAGAAGATACATGTGGGTTTGTGTAATAATTCTCGGAGGAGACAGTAGATGGGTAATAGTTTGGGTCTTGTTGAAAATGGTAATACTTCTGATGGGAGGCAATGGTTGTGAGGCAACATATCAACAAAGAGAAGGTTTATGACCTAGACAATGAAAAAACGAAAAAGAAGTAGGAATTAAGTTAAGAAGTTCCACTAGGGCTCCTAGCAAGCCTATTCACATGAATATATGATACAATCTTTGATGTTCTAGAATATTAGGGGGTTGTGTACTTCAAATAACAAGATTGATAAAAAAAAAGTTTAAGCCTTGTATTTTAGGGATTGCTGAACATTTTCATTCGTAAGATCATTTGGTATTTTTGAAGAATATTTTGAATTCCGTTGATGGAGTAACTAACGAGGATCATGGAGGAAAACTATGGGTGATTTGGGATGGTGCCTGGCAGGTTTGTATTGTGTCTATAGGTTCCCAATAGATTATAGTTTGTTTTGTAGTTAATGGAATGGATGTTTTTATTTCTTTCATTTATGCCTAGTGTTCTCAATGAGAGTGTAGAAGTTTATGGGAGGAGTTGATGAATGTTACTCCGAACCAAGCTAGATGGATTATTGTGGATGACTTCAATATTATCAGATTGAATGATGAATGGAGAGGTGGTCATCTAAGGTCGGCGTCAACTATGCATGAATTCAATGATTGTATTGACAACTGCAGGTTTGTTGAGCTGCCTTTTGCAGGTAGTCGATTTTCTTGGTATAAAGGGCAAGGGGGATAGGTGCGTAGTTGGGCACAACTGGATCGTGCGATAGTGACTTCTCAAACCTTGTTGTCTTGGCTTGATATTCACTTGAAGTATTTATCTAGAACCACATCTGATCATGCCCCTACGGTTGTAAGTCTTTCTAGATCTCAATTCTATGGTTTTCCTTACTTTAAATTCCAACAAATGTGGGTGGAACATGAGTCTTTTATGGGTCTAATCATGAAGGCTTGGGAGGAAGTGGGTGATTCCTCTTTTTTTTCGGCTTGCTTGGAAATTAAAATGTGTCAAGAGCTATTTGCGGAAATGGAATAAAAATATTTTTGGGAAGATTCATGTCCATATTCGTGAGTTGGAAAAGAGAATTGAAAGTCTTGAAACTGCTTTGCAAGATAATGTTTTAGAGGAGGTGGATTTAGACTTGGTTACTTCAAAACTTGAGCTAGACACTTGGCTCCAACATGAAGAAATAAAGCTTCGACAGGTTTCAAAGGTGCGCTGGCTTACAAAAGGGGAGGCTTTGGTTAGTTTTTCTCATGTAGTAAAGGCAACCAAAAAAAAGATGATCTATGAAATGAATTTATTTTATGAGCAACACCTCTCTTCTCCAGAGGAATTACTTCAAGGTGCAGTGGAATATTTTGATCAACTCCTGAGATCTTGGCTAAGGAATTCTTTACTAGATTTGTCATGTTTAGTTGAGAAATCTATTGTACATGAAAAAAATGTTTTATTATGTCAGTTACCGCCAATGGAGGAACTGAAATATGCTATTTTCTCGATACTTGTGGATAGTAGTCCAGGCCCTAATGGGTTTGGATTGGGATTTTTTCACTCTTGTTGGGATATTGTTAAACAAGATGTGATGGAGGTGGTGGGTGATTTCTTTAGAGGTAAAGATCTCCCTCGGTTTTACACAACGTCTTCTTTAGTGCTTATTCCAAAAGTGGAGAATCTGTCATCTTTTGATAAGTTTCAGCCTATTAGCTTATGTTCAGTCATGTATAAAGTATGTTCTAAAATACTTGAGCAGTGCCTAACTCCCATTATTTTTAGAACATACTTGTGCAGTGCCTAACTCCTATTATTTCTAGATTGATCTCACCTGAGTAAAGGGCTTTTCTTCCTAGGAGAAACTTTTTTGATAATATAAGTTTGACTTAGGAATTGATTCGTTTGATTAATAAGAAAAGGAGGAATGTGAATATGTTGATGAAGGTTAACATGGCAAAAGCATATGATAGCGTGGAATGGGATTTCTTATTGCATGTTGTTGAAGCTATTGGCTTCTCTAGTCAATTTTGTGGTTTGATTCGAAATTGTATTATTTTGCTTTGGTTCTCAGTGGTGATGAAAGGAGTTTCCAAAGGCTTTTTTAAAGGAGGTCGGAGTCTTCAGCAAGGAGGCTCGTTATCTCCTCTTTTGTTTATTTTGGTTAAGGAAATCCTATCTTGGCTTTTAAAGTGAGAATTTATGGAAGGTAAAATTGAATTTTTTGCTCATCCAATAGGAGTTCCGCTTATCTCGCACTTTTTATATGCGGATGACATCATTATTTTTATAAGTGGTAATCTCAAATCCCTTCAAAACATATTGAGAATTTTTGCAACATATGAGTCACGGTCAGGATAGGTTGTAAGTGTGGAGAAATGTTCTCTCTTTTTTAAAAAAAAAAACATATTACATCTGCTCATAAACTTGTTCTTCTTTAGTCTACAGGTTTTAAAGAGGGTTTTTTTTTTTCTTTTTGATTTTGGAGTTCCAATTATCTCAGGAAAACTAAAAGTTGTACATTTGGAGGACTTAGTGGTGCAAGTACGGAAAAGAGTTTATGGTTGGAAATCTCAGTTGCTTTCACAAGGTGCTCAATTGATCTTGATCAAGCAAGTTTTATCGAGTATGCCTATTCATTTGTTATCTACTCTTCGAGTACCGAATGTAATGTTCAAATTGTTAAATACTTGCTTTAGGAAATTTTTTTAAGGCTCCTCAGAAGGGAAGAATAAACATAGATGGAGAGTATGAGATAAAATATATCTACCAGAGGAGGAAGGTGGTTTGGGAATTAAGAGGTTGGATGAGATTCAACAGTCTCTACATGTAAAATTTGCTTGGAAATTGCTTCATAAGAATTCCTTATGGGCGAATTTTTTTAGAGCAGAATATGTGAAGAATAACTATGTCTCGTTTGTAGATGCAAATAAGGGATCCAAGAATTGGCGAATGATTGCTAAGTGCTTGCCTTTGGTTCTTAATCTTTCTTGTTGGAATGTTAGAGAAGGTAAAATAATTTTTTGATATGATAAATGTTCGGATGAGGGCCCTTTAATTAATCATTGTTCCAATGTTTCATTTTCGAAAACTAACATTAAAGAATGCAAACTGGAGGATGGCTGGGATATCAATGTTATCTCTTGATTGGTGGGATATCAATGCAATGGCTATGGTGGACAGTTTAGAAAGAAACAAGCATGGGTATGATATTCTAGTATGGACCGATAATGTGGATGGTAATTTCTCAACTAAAGGTGCTTGGAATCATATTCAATTTCAAGCACCAAAGGTTGTCTAGTTTAACTGAGTATGGCACCCATCCTTACCAAAACAAATTTCAGTTATGGTTTGGAAAGCTTTTATCAGTGCCTTGAGTGTTGATGATCAAGTTTATAAGCTTGGTATACCGCTTGTTTCTAGATGTAATTGCTGTGACATTGGGGGGTACGAAGACTTGAACCATGTTTTGGTTTAAGGGGATTTTGCAGAAGAGATGTAGGAGCGGGCCTCTTTTCTGGTTGATATGACATCTATGTGAGGTAGTGGGTGATGGATTCGATAGAGAGTCGGTTTCTTAAGACTAAAACAAATTCACAAGTAGAGTCTCTTTTTGGTATCATTCATTGATATCTTGATTTGGTGCTTATCGAATAGGAGATGCAAAGCAAGGATGGAAGATAAGGAAGAGTTGATGATGTCGACATGGGCGAAAATAAAATACTGGGTTAGTTGGTCGGGGGAAAAATTGAAGGGTGGTGTTAGTTTGAATAGTTTGGATGAAGAAATTTTATCAACTTTCCATTTGCCAATTAAACAGGTTAAACGTAAAATTTCTAAATTGGTTCGGTGGATGCCTCCTGAAGTCAGTGGATTTAAACTAAATGTTGACGATAGCTGTATTGGCAATCCGGGCATGATGGGGGTTGGTGGAGTTATTCGAAACTCACATAGTGAATTGCAAGTGGCTTTTACATAAATCTTGAAGAATGAACAAATAATAAAGTAGAGCTTATGGGTCTTTTACATGGTTTACATCTTGCAAAATCATTGGATTTCTCTTGTATTGACATAGAGAATGATTCTTTGTTGGTTATAAATTGGTTGTAGAATAAACGTTATACAATTTTGGTACTTGGAAGATTTTTTATTTTTGGAAGGAGGTTTAATTGCTCTTGAAAAATTTAGATGTTAACGTCAATCATGTTTATCGTAAAGGAAATTCGTCAATTGATTATCTTGCTAGGTTAGGGGTAGAGGGGTGCTCGGCTATATAGAAGAATGTTGTCGAGCTACCAAAGCCTCTCAAAGGGTCTTTGAAATTAAAGAAATTGGGTCAACCAAATGTTCAGCTCTAGTTGGTTGGTTAGTTTTTATGTTATTATAGATTTATTTGTTCATTTTTTTTTACTATTTATATGTTTCCACGATATTCCTTTGCTAAAAGTAAGGATTTCTAATAAAGATATGGAGATGCCGTTCTCCTTTCCAAAAAGAAAAAAAAAAACGATTTTTTTTTTAACTTAGCACATAAAGATATTATATGCTAATAATTTCTAAACTTTTGTAAATAATAAAATGCAACAGTACAATTCTATTATTGTCAAGAAATTAAGTATACAATTTTCTTTTTAGATATGTGTTTGGTGATAGTTGCTTCTAAAGCTGTTGCAGTAGGTATTAAAGTTAAAAATCCATAAAAAGATATTCTCAAAATTTCTTCTAAAGAGTTGCTAGATTGTTATAAAGAAAAATAAATAAAATGCTACACATATTTTATTAAAAAAGCTTGGGAATTGATTAAAAGTTATGGGATTAGAAAGGAGGCTAGCAACACTAATTCTATGAATGTATATACGTGCGACTAGTAGAGAAAATAGTTAGCTATTTTTTATATTGCTTTTGTGTTCATCCATTTCATTCTTGTGCTAGCTTAATCCTCCTTGATCTCATCTCTTGTGGTCAGTACGTGTTTATCTCCTTTCTTTTATATTTCAACTTCTTTTTATTCATTTTTATCAACGAGTATCAATAAGTCAATGACAACAATACAAAACACGACAATGTTATTCAATATATATGTAGTGTTTTCTTGTTATTTGTGCATGGTTATTTGTCTACTTAAAAATGATGTTAATGATTAAACCTATGATTCTTGCATCTAGTGTTTGTTGGGAATACAATTATTTCATTTATTTAAATATAACTATATTATTTAACTTAGAGCGTAATGATATTAAATACTAATAATTTATGAATTTTTGTAAACTATAATATGCAACATTATAATTCCATTATTATCAAGAAATTAAGTATATAATTTTTGTTTAGATATGTGTTGAGCAATAGTTGCTTTTGAGATTGTTGCAGTAGGTCTTAAAGCTAAAATCTCAAATAAAGATCATCTTAAACTTTCTTCCAAAAAGTTGCTTGATTGTTGTAAGGAAGAATGAATAAGATGCTACACATATTCGATTAGAAAAAGGTTTGGAATAGATTAAAAGTTATGGGATTAGGAAGGAGAGCAACAGCCTTGATGTTCAACAACGAGCACCAATAAATTTATAATAAATATACAATGATGCATAACACTACTATTCAAAATATATCTAGTGTTGCTTTGTTGTTTATCCGCTTAATAATAGTTCAAATGATTAAACTATTGATTTTTGTATCTTGTGTTTGTACATGGTTGTTTCACCTTTCTTATGGTCAATATGTTTGCATCTCCTCTCTTTTATGCTTCAACTTCCTTTTTATATTCATCTTCAACAACGAGCACCAATAAGCCTATGATAAATATAAAATGATATATGACATTGCTATTCTAGATATATCTAGTGTTACTTTTTTGTTTGTACATGGTTGTTTGTCCGTTTAATAATGGTTTAAATTATTAAACCATTGATTCTTGTATCTAGTATTTATTTGAAATAAGATTGTTTCACTTATGTAAATATAACTATATTATTTAACCATGTGCGAAAAGTTATTAGATACTAGTAATTCCTAAAATTTTGTAAACAATAAAATGCAACATTATAATCTATTATTATCAAGAAATTAAGTATATTTTATATTTAGATATGTGTTGGGTGATAGTTGTTTCTAAGTCTGTTGCAACAGGTCTTAAAACTAAAAATTAATATAAAGATCTGCTCAAACTTTATTCTCAAGAGTTGCTTGATTGTTGTAAGGAATAATATAAAAAAATGTTATACATATTTGATTAAAAAAGTTTTGAAATAAATCAAAAGTTATGTGATTAGGAATGAGACCTATAATCGTGATTCTATTAACGTATATACGTGCAACCAATAAAGAAAAGAATTAGTCATTTCTCATATTGATTTTGTGTTCATCCACTTCATTCTTGTGCTAACTTGATCCAGCTTTCTAATCTCCTCTCTTATGGTCAATACGTCTCCATCTCCATTTTTTATATTTTCAAACAAAATCTCTATATTCATTTTCATCCACAAGCACCAATAAACCTATGACAACAATACAATGCAAGTCAATACCATTCAAGTTATATCTAGTTTTATCTTCTTGTTTTTCTTTTTGTTAATAATTAACCATTGATTCTTATACCTAGTGTTCATTGATAATAAGATTGTTTTACGTATATTATATTTAGATACTAATTGATTCTTGTTTTACTATATTAGATAATAAGATTATATACCTATATTATATAACTATATTGATTCTTTTTTTACTTAAAGATGTTAGATACTAATAATTTCTAAACTTTTGTTAACAATAAAATACAAAATTATAATTTCATTGTCAAGAAATTAAGTATATAATTTTCTACTTTGATATGTGTTGAGGAATAGTTACTTCTGAGGCTGTTGCAAGATATTTTAATGCTAAACATCCAAATAAAGATCTTCTCGAATTTTATTCCCAACATTTGCTTAATTTTTTTAAGGAAGAATAAATAAAATGCTACACATGTTTTATTAGAAAATATTTGGAATTGATTAAAAGTTATGGAACTAGGAAGGAGGCCCACAACCTTGAATTTATGAATGTATATACACGCAACCAGTATAGAAAAGAAGTAGCTATTTCTCATATTAATTTTATGTTCATCCACTTTATTCTCGTGCTAACTTGATCATTCCTGATCTCATATCTTATGGTCAGTACATCTCTATATTGTCTCTTTTTGTGTTTCAACTTCCTCTCTATATTCATCTTCATCAACAAGCACAAATAAGCCAATGACAACAATACGAAATGTGATGACCCGCTTTTGAGTGTATTTTCGCTGAAATAATTGTTTTTATTTTAATTAATATATCAGTTATTTATTTTAATTTATTTGCGTTTTAAAATTGGTTTTTAATTTAATTTAATTTAATTGATGTTGTGTTTTATTTCTTTTAGTTGTTTTGTGGTTTTAATCTCTTTTTGGCGATTAGTTTTGTTTTCCGGATGAGGATTAGATCTCCTCTTTTCCCTACACTTCTTTTCTTTTTTCCTTTCTTTTTTCTTTTTCCTCTTTCTTTTTCCTTCTTCTTTTCTTTTTCCTTTCTTTTTCTTTTTTTTCTTTTTTCTTTTTCTCTCTTCTCTCTCCCCGATCGGACCCCCCCGAGCTCTCTCTCTCTCTCCTCCCTCTCCCTCACGCCGGAACACTCCTCAGCCCAACCCATCGCCGTCCGGCCACCGTTCGGCCCCCCACCGGTCCCATTCTCTTCCCCTCCCTCCGGTGCACCACCCCACCCAAGCTCACCCCCAACCGGCCGGCCATTTGGCCGGAAAAAGCCCAACAAAGCCGCACGGTTTTGGCTCCGATCCGCCGCCGTCGCTCCACCTCCGGCCACCATTTCTTCACCACTTCATTACCGGTCCCTTCCCGTCCTAACCCACCCATTTCCGGCCTCCAACGACCACCGGAACAGCTCCTACGAGCTTAGTTTCCGTTTTGGGTAATCCGACCTCCCACCGCCGTTTCTGCCCCCACCCACGGCCAACCACCACTTCCAATAGCTTTACAATCATCCCTAGATTATTCCCTATCAATCCCAAGCCCTAGTTTGTCCCCGTTCAAAAGTGGATTTTTCACAACCCACGACCACAATGAATTTTCACTGTGACGTTGCTTTTTCTCGGCCGTTTGCAACGCCTCGTATTTTCTAAAATTGCCATATAGCGCCGTAAGTATTTTCTAAACCCTATTTTCAAATTTAAATATATATTGCTCTTTCAATAATTTTATCTGCTGTTGGTTGGTTGATTCCGGACTGAGTCTGAGGAGTTCGGGGGTCGGATGGATGGAGGACGGAGTTGCCTGTTTACTTGATTTATGCTGTTGGTTTATTTTATTATGCATTGTTCTGGCATTGCATGGTGCATGCACGTGTGTTTGTGAAATAGTGTGAAAAGCCTGTGTATTGGCGTAAGTGGACTTACGGGTGCGTGTGTATCACGACCCCAAGCCGGGATGGGGTATTATCCCGGTGGAGCTCCTCTGGTCACTCGGGAGCGGAATAAACTGAGTGATGTCCCCTGGGTTGTCGCTAGACGACGGGAGCGGGGGCTAGGGGTTGCTTGGCTAAGAACACGCCGGGCGTGGAACCGGGCATCGCTCTACGCACCGACTCCATGGCCCTTCGCTGGTGAGGGCTAGAGGATGCTTGGATACGAATGCGCGGGACGCGGAACTAGGCATCGCTCGTTAGGTGTCACATGCGTGGTGGTACTCTGCGGTGTGGCACTGGAGCCAGGGTGTGCGGATGACCCCTAGGGTAGGTCATTGTGCATATGGTTAATATGGATTCTGGTTTGAGTCGGATAAAGGCCAAATGTGACTTTTGGCGTGTTTTTCGGAAATGATGTGTTTTTGGGCCAAATGGGTTTTTTTGGCGTGTGTGGAAAAATCGTGTTTTATGGGCTTTGTGCATTGGGCATGTTTCATGCATATTGTTTGAGTTCTATGTGTTTTTATCTGGTAGTGTTTGGGTTTTACTTGTGATGACCCGCTTTTAAGTGTATTTTTGCTTAAATGGTTGTTTTTATTTTAATTAATATATTAGTTATTTATTTTAATTTATTTGCGTTTTAAATTTAGTTTTTAATTTATTTGATGTTGTGTTTTATTTTTTTTAGTTGTTTTGTGGTTTTTAATCTCTTTTTGGCGGTTTAGTTTTGTTTTCCAGATGAGGATTAGATCTCCTCTTTTCCCTACATCTCTTTTCTTTTTTTTCCTTTCTTTTTCTTTTTCTTCTTTCTTTTTCCTTCTTCTTTTCTTTTTCCTTTCTTTTTTCTTCTTTTTCTTTTTTCTCTCTTCTCTCTCCCCGATCGGTCCCCCCCCGAGGTCTCTCTCTCTCTCCTCCCTCTCCCTCACGGCCGAACACCTTCTCTCTACCGGCCCACCGCCGTCCGGCCACCACTCGGCCCCCCACTGGTCCCATTTTCTTCCCTTCTCTCCGGCGCACCACCCCTCCGAAGGCCACCCCCAACCGGTCGGCCGTTTGGCCGGAAAAGCTCCAAAAGGGGCGCACGGTTTTGGCTCCGATCCGCCGCCGTCGCTCCACCTCCGGCCACCATTTCTTCACCACTTCATCACCGGTCCCTTGCCGTCCTAACCCACCCATTTCCGGCCTCCAACGACCACCGGAACAGCTCCTACGAGCTTAGTTTCCGATTTGGGTTTTTCGGCCATTTTCCGGCGATTCCGCCGCCACCCACGGCCGTTCATCACTTCCAATAGCTTCACAACCATCCCTAGACCATACCCTATCAATCTCGTGTCCTAGTTTGAACCCGTTCAAAAGTGGGTTTTTCAAACCCACGGCCACAGTGAATTTTCACTGTGACGTTGCTGTTTTTCCGCCGTTTGCAACGCCGCTTGTTTTCTAAAATTGCCATATAGCGCTGTAAGTATTTTCCAAACCCTATTCTCAGATTTAAATATATATCGCTCATTCAATTTATTTATTGTTGTTGGTTGTTGATTCCGGACTGAGTCCGAGGAGTTTCGGGGGTCGGATGGATGGATGACGGAGTTGTCTGTTTAATTATTTTATGTTGTTTGATTATTTTATTATGCATTGTTATGGCATTGCATGGTGCATGCACGTGTGTTTGTGGAATTGTGTGAAAAGTCTGTGTATTGGCGTGAGTGGTTTTACGGGTGCGTGTGTATCACGACCCCAAGCCGGGATGGGGTATTATCCCGGTGGAGCTCCTCTGGTCACTCGGGAGCGGAATAAACTGAGTGATGTCCCCTGAGTCGTCGCTAGACGACGGGAGCGGGGGCTAGGGGTTGCTTGGCTACGAACGCGCCGGGCGTGAAACCGGGCATCGCCCTACGCACCGACTCCGTGGCCCTTCGCTGGTGAGGGCTAGAGGATGCTTGGCTACGCACGCGCGGGGCGCGAAACTGGGCATCGCTTGTTAGGTGTCACACGCGTGGTGGTACTCTGCGGTGTGACACTGGAGCCAGGGTGTGCGGATGACCCCTAGGGGAGGTCATGGTGCACGCGGTTAAAATTGGATAATGGTTTGAGAAGCCAAATGGGACTTTTGGCGTGGTATTGGGCCAAATGGACTTTTGGCGAGATATTGGGCCAAATGTGACTTTTGGCGTGTTAGTTAGAAAGGTTGTGTGTTTTTGGGCTAAATGGGTTTTTGGCGTGAGTGGAAAACTGTGTCTTTGGGTTTTGTGCATTGGGCATGGTTCATGCATATTGTTTGAGTTCTATATGTGTTTTTATCCGGTAGTGTTTGAGTTTTACTTACTTGCGGTACCATTCTTGGTTCCGTAGCTTTTGGTGCAGAGTTAGAGGACGAAGAGGAGGAGGCTGAGCCCGAGGATGCGGCTCCGCCGGGTTGCTGATGCTATGTTTTATATTTGTTTAAAACTGTATTTGTGTTTTTGTAATATTTTATCTATGTACGTTTTAAACAACCTGTATTACGTTAAGAAAAATTCTGGTACTTAGTTATGACTTTCGTTATCCGCTGCGTGTTCTTTCGTGCACATTTGTTGCCTTTGCACACACTTGGCACCCGTCGATAGGGTGGTGACCCGGGTTGTCACCATCCGGACGTCTCGATTTCCCCGTGTTCGGGCGTGGGGATTTGGGGGCGTCACATTACTTACCTGCGGTACCATTTTTGGTTCCGTAGCTTTTGGTGCAGAGTTGGAGGACGAAGAGGAGGAGGCTGAGCCCGAGGATGCGGCTCCTCCGGGTTGCTGATGCTATGCTTTATATTTGGTTTAAAACTGTATTTGTGTTTTTGTAATATTTTATTTATGTATGTTTTAAACAGCTTGTATTACGTTAAGAACAATTCTGGTACTTAGTTATGACTTTCGTTATCCGTTGCGTATTTTTTTGTGCACATCTGTTGCCTTTGCACACACTTGGCACCCGTCGATAGGATGGTGACCCGGGTTGTCACCATCCGGACGTCTCGATTTCCCCGTGTTCGGGCGTGGGGATTTGGGAGCATCACAATAACTATATTATTTTACTTAAGACCTAAAGGTATTATATAATAATAATTTATAAATTTTAGTAAATAATAAAATGCGACATTAAAATTTTGTAATTGTCAAGAATTTAAATATATAGTTTTTTGTTTTGATATATGTTAGGCGATAGTTACTTTCTATACTGTTGAAGCAGGTCTTAAAACTAACAATCTAAATAAATATTTTCTCGAACTTTCTTCTTAATAACTAGTTTATTTTTGTAAGGAAGAATAAATAAAATACTAAACTTATTCGAATAGACAAACTTTGGAATAGATTAAAGTTATGGAATTAGGAAGGAGGTCAGCTGCCCTGATTGTATGAATGTATAAACCACAACAAGTAGAGAAAAGACTTAGCTATTTCTTATTTGGACTTAGTGTTCATCCTCTTCAATCTCGTGCTAGTTTGATCATTCCAAATCTTCTCTCTTAGTGTCAGTATGTCTCTATCTCTTCTCTTTTATGTTTAAACTTCTTCTATCTATTCATTTTTATCAACGAGTACCAATAAAACAATGACAACAATACAGGGCACAACAATGCTATCTAAGATATATGTAGTGTTTACTTATTGTTTGTACATAGTTGTTTATCTGCTTAAAAGTGATATTAGCAATTAAAATGATGATTTTTTTTATCTAGTGTTCATTGGGATTAAGATTGTTTTATTTATTTAAATATAACAATATTATTTAACTTAGCGCGTAAAGATATTAAATAGTAATAATTTCTAAATTTTTGTAAACAATAAAATATAACATTATAATTTCGTTATTATAAAGAAATTAAGTATATAGTTTTCTATTGGGATATGTGTTGTGTGATTATTGCTTTTGAGGCTGTTGTAGCAGATCTTAAAACTAAAAATTCAATTAAAGATCTTTTCAAACTTTCATTTCAATAGTTACGTGATTGTTGTAAAAATAAATAAATAAATAAAATGTTTCACATATTTGACTAGAAAAGTTTTGAAATAGATTAGACGTTTTGGATTAGGAAGGAGGCTAGCAACCCTGATTCTATGGATGTATATACGCACAACTAATAAAGAAAAAAGCTAACTAATTTTTATATAGATTTCGTGTTTATCCACTTAAATATCGTGCTAGCTTGATCCTTAATGATCTCCTCTCTTACGATAAGTACGTCTCAATCTCTTCTCTGTTATGTTTTAACTTTCTCTCTCTATTCATCTTCATTAACAAATATAAATAAGTTTACGACAATAATACATGACATGACAATATTGTTCAGGTATATCTATTGTTGCCTCGTTATTTCAATAAGGTTGTTTATCTACTTTATAATGGTGTTAATGATTAAACCATTGATTGTTTTATTTAGTGCCTTTTGGGAATCATATTGTTTCATTTATCTAAATATAACTATATTATTTTATTAATCGCGTAAAGATATTATATACTAATAATTTCTAAACTTTGGTAAACAATAAAATGCGATATTATAATTTTTTAATTGTCAATAATTAAAATATATAATTTTCTGTTTAGAAATATGTTGGACGATAGTTACTTTTTTCACTATTGAAGCAGTTTTTAAAGTTAAAAAATCTAAATAAATATCTTCTCAAACTTTTTCTCAATAATTGGTTTATTTTTTTTTAAGAAGAATAAATAAAGCGCTACACATATTCGATTACAAAAATTATGTAATAGATTAAAAGTTATAGGATTAGGAATGAGGGTAGCAGCTCTGATTGTGTGAATGTATATACGCACAACAAGTAAAGAAAAGACGTAGCCATTTCTCATTTAGATTTCGTGTTCATCCACTTCATTCTCTTGTTAGTTTGATCTTTCCAAATCTTCTCATTTATAGTTAGTATGTCTCCATCTCCTCTCTTTTATGTTTCAACTTCCTGTCTCTATTCATTTTTATGGTTGAGCACCAACAAGCGAATGAGAACAAAACAAGGCACGATAATTCTATTCAAGATATATGTAGTGTTTTTTTATTATTTGTACATGATTGTTCCTCTGCTTAAAAATAATGTTAATGATTAAACTAATGATTCTTATATTTAGTGTTTATTGAAAAACATATTGTTTTATTTATTTAAATATAGTAATATTATTTAACTTAACACGTAAAGATATTAGATACTAAAAATTTCTAGATTTTTGTACAAAATAAAATATAACATTATAATTTTATTATTATAAAGGAAGAAATTAAGTATATAGTCTTATATTTGGATATGTGTTGTACGATAGTTGCTTCTGAGTCTGTTGTAGTAGATCTTAAAGTTAAAAATTCAGTTAAAGACCTTCTCAAACTTTCTTTTCAAGAGTTACTTGATTGTTGTAAAGAAAAATAAATAAAATATTTCACATATTTGATTAGAAAAGTTTTGGAATAGATTAGAAGTTATTGGATTAAGAAGGAGGCTAGCAACCCTGATTCTATAAATGTATATACGCACTACCAGAAAAGAAAAAAGCTAGCAATTTCTTATAGAGATTTCCTATTTATCCACTTTAATCTCATACTAACTTGATAGTTAGTTATCTCCTCTCTTATGGTCAGTATGTCTCAATCTTCTCCTTGTTATGTTTCAATTTTCTTTCTTTATTCATTTTCATTAAAGAACACCATGCCTATGACAACAATACATGACATGAAAATATTGTTTAAAGTATATCTAGTGTTGCCTTATTGTTTCTACAAGGTTGTTTTTCTGCTTAATAATGATGTCTATGATTAAATCAAAAATTGTTCTATCTATTTCTCTTTGGGAATCAGATTGTTTCACTTATCTGAATATATTTATATTATTTTACTTATCCCGTAAAGATATTATATATTAATAATTTTTAAATTTTGGTAAACAAGAAAATGCAACATTATAATTTTTTAATTGTCAAGAATTTAAATATATAATTTTTTGTTTAGATATATGTTGGGCGATAGTTACTTTTTATACTGTAGAAGCTGATCTTAAAGCTAAAAATCCAAATAAGTATATTCTCGAACTTTTTTCTCAATAGTTGGTTTATTTTTGTTAGGAAAAATAATTGAAATGCTACACATATTCAATTAGACAAATTTTGTAATAGATTAAAAATTATGGGATTAGGAAGGAGCCCAGCAGCCCTGATTGTCTGAATGTATATACACACTATAAGTAGAGAAAAGACCAAGCCATTTCTCGTTTGGACTTCATGTTCATCCACTTCATTCTCGTTCTAGTTTGATTATGTATATATGCATAACCAGTAAAGTAAAAAGTTGTCCATTTCTCATATAGATTTTGTATTTATCCACTTCATTTTCGTGTTAACTTGATCCTTAATGATCTCATCTCTTATGGTCAGTATGTCTTAATCTCATCTCTGTCATGATTCAACTTTCTCTCTCTATTTATTTTTATTAACGAACACCAATAAGCCTATGTCAATAATATATGGCATAACAATATTGTTCAAGGTATATCTACTATTGCCTTATTGTTTCTATAAGGTTGTCTTAATAATGGTGTTAGTGATCAAATTAATGAGTATTCTATATAGTGCTCTTTAGGTATCAGATTGTTTCAATTATCTAAATATAATTATATTATTTTACTTATCGCATAAAGATATTATATACTAATAATTTCTAAATTTTGGTAAACAATAAAATGCGACATTATAATTTCTTAATTGTCAAGAATTTAAATATACAATTTTCTGTTTAGATATATGTTGGGCGATGGTGTCTTTTTACACTTTTGAAACATGTTTTTAAGTTTAAAATATAAATAAATATCTTCTCAAACTTTCTTTTGAATAGTTGGTTGATTTTTATAAGGAAGAAAAAATAAAACATTACAAATATTCGATTAGACGAAGTTTGGAATATATTAAAAGTTATGGAATTAGGAAGGAGTCCAACATCCCTAATTGTATGAATGCAAATACGCACAATAAGTAGATAAAAAATCTAATTATTTCTTATTTGGACTTCATATTCATCCACTTCATTCTTGTACTAGTTTGATCATTCCAAATCTTTTCACTTACTGTTAATATGTCTCTAACTCATATCTTTTATATTTCAATTTCTTCTCACTATTCATTTTTATCAACGAGTGTCAATTAGCCATTAACAACAATACAAGGAACGACAATTCTATTCGAGATATATGTAGTGTTTCCTTAATGTTTGTACATGGTTGTTTGTTCGCTTAAAAATGATGTAAATGATTAAACCGATGATTCTTATCTCTAGTGTTCATTGGGAATAAGATTGTTTGATTTACTTAAATATAACAATATTATTTAACTTAGCGCGTAGAGATATTAGATACCAATAATTTCTAGATTTTTTATAAAAAATAACATATAACATTATAATTTCATTATTATAAAAAATTAAGTATATAATTTTCTATTCAGATATGTTTTGTACGATAGTTGCTTCTAAGACTGTTGCAGCAGATCTTAAAACTAAAAATTCAGTTAAAGACCTTCTGACACTTTCCTTTTAAGAATTGTTTGATTGTTGTAAAGAAAAGTAAATAAAATGCTTCACATATTTGATTAGAAAAGTTTTGGAATAGATTAAAAGTTATTAGATTAGGAATGAGGCTAATAACCTTGATTCTATAGATGTATATACGTGTAATCAGTAAAGAAAAAAGCTAGTAATTTTTCATATAAATTTTGTGTTTATTCACTTCATTCTCGTGCTAGCTTGATTCTTAATGATCTTCTCCCTTATAGTCAGTACGTATCAATCTCCTTTCTATTATGTTACAACTTTCTCTCTCCATTCAACCTTCCTTAACGAACACCAATAAGCCTATGACAGCAATATATGCCATGACAATATTGTTCAAGGTATATCTAGTGTTGCCTTGTTGTTTCTACAAGGTTGTTTGTCTGCTTAGTAATTGTGTTAATGATAAAACGAATGATTGTTCTATCTAGTACTTTCTAGAAAGCAGATTGTTTTACTTATTAGAATATAACTATATTATTTTACTTATCGCGTAAAGATAGTATATTCTAATAATTTCTAAACTTTGGTAAACAATAAAATGCGACATTATAATTTTTTAATTGTCAAGAATTTAAATATATAATTTACTGTTTAGATATATGTTAGATGATAATTGCTTTTTACACGGTTGAATCAGGTTTTAAAACTAAAAATCTAAATGGATATTTTTTCAAACTTTTTTTTGAATAGTTAGTTTATTTTTGTTATGAAGAATAAATAAAACGATACACATATTTAATTAGACAAACTTTGTAATAGCTTAAACATTATGGGATTAGGAAAGAGGCCAACAACCCTGATTGTAAGAATGTATATACACACAACAAGCAGAGAAAAGACATAGCCATTTCTCATTTGGAGTTCGTGTTCATACACTTCATTAACGTGCTAGTTTGATCTTTCCAAATCTTCTGTCTTACTGACGGTATGTCTCTATCTCGTCTCTTTTATATTTTAACTTCCGCTCATTATTCATTTTCATCAATAAGCACCAATAAGCCAATAAGAACAATACAAAGCTTGACAATACTATTCAAGATATATGTAGTGCTTTCTTATTGTTTGTACATGGTTGTTTCTCCATTTAAAAATGATGTTAATGATTAAATCGATAATTCTTATATCTAGTATTTATTGGGAATAAGATTGTTTCATTTATTTAAATATAACAATATTATTTAACTTTGGGCTTAAAGATATTAGATACTAATAATTTCTAAATTTTTGTAAACAATAAGATATAACATTATAATTTCATTATTATAAAGAGATTAAGTATGTAGTTTTTTATTTATATATGTGTTGTTTGGTAGTTACTTCTGAGGCTGTTGCAGTAGATCTTAAAACTAAAAATTCATTTAAAGACCTTCTTAAAACTTTCGTTTCAAGAGTTGTTTGATTGTTGTAAAGAAAAATAAATAAAATGCTTCACATATTTGATTAGAAAAGTTTTGGAATAGATTATAAGTTTTTGGATTAGGAAAGATGTTAGAAATCCTGATTCTATAGATGTATATACGTGCAACTAGTAAATAAAAAACTTTCAATTTCTTATATAAATTTCGTGTTTATTCACTTCATTCTTGTGCTAACTTAATATTTAATGATCGCCTCTCTTATGGTCAGTATGTCTCAATCTCCTCTCTGTTATTATTAACCTTTCTCTCTCTATTCATCTTCATTAACGAACACCAATAAGCCTATGACAACAATATATGGCCTGACAATATTGTTCAATGTATCTCTAGTGTTGCCATGTTATTTCTACAAGGTTGTTTGTTTGCTTAATAATAGTGTTAATAATCAAACTAATGACTATTTTATCTAGTACTCATTGGCAATCAAATTGTTTCAATTATTTAAATATAACTATATTATTTTACTTATCGCATAAAGATATTATTTATACTAATTATTTTTAAATTTTGGTAAATAATAAAATGCGACATTATAATTTCTTAATTGTCAAGAATTTAAATATATAATTTTCTGTTTAGATATATGCTGGTCGATAGTGTTTTTTAACATTGTTGAAACCTGTCTTAAAGTTTAAAATTTAAAGAAATATCTTCTCGAACTTTCTTTGCAATAGTTAGTTGATTTTTATAAGGAAGAATAAATAAAACGCTTCAAATATTCGATTAGACAAACTTCCTAATAATTTAAAAGTTATGGGATTAGGAATGGATCCAGCATCCCTGATCATATGAATGTATATACTCACAATAGGTAGAAAAAAGACCGAGTCATTTCTTATTTGGACTTCATGGTCATCCACTTCATTCTATGCACGTTTTTAGTCATCGACTCTATTTCCTTTTCTCACAAATTTTCAGTTCACAGCAGTTTTTTTTTTTGTTGTTGTTGTAAGTATTCCAATCCTTAGACCTTTATTTTCTTTCTCCACCAATCCTCATTCCATTTTCTTTGTATGTATTCCCTAAATTTTCTTAGTTTTTTTCTATCTTGATTACTATTACATTCCATTATCACTTTCTCGTTTTCAGACAAATTTTTATAAACCATTATCATTCATACTTCTCCAGTTGTACGTTTAATACTAATATTTCTATTGAATCAATATCATGAAACTTTTGTATGTATATTTTATCAGTAATAATGGCTCTAATTACTACTCGAGGATGTGGAGGACAATCATCTCGATTGACTTCAAGAGGTGCTCCTACGGATCAACCAAGATCCTTTTAAGAAGGATCTTCTTTAATGGGGGGATCCTTGCCAATAGACTCAACAACATTTGGTAGTCAAGCGCATGAAACACATTCGAGTGGTGAAGAAGCATTATGTAAGTTAAATTTTTTAATTTTTTAAAATCTTTATCTTATTATGATTTTCTAATTTGTTTTCCTTAACAATATATGGATATACTATGATGTACTTTTTAATTAACAGCTTCCTCTTATTTAATTATGGTATGTAGTATTGCCTCTCGTGTTTCATTCCTTAGAAATTCTGCCGTAAAATCTATTTCCTACTTGATAAAATCTTTTTCTATTTACCCCAATGAGTCAGTGATAGGAAGATAATTAACACATTCTATTCGTTGGATTTTATAATTAGTTGGAGATCAGGTTTAACAAAGACATAGATCGATGGGATATGCATATGTTTATGTTAACCACATATGTGGTTGGACCTTTATTATTATTATTATTATTATTATTATTATTATTATTATTATTATTAAGTTAGGTTAAATTAAGGGTTCATCTCGAATAGACCCATTTCTTAGTACTAGTTAGTTAGTAATCTTATTAATTAGTAATGCTCCAAGTGGAACGTGGATCTGCTGATCTTGGATCGCCCGTTAATACAATAATTAGTGATTTTTTTTTATTAAGTTTTACTTATTTTTTGAATTTTTTTCTCATGATTTCCTAATATTTTTTAACTTGCATATATATATTTTGCGAATCTCTCATGTTACATGTATGTAATGATAAGATTTTGAGAAATAGACCAAATGTATGGTTGACGATGGATCGAAGCATATATGATTCCTCTTCTTAACCTCTGTTACCCAAATAAAGCAACCAATCCACCAATCAATTACAGATATCACATAAAATCACACCCACCATTGAATATCAAATTCAAATTCTAAACCTTTAAGTGCATGGAAGAAGTTGTTATGACTATTACAAATACCATACACTTGGTAGCAACCTCCTCTTAAAGGAATAAGATTGAAGGGGGGAGAGAAGGAGAGTTTCATACTCCACTCCGATTAACCCACTCAAGAATCTTAGATTATTTAATTAAAACTACACTAGCTGAACTCATAGCCACTTTGTCATAATATGATTGAGACATAATTTGAAATATTTTTTTTATAAAGTAGTTATAATTGTTTTTTATAAAAAGCATATTTCTTTGAAGCTCCTAGAAAAATTGACCTTTAAAGATCCAAGTATAGAGAAAAGTAGCATACTTCAGCCAAGAAGTACATCGTTTTTTCTGCGCCATTCTCTGATGAAATTATTGGGGGAGTAGAGTCTTTCCGCTGTTTCTCTAAGACCACCTGTCACAAGTTCCAGGCCAAAACATGAGTTTAAATAGTTTTAACGAATCAAAATTCTCTTCTAAAAACAACATGAGCCAGAAGCAAACCTTAGCTTTGACTTCACCATTGGATTAATTAGTATCTAATGCAAATTAGTTGCTACATGTCAACATTATTATATATGCATGCATCTTTTAGAAGAGCTACAAAATAGTAATTCTAAAAATGATATCTTCCTATATTTTTTAGCCACTTCTAAGGTGAAATGAGGTCGTGGTAAAGTATAGTGCGTATCATTTGAAAAACTGATAAAAACTGGTCTCATTCCAGTGAAGATAGAATCAGGCAATAAGGGAGCTACTGGAACAAATAATACTACTTTTATTAGCAGAGTCAGCTATATTGCTAAGCATTTTGTCCCTATTACTTGCAAAAGCTGGAGGCACATCCCTGAAGTAAATAAGGAGGAATTGTACAGTCGAGTCCGCGTAAGTAATCATTATGCTTATTTATTATTTTCTTTCTTTTGGTTTAAAAAATATGTAATACATTCGTTTATTTCAATTATGTTTTAGGAAGAGTTCCTTCTTGATTGGAGTGAAGATGAAGTCAAAGAGAGCGTTAAAGCAAAGTTACAGAGAAGCTACAATGACTATCACCATGCATTGCACAAGATATCCAAGAAACACTCAACAAAAGAAGAAGCAATTGCTCATGTCCTAGAAGATTTGAATCAAGCTGATTAGGAGATATTATGTGATCGATGGGCAGACCCAAAATACAAGGTATCTCAAATTTTTAAACTTTTAAGTAATGTTAAAGTTTGTCACGTACATGTTTATAAGTTGTTTTATTAGGCAGTATCAATTCTGTCATTAACAAGCATGCATAATTTTTTTTTCATGTGAAAATAAATGTAAATTGAAATCCATATAATTTACAAATAATGTAAACTTGGAGTTTATGGTGGGCGTTGTATATATAGTAGGCTTGTAATGGAATTGGAGTTTGAGAATGTGTATATATGTTAAGGGTAGAACTAGTTAGTTGGTACTAGTTCCATTTCTAAATAAAATAAATATTGAGCTAGGATGGACAAAGGGACTAGTTGTTATCTACTCATAAACTTTGTAGTTCTTTTTTTTCTATTTATGTTTTTACTCCTAGAGTTAACTTGTATTTTTTGGTTTATTTTTTTACAGAAATTGTGTGATCAAAATGTTTTGAATAAAAGCAACTTGAAAATTAATCATGTGGCTGGATCAAAATCATTTGCTCGACTTCTCGAAGAAAATGTGTTTTTTAATTGTCATATATACATTGTAATTTTTAATAATAGAGAGCTTTTTAAATATTTTTTAATCTGTTAAAGCGTGGGGATGATACTACTTTGATTGATTTTTATAAACTCACACTCGAAAGATGGTTCTTTCACGACTCCTGTAATAGAAGAAAATTATGTAAGTAATGCAATTTTTTTAGTGACATACCTTACTTCAACTTGAGTCTTGGTTTTTTATCGTAATTCTAGCATGTAAATGTTATATTTTTATTTTTTCTTTTTATTGGTCTAAGGAATCTAATATTTTTTTTTTGTCATTGTCTTTGTCTAAGTTATTATATAGAGTTCTATTCTGTGTTAGAGTTAAAATATGCTATCTTGCACTATTTGCTTACTATAGTTCATTGATGATCTGATACAGATAACTTAAACTTTATATGCAAAGTTATTTTTTGTGTGCAAGAATTTGATATTTACATTGTTGTTTATTAGTTTTAAGATTTGGTGTTTTATGGCATTATGTAATTAGAATGTTATTGCATTATTGATTATTATGATTATTTAAAAAGAAGGTATTAGAAATCTAAGATGAGACCTCTTGCTCACTTAGTTTACCCATAGTTGTAAACTGTACTTTACAACAATGAACATAAATAAAAAAAATTAGTTTAAACTTTGAGATGTTACTAATGTTTGTTTTTTCTTTCGTGATATTTTATTTCTAAGAAAAACTTGCTTTTACTTTTGCAGTATAAGATGAAAGATCTATGGAATGAGATAAATGCCATTGGATCATCTCGAACTGTAGAAGATATTTTCAATGAGGTGTTGAGGCATAAATCTGGATATCTCAAAGGATTGAAAAATTGTGTCATACCTATTCCATTATCTTCACGTTCATCCAAAGTCATCCAACAAACCCAACAAGTAGATAAATACAAGAATGAGATGGAGGTTTATAAGGTGAAATGGGAGCAATCGATGCAAAGGGCACAATCTATGCAATCAAATATCAACAATATAGCAGAGAAACAAAGTGAATATGATCGTTGCCTTTAAGAAATGATGGTACAATTAGAAGCTCTTAAAGAGTCTTAAAGAGACATTCAATTTCACATTTTAGTTTGCAAAGAACAAATTTTATTTGAGCGTATTTATGAACAATGGTATTAGATTTAAATGATGACTTTAATTTTATGCATTTTGCTGTATCACTAGAATTTGTTATTACTTTTCCTTAATATTAAATCATTGATGATTATTTGGTCTTTTATTTATAAAGAATGAAGAATTGTGCAATCATACGTGACGAAATATTTTTGTTACTAATTCTAAATGCATGTTACCATTTATGATGATAAATATTTGTCGCTAATGCTAAATCATGGTGTGCAGTGACGAGAGTTAATCGTCACCAATAGTAAAAAATACTGACAAATTTAACTCATCATCTTTGCTATATTACAGCTTTGATCTTATTGTATTATTTGTGACAAATAAATTTTGATGACAAAAATTAGTTTAACGACAACAATGCTTCCTCACAAATAGTTTTCTATTAGTGACATTTATTTTGGTCACTATAATATTTATAAATGCGACGATATTGATTGTCTAATATTAATGATGACCAAATCTTTCGTCACAATTGTATTAGTTTTTGCGACGATTTTGGTTGGATGAGATTCTTTGGGACCAAGTATGAGACATTCTTATGATGAAATTATTGTTACTAAATGTGGTATCTTTTGCAACAATTTGCTTTTGTCGTTATTAATAAATTTTAAAGACGAGATATTTTCGACGAATGTGCAATGATTTTTTTCTCTACAAAAAACTATTTATGACGAAAATTCAATGTTTTGTAACAAACTTTTTTCTCAATAAAAGCTTTATTTCTTGTAGTGAAGGCACAACATTGCTATTCAAGATATGTGTAGCGTTTTTTTATTGTTTGTACATGATTGTTTCTCTACTTAAAAATGATGCTAATGATTAAATCGATGATTCTTATATTTAGTGTTCATTGGGAATAAGATTGTTCTATTTATTTAAATATAACAATATTATTTAACTTAGTGCGTAAAGATATTAAATACTAATAATTTTTACATTTTTGTACAAAATAAAATATAATATTATAATTTCATTATTATAAAGAAATTAAGTATATAATTTTTTGTTCGGATATGTGTTGTATGATATTTGCTTCTGAGACTATTGAAGAAGATCTTAAAGATAAAAATTCAGTTAAAGACATTCTCAAATTTTCATTTCAAGAGTTGCTTGATTGTTGTAAAGAAAAATAAATAAAATGTTTCAAAAATTTGATTAGAAAAATTTTGGAATAGATTAGAAGTTATTGGACCAGGAATGAGGCTAGCAACCCCGATTCTATGGATGTATATACGCGCAACCAGTAAAGAAAAAAACTAGCCATTTCTTATATAGATTTCCTGTTTATCTAGTTCAATCTCATGCTAGATTGATCCTTAATGATCTCCTCTCTTATGGTCAGTACGTTTCGATCTCCTCTCTGTTATATTTAAACTTTCTCTCTCTATTCAATTTTCAATAACGAAAACCAATAAGCCTATAACAATAATACATGGCATGACAACATTGTTCAAGGTATATCTAGTGTTGCCTCATTGTTTCTACAAGGTTGTTTGTTTGCTTAATAATAATGTTAATAATAAAACCAATGATTGTCTTATCTAGTTCTCTTCAGGAATCAGATTGTCACTTATCTAAATATAACAATATTATTTTACTTATCATGTAAAGATATTATATACTAACAATTTCTAAACTTTGGTAAACAATAAAACGCCACATTATAGTTTTTTAATTGTCAAGAATTTAAATATATAATTTTTCTGTTTAGATATATTATGGACGATAGTTACTTTTTACACTGTCGAAGCAGGTCTTAAAGCCAAAAATCTAAATGAATATTTTATCGAATTTTTTTCTCAATAGTTGGTTTATTTTTATTAAGAAGAATAAATAAAATGGTACACATACTCAATTAGACAAAATTTGTAATAGATTAAAAGTTTTTGGATTAGGAAGAAGGTTAGCAACCCTGATTGTATGAATGTATATATACACAACAAGTAAAGAAAAGATCTTGCTATTTCTCATTTAGATTTCGTGCTCATCCACTTCATTTTCATTCTAGTTTGATCATTTCTAATTTTTTCTCTTACTGTCAGTAAGTCTCTATCTTTTTTCTTTTATGTTTAAACTTCCTCTCTCTATTCATTTTTATCAATGAGCACCAATCATCCAATGATAACAATACAAGGCACGACAATGTTTTTCAAGAAATATATAGGGATTCCTTATTGTCTGTACATGGTTGTTTGTCTGCTTAAAAATGATTTTAATGGTTAAACTAATGATTCTTTTATCTAGTGTTAATTGGAAATAAGATTATTTTATTTATTTAAATATAAAAGTATTATTTAACTTTGGGCTTAAAGATATTAGATACTAATAATTTCTAAATTTTGAAAAACAATAAGATATAACATTATAATTTTATTATAAAGAAATTACGTATACAATTTTCTATTCAGATATGTGTTGTACGGTAGTTGCTTTTGAAGTTGTTGTATCAGATCTTATAACTAAAAATTCAATTAAAGACCTTTCCAAATTTTCCTTTTAGAAGTTGTTTGATTGTTGTAAATAAAAATAAATAAGATATTTCACATATTTGATTAGAAAGTTTTGGAATAAATGATAAGTTATTAGATTTGGAAGGAGGCAAGCAACCTTGATTTTATGGATGTATATACGAGCAACTAATAAAGAAGAAATCTTGCCATTTCTTATATAGATTTTGTGTTTATCCACTTCAGTCTCATTCTAACTTGATCCATAATGTTCTACTCTCTTATGATTAATACGTCTTAACTCTTAATCCCCTCTCAGTTATGTTTCAACTTTTTCTCTCTATTCATTTTTATTAACGAACATTAATAAGTCTATGACAACAAATCATGGCATAAGAATATTGTTCAAGGTATATCTAATGTTGTCTTGTTGTTTCTACAATATTAATTGTCTATTTAATAAATTTATTAATGATTAAACCATTGATTGTTCTATCTAGTACTATTTGGGAGTCAGATTGTTTCACTTAACTAAATATAACTATATTATTTTACTTATCGCGTAAAGAAATTATATACTAATAATTTATAAATTTTGGTAAACAATAAAAAACGAAATTATAATTTCTTAATTGTCAAGAATTTAAATAATTTTCTGTTTAGATATATGTTGGGAGATAGTTGCTTTTTACACTGTCGAAACAGGTCTTAAAAGTAAAAATCTAAATAAATATCTTTTTGAACTTTATTCTCAATAGTTGGTTTATTTTTATTTGGAAGAATAAATAAAATGTTACACATATTCGATTAGACAAACTTTATAATAGATTAAAAGTTATATGATTAAGAATAAGGCCAGCAACCTTGATTGTATGAATGCATATACATACAACAAGTAGAGAAAAGGCCTAGTAATTTCTTATTTGGATTTCGTGTTTATCCACTTTATTCTCATGCAAATTTGATCTTTCAAAATCTTCTCTTTTATTGTTATTAGATCTCTATCTCCTCTATTTTATGTTTCAATTTCGATTCATTATTCGTTTTAATCAACAAGCACCAATAAGCCAATAAGAAGAATAAAAGGCTCGACAATGCTATTCAAGATATATGTAGTGTTTCCTTATTGTTTGTGCATGGTTGTTTCTCCGATTAAAAATGATGTTAATGTTTAAACCGATGATTCTTATGTTTAGTGTTCATTAGGAATAAGATTGTTTTATTTATATAAACAAAACAATATTATTTAACTTAGCTCGTAAAGATATTAGATACTAATAATTTCTAAATTTTTGTAAATAAAAAATATAATATTATAATTTTATTATTATAAAGAAACTAAGTATATAATTTTCTATTCGAATATGTGTTCTATGATAGTTGCTTCTGAATTTGTTGTAACAAGTCTTAAAGCTAAAACTTTAGTTAAAAACATTCTTAAACTTTCCTTTCAAGAGTTGCTTGATTGTTGTAAAAATAAATAAATAAAATGCTTCACATATTTGATTAGAAAAGTTTTGAAATAGATTAGAAGTTATTGGAATAGGAAGGAGGCTAGCAACCAGTAAAGTAAAAGCTAGCCATTTCTCATATAGATTTCATTTTTATCTACTTCATTCTCATGCTAGCTTGATCTTTAATGATCTCATCTCTTATGGTCAGTACGTCTCAATCTCCTCTATATTATTATTCAACTCTCTCTCTCTCTAATCATCTTCATTAACGAACACCAATAAACTTATGACAATAATATATGGCATGACAATATTGTCCAAGGTAGCTCTAGTGTTGCTTTATTGTTTCTATAAGGTTGTTTGTTTGCTTAATAATGGTATTAATAATTAAACTAATGACTATTCTATCTAGTGCTCATTGGCAATCAGATTATTTCAATTATCTAAATATAACTAAATTTTTTACTTATCACATAAAGATATTACAGACTAATAATTTTTAAATTTTGGTAAACAATAATATGCGACATTATAATTTCTTATTGTTAAGATTTTAAATATATAATTTTTTGTTTAGATATACGTTGGATGATAGTGTCTTTTTACACTATTAAAACCTGTCTTAAAGTTTAAAATCTAAATAAATGTTTTCTCGAACTTTCTTCGCAATAGTTGGTTGATTTTTATAAGAAAGAATATATAAATAAAACACTTCAAATATTCGATTAGACAAACTTTTTAATAGATTAAAAGTTATGGGATTAGGAAGGAGTCCAGCATCCTTGATTGTAAGTATGTATATATGCACAATAGGTAGAGAAAAAACCTAGCCATTTCTCATTTGGACTTCATGTTCATCCACTTCATTCTCATGCTAGTTTGATCATTCCAAATCTTCTCTCATATTGACAGTATGTGACTATCTCTTCTCTTTTATGTTTCAACTTTCTCTCACTATTCATTTTCATCAACGAACACTAGTAAGCCAATGAGAACAATACAAGTCAAGCCATTGCTATTCAAGATATATGTAGTGTTTTCTTATTGTTTATACATTGTTGTTTCTCCTCTTAAATATTATGTTAATTATTAAATCGATGATTCTTATATCTATTATTCATTAGGAATAAGATTAATTTATTTTTTTAAATATAATAATATTATTTAATTTAGTGCATAAAAATATTAGATACTAATAATTTTCACATTTTTTTACAAAATAAAATATAACATTATAATTTCATTATTATAAATAAATTAAGTATATAGTTTTCTATTCAGATGTGTTGTATGATATTTGCTTCTGAGGTTGTTGAAACAGATTTTAAAATTAAAAATTCAGTTAAAGACCTTCTCAAACTTCGTTTCAAAAGTTGCTTGATTGTTGTGAATAAAAATAAATAAAATGTTTCATATATTTGATTAGAAAAATTTTGGAATAGATTAGAAGTTATTGGATTAGGAATGAGGCTAGCAACCCTAATTCTATGGATGTATATACGCGCAACTAGTAAAGAAAAAAGCTAGCAATTTCTTATATAGGCTTCCTATTTATCCACTTTAATTTTGTGTTAGCTTGATCCTTAATGTTTTCTTTTCTTATGGTCAGTACGTCTCAATCTCATTTCTGTTATATTTAAACTCTATCTATTCAATTTTCAATAACGAATACCAATAAGCCTATGAAAACAATACATGGGATGACGATATTGTTTAATGTATATCTAGTGTTGCTTTATTGTTTCTACAAGGTTGTTTGTCTGCTTAATTGTGACGCCCCCAAATCCCCACGCACGGACACGGGGAAATCGAGACGTCCGGATGGTGACAACTCGGGTCACCACCCTATCGACGAGTGCTAAGTGTGTGCGAAAGCAACAAATGTGCACGAAGGAACACGCAGCGGATAACGAAAGTCATATAACTAAGTACCAGAATTTTCTTAATATAATACAAGCTGTTTAAAACATATATAAATAAAATATTACAAAACACGAATATAGTTTTAAACCAAACTATAAAGCATAACTTCGACTCAAAACTCCGGCGGAGCCGCATCCTCGGGCTCAGCCTCCTCCTCCTCCTCGAATCCCAAAATGGAAAGCTAGCTTGTGGGAGCTGTTCCGGTGACTATTGGAGGCCGAAAATGGGTGGGTTAGGACGGCAAGGGACCGGTGATGAAGTGGTGAAGAAATGGTGGCTGGAGGTGGAGCGACGGCGGCGGATCGGGACAAAAACCGTGGAGGCTTTGATGGCGTTTTCTGGCCGAACGGCTGGCCGGATGAGGCTGAGGTTTGATGGGGAGGTGCGCCGGAGGGAGGGGGTTCGACCGGTGGGGGCGGTGTGCCGCACGGCGGCCGGACGGCGGTGGGTCGAGGGGTTGGGCTACAACGGAGAGAGAGAGAGAGAGAGAGAGAGAGAGAGAGAGAGAGAGAGAGAGAGAGAGAGAGAGAGAGACGGGGTCGACGCGGGGAGGAAAGAAAAAGAAAGAAGAAAAAGAAAAGAGAAAAAGGAAAAAAAGGACAAAGGAAAAAAAGAGATGTAGGAAAGAGATGAGGTCCAATCCTCACTCCGGGAAAACAAAACAAATCCGCCGAAACGAGATTAAAAAAAACCGTAAAACGACTAAAAGAAATAAAACACAAAATCAAATAAATTAAAAACCAATTTTAAAGCGCAATAAATTAAAATAAATAAATTAATATATTAATTAAAATAAAAACAACCCTTCAGCGAAAATACACGCAAAAGCGGGTCATCACATTAATACCGGTGATAATGATAAAACCAATGATTGTTCTATCTAGTATTCTTTAGGAATCAAATTATTTCATTTATCTAAATATAACCATATTATTTTACTTATCGCGTAAATATATTATATACTAATAATTTCTAAATTTTGGTAAACAATAAAATGTCACATTATAATTTTTTAATTGTCAAGAATTTAAATATATAATTTATTGTTTAAATATATGTTAGACGATAGTTGTTTTTTACACTATCGAAGTAGATCTTAAAGCTAAAAATTTAAATGAGTATCTTCTCGAATTTTTTTCTCAATAATTGGTTTATTTTTATTAGGAAGAATAAATAAAACAGTACATATACTCGATTAGACAAATTTTGTAATAGATTAAAAGTTATTAGATTAGCAAGGATGCCAACAACCCTGATTGTATGGATGTATATACGCACAACAAGTAGAGAAAAGATTTGGCCATTTCTCATTTCGATTTAATGTTCATCCATTTCATTCTTATGCTAGTTTGATCATTTCTAATCTTTTCTCTTACTGTTAGTAAGTCTCTTTCTCATCTCTTTTATGTTTCAACTTATTTTCTCTGTTCATTTTCATCAATGAGTACCAATTATCCAATGACAATAATACAAGGCACGACAATGCTTTTCAAAATATATTTAGTGATTCCTTCATGTCTGTACATAATTGTTTGTCTGTTTAAAAATGATTTTAATGATTAAACCAATGATTCTTTTATCCAGTATTCATTGGGATAAGATTGTTTCATTTATTTAAATATAATAATATTGTTTAACCTAGTGCGTAAAGATGTTTGATACTAATAATTTCTAAATTTTTGTAAACAAAAAATATAATATTATATTTTCATTATTATAAAAAAAATTAAGTATATAGTTTTCTATTCGAATATGTATTGTACGATAGCGCTTCTGAGGCTGTTGCAGCAGATCTTAAAGTTAAAAATTCAATTAAAGAGCTTCTGAAACTTTCTCTTCAGGAGTTGCTTGATTGTTGTAAAGAAAAATAAATAAACTACTTCACATATTTGATTAGAAAAGTTTTGGAATAGATTAGAAGTTATTAGATTAGAAAGGAGGCTAGCAACCCTGATTCTATGAATGTCTATACGCACAACCAGTAGAGACAAAAACTAGCCCTTTCTTATATAGATTTCTTATTTATCCACTTTAATCTGGTGCTAACTTGATCGTTAGTGATCTCCTCTCTTATGGTCAGTACGTCTCAATCTCCTCCTTATTATGTTTCAACTTTCTTTCTCTATTCATCTTCATTAAAGAACACCATGCCTATAATAACAATACATGACATGAGAATATTGTTCAAAATATATCTAGTGTTGCCTTGTTATTTCTACAAGGTTGTTTGTCTGCTTAATAATAGTATCTATGATAAAACCAAATATTGTTCTATTTATATCTCTTTGGAAATCAGATTGTTTCACTTATCTAAATATATTTATATTATTTTACTTATCGCGTAAAGATATTATATACCAATAATTTTTAAACTTTTGTAAATAATAAAAAGCGACATTATAATTTCTTAATTATCAAGAATTTAAATATATAATTTTCTATTTAGATATATATTGGGCGATAGTTGTTTTTTATACTGTTGAAGCATGTCTTAAAACTAAAAATCTAAATAAATATATTCTTGAACTTTCTTCTAAATAGTTGGTTAATTTTTGTAAGAAAGAATAAACAAAACGTGACACATTCGATTAGACAAACTTAACAATAGATTAAAAGTTATGGGATTAGGAAGGAGTCCAGCAGCCCTGATTGTATGAATGTATAAACGTACAACAAGTAGAGAAAAGACATAGCCATTTCTTATTTGGACTTAGTGTTCATCCACTTCAATCTCGTGTTAATTTGATCATTCCAAATTTTCTCTCTTAGTGTCAGTATGTCTCTATCTCCTCTCTTTTATGTTTAAACTTCCTCTCACTATTCATTTTCATCAACGAGTACTAATAAAACAATGAAAACAATACAAGGCATGACAATGCTATCCAAGATATATGTAGTGTTTCCTTATTGTTTGTACATAATTGTTTATATGCTTAAAAGTGATATTAACAATTAAACCGATGATTCTTTTATCTAGTATTCATTGGGATTAAGATTTATTTATTTATTTAAATAAATATTATTTAACTTAGTGCGTAATGATATTAGATAGTAATAATTTCTAAATTTTTGTAAATAATAAAATATAACATTATAATTTCGTTATTATAAAGAAATTAAGTATATAGTTTTCTATTGGGATATTTGTTGTGTGATTGTTGCTTTTGATGCTGTTGCAGCAGATCTTAAAACTAAAAATTCAGTTAAAGATCTTCTCAAACTTTCCTTTCAAGAGTTGCTTGATTGTTGTAAAGAAAAATAAATAAAATATTTCACATATTTAATTGACTAGAAAAGTTTTGAAATAGATTAAATGTTATTGGATTAGGAAGGAGGTTAGCAATCCTGATTCTATGGATGTATATATGCGCAACGAGTAAAGGAAAAAGCTAACTAATTCTTATATAGATTTCGTGTTTATCCACTTCAATATCGTGCTAGCTTCATCCTTAATAATCTTCTTTTTTACGGTAAGTATGTCTCAATCTCTTCTCTGTTATGTTTCAATTTTGTCTCTATTCATCTTCATTAACAAACATAAATAAGCTTATGACAACAATACATAACATGACAATATTGTTTAAAGTATATCTAGTGTTGTCTCTTTGTTTCAACAAAGTTGTTTGTCTGCTTAATAATGATGTTAATGATTAAACCATTGATTGTTCTATTGAGTGCTTTTGAGAATTAGATTGTTTTATTTATCTAAATATAACTATATTATTTTATTAAAGATATTATTTGTTTAAAGATATTATAAGCCTAGCCATTTCTAATTTGGACTTTGTATTTGTCCACTTCTTTCTCATGCTAGTTTAATTATTCCTAATCTTCTCTCTTACTGTCAGTATGTCTGTATCTCCTCTCTTTTATGTTTAAACTTCCTCTCTCTATTCATTTTCATCAACGAGTACCAATAAACCAATGACAACAATACAAGACATGACAATGCTATTTAAGATATATGTATTGTTTTTTTATTGTTTGTATATGGTTATTTGTCCACTTAAAAATGATGTTAATTGATTAAAGCAATGATTCTTGTATCTAGCGTTCATTGAGAATAAGTTTGTTTTATTTATTTAAATATAACTATATTATTTAACTTAGTGTGTAAAGCTATTAGATACCAATAATTTTTAAACTTTGTAAACAATAAATGCAACATTATAATTTCATTATTGTTAGGAAATTAAGTATATAAATTTCTATTTATTTATTAGTTGGGTGATAGTTACTTCTAAGGTTGTTATTGCATGTCTTAAAACTAAAAATTCATATAAAGATCTTCTTAAACTTTCTTCCCAAGAGTTGTTTGATTGTTATAAGGAAGAATGGATAAAATACTAAATATATTTGATTAGAATAACTTAGGAATAGATTAAAAGTTATGGGATTAATTAGGAGGCTAGCAATACTGATTATATGAACGTATAGACGCGTGACCAGAAGAGAAAAGAGCTAGCCATTTCTTAAACTGATTTTGTGTTCATCCATTTCATTATCATGCTAACGTTATCCTTCACGATCTCCTCTCTTATGGTGAGTATGTCTCCATTTCTTTTATTTTTATGTTTTAACTGATTTAAATTCATCTTCATTAACAAGCGCAAATAAACCTAAGACAACATTACAAAGCATGACAATCTTATTCAAGATATATCTAATTTTATCTTATTGTTTGTTCATTGTTATTTGTTCGCTAAATAATGGTGTTAATAATCAAACTTTTGATTTACGTACCTAGTGTTCATTGGTAATAGGATTATTTCACTTATCTAAATAGAACTACAATATTTTACTTAACGCGTAAAAATATAAGATACTAATAAGTTTTGAACTTTTGTAAATAATAAAATAAAAAATTATAATTCTATTATTATCAACAAGTTAAGTATATAATTTTCTGTTTAGATATATGTTGTGCGATAGTTGCTTCTGAGATTGTTGCAGCATGTCTTAAAGCTAAAAATTTAGATAAATATCTTGTCGAACTTTCTTCCTAAGAGTTGCTTGATTGTTGTAAGGAAAAATAAATAAAATGCTACATATATTCGATTATAAAATTTTTGGAATAGATTACAAGTTATGGGATTGAAAAGGACGTCAGCAGTACTGATTCTATGAACTTTTATATGCGCGACCAGTAGAGAAAAGAGATAGCCATTTCTTATACTGGTTTTGTGTTCATCCACTTCATTCTCGTACTAGTTTGATCCATCCTGATCTCCTCTTTTATGGTCAGTACGTCTTAATCTCCTCTTTTTTATGTTTCAACTTCCTCTCTATATTCATCTTCATCAACAAGCACCAATAAGCCTATGACAACAATACAAGGCATGCCAATGCTATTCAAGATCTATTTAGTGTTGCATTATTATTTATACATGTTTGTTTGTCTGTTTTATAATGATACTAATGATTAAACTGTTGATTCTTCTATCTAGTATTCATTGGAAAAAAGATTGTTTCACTTATTTAAATATAACTATATTATTTAACTTTGCGTGTAAAAATATTAGATACTAATAATTTCTAAACTTTTGTAAACAGTAAAATGAAACATTATAATTCTATTATTCTCAAGAAATTAAATATATAATTTTCTGTATAGATATATGTTAGGCGATAATTGCTTTTGAGGTTGTTGCAGCAGGTCTTATAGCTAAAAATTTAGATAAAGATCTTCTCCAACTTTCTTCCTAGGAGTTGCTTGATTGTTGTAAGGAAGAATAAATAAAATGCTACAAATTTGATTAGAAAAGTTTTGAAATTAATTCAGTAGTGGAACCAAGAATTCTTCTAATGGGGGGCCAAATTTTCTAGTGTGTGACACATTGAAATTTAAAAATCATAAAAACATATATATATATATATATATATATAATTAGATCTCGATAATTTGCAATATATACGTAAAAATAAAATTCTAAAAATAAAATATCTTAATATATGTTTCAGGTTTTTAATGATAATGTTTCATGAAATAATATTCATCTATTATTATTTTTATAATAAAATATTTAGAATTTATTTACTTCGTATAAACTATCAAGTGATATTTTAGAATATCATCTTTCATTTTAGTATATATATAAGTTAGTTTATTAAATTTTATGTAAACTCTAGATATTTTCAGGTCACATTAAGCAAATAATACTCTTATAGAAACCATAAATGAGATTTATCTTGCTCAATGAATTCTAGAGGATAAAACTTCTCAACTATTTTCCATATAGATCACCAACTTTAAATGATTTTTCTTATATTTTTACTTTGGATTCCAAATTAAGAAACCTAATATTGTATAACAAAAAACTTTGAAATCCATATAAATTTATTATTTTTTCTAAACTTAGTTTTGATTTAATTTTGGTGAGACCACACTCTTGAAAATAAATAATATATAGGAATTATACAAAATTTTGAAACTATAGGAAAATTTTTTTAAAGACATTTCTAAGTATATTAGAATTTTATAAAAGTTTATAGAGTATATATAGATTATAAAATTTTTTTTGGGGGCCATTTTTTATATTTATAAAATTATGAATAAAAATTCAAATATATTTCGATTTTTCAAAAACTTTTGGAGATGCATGTGGTTTCGCCACTGAATAAATTAAAGACTATGTGATTAGGAAGGTGGCCAACAGCTCTAATTTTATAAACATATATAAGCGTGACCAATAGTGAAAGGAGCTAGCCATTTCTCATATTGATTTTGTGTTTGTCCACTTCATTCTCTTGTTAGTTTGATACTTCCTGATCTCCTCTTTTATGGTCAATACTAAAGAATAAAGCAAAGAAGATGATTTGCACACTCTAGACGTTTGACAATATATCAGAGAGAAGAAGGAATATTCATTCCATATTTCCAGTATATTTCTACACCCTTTCCTTTGTACAACAGTATTGATATTTATAGAGACATTTCTCATAACAGAAATCAATCACAAATTGATCACACGGCTCTTATTACTTTAGGTTGTTAGGATAGAAATTTCTAGATCCTTGGACAGCTGACGTGCCACTACTAGAGCTCCTGAGTGCCATTGTGTCACACTCTTCTTGTGTGCTTGTTATTTACTGCTGTGATTCTGGAAGTAGAGTAGCCTCAATAGACCCCCTCGAGTCAAGCGGCACCGAAGAGATGGTGAGACTTGATCAAAGCAAGTTGAACCTAGCTGTTGACAGAGACTTGGTGAAGATGTCCGCAAGCTGATCCTTGCTTGAAACAAAGGAGACTTTTAAGGTCTTGGCAGCAACACGATCTCGCACAAAATAATAGTCAAGTTCAATGTGTTTGGTGCGTGAGTGCATTACGGGATTAACAAATAAGTAGGTTGCCCCAAGGTTATCACACCAAAGAGTTGGTGATGTGGATAGAAAAATACCAAGTTCTCCAAGAAGGGATTGTAGCCAAATTAATCACACGTGATGTTGGCTATTGCTTTATACTCGGCCTCAATATAGGATCGAGCGATGGTTGGTTGTTTCTTGGATCCCCAAGAGACAAGATGAGAACCAAAGAAAACACAGAAACCGCTAGTGTATTTGCGGTCATCAGGGCAACCGGCCTAGTCAGCATCAGAAAAGGCAGCTAAGAAACTGAGATGAGACTGAAAAATGAAGATCAAAATGAGAGGTTAGACGTAGATAATGCAGGATACGTTTAATTGCTTGCCAATGAGTAGTGCGAGGACAGTGCATGAATTGGCAGACCTTGTTAACAGCAAAGGAGATATCGGGATGGGTGAAGGAAATGTACTGCAAACTTCCAACAACACTGCGATAGAGTTGAGGATCTTTAAACGAAGATCCTTCCAAATCTGTGAGTTTTGTTGCAGTGGACATGGGTGTGGACACGGGTTTAGAATGATGCATGTTAGTGCGTGTAAGTAAATCAGACACATATTTTGATTGAGACAAAAAAAGACCCTGACTGTTTCGAAATACCTCAATTCCTAAAAAACAATGTAGTGAGCCGAGATCTTTAACTGGAAATGAAGTGCAAAGTGCAGTAAGAAAATCAGAGATAAATGATGCACTTGAACCAGTGACTATAATGTCATCGACATAAACTAAGACATAAATTGAAACAGAAGAATTGCGATAGATAAAAAGAGACGAGTCAGATTTAGAAGCATGAAAATCAAGAGTTAGTAATTTCGAATTTAACTTAGAGAACCAAGCCTGAGGGGCTGGTTTGAGTCCACACAGGGACTTACGTAGCTTGCAGATATGAAATGGGTAGTCAGGATTTGCAAACCTCGGCGGTTGATGCATATAAATAGTCTCCTCCAAGTCACCATGTAGGAAGGCATTTTGTATGTCCAACTGATGCAAGGGCCAATCGGAAGAGACAACAATGGAGAGAAGAAGACCTATTGCATGTAATTGGTTTGACAACCGGGCTATAGGTTTCAGAAAAATTGACTCCCGCTTGCTGATGAAAACCCTTGGCTACAAGGCGTGCCTTGCGCTGCTCAAGAGAGCCATCAGCTCGCCGCTTAGTCTTAAGGACCCACTTTGAACAGAGAATGTTAAGGGAGGAAGAGTACGAAACTAAATCCCAAGTCTGGTTATGAAGCATAGCTTCGAATTTGGAAGCCATGGCATCGCACCATTCTGGATACTTTGTAACTTCTGTGAAAGAAGTGGGTTCTTCAGAAATGGAAGAGGAAACCGAAGTGGTGAGATGAAGAGTGGGTTTGGGTGGTGGCCACGGAATAGTTACATCTGTGCGGTGAAGAGGTTGATGAATGTTATTTTTGGATTCGGTCACCATGGGATGAATAGACGAGGCAAGATTTTGCTGAGAAGATGAGGGCAGCGAAAGGGGCGGCGGCGTAGGAAAATTTTCAGAAGAAAGAGGAGAAAGTGACCTAGAGGAAGGAGAAGAAGCATTCGGACTCAATAGCGTTGGACTTTGGGCCGAGACTTTGGGAATGTCCGAAGAGGAGTCAGGACGTGGTGTAGATGATGAGGTGGGCTGAGGTGGAGGTAGGGGCCCAATGGAGGAAGAAGGGGTCAACGAATTAGAAGGGAATGGGAGAGAGATGACTGAATTAGTCTTAGGCCCATGATGTAAGAGAGAGGCAGAGTCTTGGTTATTATGTAAAGTTGAATTGGCTAGAGAAAATGGGAAAATCGACTCGTGAAATTGAACATCCCTTGAAGTATAGACACGACTCGTGGGTAGATGGAGACACAAATAGCCTTTGTGGTCAGGGCTATAGCTGATAAAGACACATGGTTTGGATCGGTAATCCAGTTTGTGACGATTAAAGGGTCACAAATTAGGCCAACAGAGACAGCTGAAGGTGCGAAGAAAATTATAATCAGGAGGCTTTTGAAACAATTTCTCAAAGGGAGACTTATTTATGAGAAGTAATGCAGGCATGCGATTTATAAGGAAAACAGAAGTTAAAAAAGCTTCAGCCCAGAATTTTTGAGGAACCGACGCATGAGCCATCAGTGATAACCCAGTTTCAACTATGTGCTGGTGTCGATGTTCGACTGTACTGTTTTGGGCATGTGAGTAGGGACAAGTTAAACGAGACTGAATGCCAAGATGTTGAAACAATTTATTAAGAGGCTTAAATTCCCCACCCCCATCGATTTGTACTGAAAGAATACGTGAAGAAAAAAAATTATGTACAAACTTAAGGAAAGCAGAAAAAATAGTGGAAACATCAGATTTAGCTTGAAGAGGAAATAGCCATATGTATTTAGTATAATAACAAAGAAAATGGTGTACTGGACCTAGAGGAAGAGAGAGGATGGGGAAGAGAATGTGATTTTGCATGAGGATAGGAACTACAAGTAAACTAGCGATTGTTATTATCAACAGGAAGATGAAACTGGTTGATGATGAATGAAGTGGTATGTGGATTTGGATGGCCAAGTCATGAGTGCCAAACTTGAGGATAAGTTCTTTCACCGATCAAGGCTTGAGGAGAAGAAAAGGTGTTGGTGTGGTCGATACATCAGTTGACAGCACATAAAGTCCATTCCTAACACTGCCCCGAAGAAGATACGCCCGGGTGTGTAAATCCTTCACAAGAAAAAAATCAGAGTGAAATTCAAAGAAAATGGAGTTATCAAGACAAAATTGGCTGACTGAAAGTAAGTTGCGTGTAATTAAAGGGACATGAAGAAGTTTGTGAAGAAGAAAGTTGCGAGAGGGAGAATGCAAGGTGGCTGAACCAATGTTTTGGATGGGAAGATTGGAGCCATCGCCAATACTAACTTGATTGGAGCCCTGATAAGATGCTGAATCCAAGTTTAAGTTGGCGAGATCTGATGTGAAATGGTTGGTAGCTGCTGTGTCCGGGAACCAGGTGCTATTATTGAAATGAGAAGGAGACATAGCAGTATAATTGGCAGCAAATGAACCAGGAGCAGGGGACTGAAAAGTATGGAAAAACAGTGATAACACGATGTGACGAGATGACCAGGCTTTTGACAAAGTTGACAAACAGGGCGTGGTTGGGACTATGAGAAACCACCTCGGCGACCTCCTCATCCACGTCTTCCACGAGTAAAACCACCACAGCCTCGATTGGAGAAGGAGCTTTGATTGCCTTGAGAAAGTTGTTGAGTGGTCGTATTTGCTGAGAGTTGAGAACCTGCAAGAAGCGAGTTAGTCTGATGTGCAAGTCTAGACTCGTGATTTAAGAGGTAGCTATAAACTTGTGATGTGGTGAGAGGTTCGGATCAAGTGGTGAGAGAGTTCACTAGGACTCATAGTCATTACCCAGACCAGAGAGTAGATAGATAATAAGTTTAGAAGAAGATAGAGGCTGGCCAGCGTTGTCCAAAATAGAGGCAAGGGAGGTGGCTTTGTGGAAATAAGATGTGATAGAGTTGGAGCCCTTTTTTAGGGTAGCAAGCTGAAACTTAGTTTGCATTATGTGGGCTGAGCTCTAGGCAGAGAAAAGGCTTTGAATGGTAGTCCAAACTTCATGAGAAGTTGAACAGGACAAGACTTGGGCAAGGACGGTATCAGTGAGAGAAGAATCGATTGTAGAGATAAGGAGCTGATCTTGTAAAACCCAGGCAGAGTGTTCTGGGTTGGGACGATTATTTGTTGTTGGAGGAGGCATGGGGTGAGAGCCATCCACGAAGTCAAAGAGCCGATGACCTTTAAGAAATGGCACGATCTGTGCTTTCCACAAAAGGTAGTTATCAATAGATAGTTTTACTATGATAAACTGAGTGGAAGCATTGGGAAGAGTGGGATTGGACATGGGTGTTGCCTCGGAGGAGAAGGTGGAGGAGAAGCAGTCGATGATTCTGGGGCCATGGGGATCGAAAAACAGAGAAATGAAATTGTATGGACGTTAGTCCTGTGCGGCGACTGATACCATGAAGAATAAAGCAAAGAAGATGATTTGCACACTCTAGACGTTTGACAATATGTCAGAGAGAAGAATGAATATTCATTCCACATTTCCAGTATATTTCTACACCCTTTCTTTTGTACAACAGTATCGATATTTATAGAGACATTTCTGTTATTTCTCATAACAGAAATCAATCACAAATTGATCACATGGCTCTTATTACTTCAGGTTGTTAGGACAGAAATTTCTAGATCCTTGGACAGCTGGCATGCCACTACTAGAGCTCCTAGTGCCATTGTGTCACACTCTTCTTGTGTACTTGTTGTTTGCTGCTGTGATTCTAGAAGCAGAGTAGCCTCAATAAGAACGTCTCAATTTCCTCTATTTTATGTTTCAACTTCCTCTCTATATTCATCTTAATCAATGAGCACCAATAAGCCTATGATAGTAATACAAGATATGCCAATGCTATGTAAGATATATTTAATATTGTATTGTTGTTTGTACACATTTGTTTGTCCGTTTACTAATGTTGTTAATGATTAAACCATTGATTCTTGTATCTAGTGCTCATTGGGAATAAGATTGTTTCATTTTTCTAAATATAACTATTTTTTTTAACTTGGTACGTAAAGATATTTTATTATTAATAATTTATAAATTTTTGTAAAGAATAAAATGCGACATTATAATTCTACTATTGTCAAAAAATTCAGTATATAATTTTTTGTTTAGATATGTGTTGGGCGATAATTGCTTCTGAGTTTGTTGCAGTAGGTCTTAAAGCTAAAAATCTATATAAATATTTTCTCAAACTTTCTTTCCTAAATTTGCTTGATTGTTGTAAAGAAAAATGAATAAAATGCTACACAAAATCGATTAAAAAAGCTTTGGAATAGATTAAAAATTATGAGATTAGGAAGGAGGCTAATAACCCTGATACTATGAACATATATACGCGCGACCAATTGAGAAAAGAGATAGCAATTGCTCATATTGATTTCTTGTTCATCCACTTCATTCTCATACTAGATTGATCATTCCTAATCTCCTCTATTTGGTCAATACATCTCCATAATTTCTTCTTTTATGTTTCAACTTCCTTTATGTATTTATCTTCATTATGTTTAAAACATACACACGAATATATATATATATATATATATATATATATATATATAGGGCCTGAGAATCCCTTATGTCATCTCCTCTTAGTATAATATCATTTTCCTAAATAAATTTCACGTTGGAAGGCATTACAGTCACGTAGAGGAATGCATGATAAGCGATAGGGTATATATTGGGTTGCAATAATCCTCTGTCAAGATTCTTCACTCTTTAGCTGCTCAACTTAGAGCATCCCCGGTTCCCCAAATACCAAATTTTCTATAATTTGAGAAAATATTTAAGGATTTCATCCCAAACCATCCCCATCCCATTCTCCATTTTGGGGTTTAAGGATGAGGTTGCTACAGTGGGACCTACTGTTTGTCTCCAAACCATTTTTATATTGATAAAATTATTTGTAGTTAAGTTTATAAAAGGAGGTGAGAGAAAAATGTAATAAAGAAATAATAAAGAAATGTTATTTTAATAAAATAGAGAAAATATAGGGAATGAGATGTAGGAGGTTTTTGAAAGATGAGTAAAATTTAAGAAAAAATTTTAAAAAATATACTTTTTAATTAAATTATAAGAAATTTTATAGTGAATGGGATGTGAATGCTCTTAGATAACACAATCTACCACTTTTACTTATAATTTGTGTTAATTGTAGTAATGACATTAATTATCTCCAATTTTATATCTTTTAGTCAGATCGAGGATGCTTTTATTTATTTTATTTTTTATATGGGGTCCAGCTAGCTAGGTCCACAAAATATGAATGACTATAAACTAATTAGGCTAGCTCGATTTTAGGTTTGCGACAGTAACATAAACCGGAGGCCTACATTCATCAGTGGATTGAAATATTAATGCAACCACAAAGAGAGCATGTTTTGGTGGATCCAAAGACTCAAACATTCTTATCCGATCCATTCATTTTTCAAACAGAATACAATAAATTTTTTAAGAGGATGTAAGTCAAAACTCTTTCTTAAACAAGTAGACTACGACGATAGAAAATGTTGAAGATGACAAACCCCGCCAGTATATATATTTCACTATTTCTTTTCCCCAAATTTACACCAAGTCCCTAAAAGGTGGTATAATTAATGAATCACCAGTTAGTAAAAAGAATAAGAAGAAAAAAGAGATCATACCCAAAAAAAAAAAAAAGAAAAAAAAAGAAAAAAAACCCCAACAAAAACTGAAACTAAAAAAAGTAACTTCCCCCACCTGATCATGATCTATACCTTATTCCCTTTTAGCTAGGGACATTCCACATTTCTTCCAGGTCCACCATAGTAAAAATAATTCCCCCAAACATTGTTTATTCCTCCTTGTATATCATAGCAACTTGGATGGTCTGCTAGGACTCTTAGGTTTGACAATGGAACCAAGCTATTATCCCAATCCACAACTTGCAAATTTCTAAAATAAGATGCTTTTCCAAACCCTTCTCCTGCTAAATGTCCACTTCCCATTTGTGTTGAAGTGTGGAAACCATCTGGTCTAGAATTCACAACTTCTCCTCCAAATTGCACCATGCTTGCATGATCCTGAAGGTGAGTGAACAAGAAAGATGGCCAGTACCCGACAAGAACTCCGGATCCGAATTCTAGCCACCAATTTCCATGCTTTGGATCCTACACAGGAAGAAAAGAAAAAGCTATTTAATTTAGAACCTTTTCTACCTTGTTCTGCACTCAAACTAAATACTCATTATTTATCAAGTATATATAAATCCATGTGCAAATATATATGGATGCTAGCAATCAGAGAAAAGTAGCATGGATCAAAAGGAAAAGTTTGCAAATATATATATATATATATATAAGGGAGTGAATATAAAACGATAATATGAAATGAAAAGCGTGCGCGCAGGTCAGGAAGCTCTTTTGCTTGAAAAAGAAGAGAATCCAGCCTGCAAAGCATAAAAGCGCAAGGGAAATGATGAATGCACGCGTATCATGCACTAAAGCAGGAAGTGGCGCGCGTATGATTCCTCCGATTTTTTTTTTTTTTTTTTTTTCTTTGTTATTATTATTTGGTTAGGTTGTGTATGATGTTAATGTAGGCCGGTCGTATCCTCCACTCCACGGTTATCAATGGACTTCGAAAAATGTGAAGGTCATTGAACCATGAAGTCGGAAGACTTTTGGAGAAAGTATTCAGATCTGACGGACCAGAGAAATTTACCATCGTTTGGTTGTGTTGTTAGTAGTGGGGAAGGAAACAACCTTAGCTTTGCACCAAACCCGCCGGCGGAATGTTCCTGACCACCTTTGGGTTTTATTAAAACCAGGTTCAATCCTCCATTTTGTTCTTTGAAAACCTTTTACCAATCTCACCCAAGTAATTAGTAATCTTTCAGATAACTCGCAAATTCGACACAAAATAATATGTTAGGTCTAATCGAGTCAATTCGACACGAAACGATTATTGATTTAATAAATAAAAGCCAACCCATGTGACTCATTCGTTAACTTGATTGCCACGCCATTTATTTCATATTCCATTCCCATAAAACACAATTTTATTTAACAATTCTTAGCTAGAGTAGAAACCTTTGTAATCTAAGGCATTTCATATATGAGATCTTCTGATCGAAACCGAAACTCATAAAAACTAATCCAAAGGTTATGGACAACGTCACATTAAGATATCAAGAAAGAAGTGTGACAAGAATATAACATATATATAGCATTTTGAATTTCGTTTAACTAAATTCTCTCCGAACAACTGATCTTAGCTAGTTCTCTCTCTCCCTACTTTTCAATTGTATAATTACGATCTTAAAGATTAAAAATTTGACCAAATTATTATTCAATAATTTTAGAACTTTTGGATATTCGACAGTACTTGGTTTTTTACCCAACAGAACCATGTTAGGAGTTTGTATCATGGAGGGGATCACTACCTATATGTTAGATTGAAATGTCTTCATAATATTATGTATGGACATATAGTGTCAAATCGTTGAATATAGACAAATAAATAGAGCCACCAAAAGAGGAAAGGATACCATTGGAGTACCAATGATGATAAAGGGAGCATACCATTGAATCAATGGCGTTGTGAAATATTATGATCCTAAAAATTAAAATTAAGTTAACGTACGTAATTAGTATCCGACAATCGTAAGGATTTTGGATCAATAATGAGCCTTTAACAGATTCTTTACCCTCGTCGCCAAGCACCCTTGGCCGGTCCTTCCAATTCAATGCCCTTGCTTCAGAGCCGTCGTGACTGTATCCTAACACTCACCGTCTACTTCTTTCCCTCTTTCTGTGTTTGTTACCATTAGTGATCATGACGACATCGAGGTAGTCATTGAATTTCTCAGTTAATCCTTTCCGTTGCAATATATATGTTCCCAAATTGAAATTGCATAAACTTTTAATTAACCTATAAAATGATGGACTCGGTACTTGAATTATCGGCATTTGGGATATTTATTTTAAAGAGAGGAAGTTTATTGTGGTTCTATAATTTTGTGACATTTCTAATTATAACTTCAAACTTAAATTATTAACTTTATGTTCATTGACCATAAAAATGGATGGCAAGGCTTGCTTTGAAAATGATATATATATATATATATATTAAAGATATTTTAAAAAAGAAAAAGAAAAAAGAAATGGAATTAGATGGGAAAAATGGAGGAAGTTGAAGTTACGTACCTTCCAAACCAATAAGCTAATATCGAATTGTCCACCTTCGTAGGAGGATGTTGGGGAGATTGCAGCTCCAATTGCAATTTTAGTGTTAGTCTGAACGAAGCCTGAGCACAACAAATTGTAACACCCGGTTGCTTGATATGCGTCCGACTGTAAATCAGTACGTGAATGCGTGGTTAATTGGTTATTTTCATGCATGCATAGTACGTGCGTTGAGATTAATTATTATATATCTTAATTAAGCTTGATCGAGCCTTGAATTCATTAATGAAGGAAGGGTGCTGGGAATACTTACAGTCCAGTACGTAAAAAATCGAGGATAGTTGTCCCCGTACAGCTCTGGGCTAACCTGCAGGTAGAAAATAAGTAAATGAATTAGCTCTAGCTTCCTTCCATGACTAAAATATAAAAAAAAGACACTGTAATATTAATGAAGATGAGAGGTAGTTTAGCTGTGGTAAAAGGAAGACAAAAACATGCATGCACAAGGTTTCAGAAAACAAAAAAAGTAGTAAAAGGGAGACTCATCACATGAATACCTCTTATAAGAAAGAAATTAAATAAGCCCATTCCAAAAAGAAATTAAATTTGTAGGAGAGAGAATTGAATTTGTAGGAGAGAGGAAGGAGGAAGCTGTACTATGGGGAAAGACAAATGAACATGCCTGCCAACCAGCTTCAATGGTGTTAAGATCGTCGCCAAATGAGCCTGAGATTACCCACATTTGCGACAAGCTGAATTCGTATTGATTAGCCACGCGGGGCGCCCAGACATTTATGCTAGCTTTTGCACCATAATACTGTTCTCCACTCACATACCCAACTGCATGCTGTTACCCAAAAGTCGATCTGAATATTAATTACACGTTAATAACATGCAATCCTGTGTTTGTGTGTGCCCTTTTTTTCTAAAAAAATTGAAATGTAATCTTAGTCTTCGTTAAGTTCATGTGTTTGGAACAAACAAGACAGTTTATAGGTGAAATGATGTAAAACTCTGAAAACAAAAAGCTACAGACAACTTCTTCGCCTACTCTGATTCATGTAATATTCACAATTCTCTGGAGAATTGTTGCAAAATAATTAAGAGAATAAAAAATAAGCCTACGAGGGAATTCAGTAATTTAGAACGAGGGCCAGCGAACGATAAATAAATAAATGAGGTGTGTATAAAAAAAGAAAATATTTTTTGGCTGATAATTTGTGTAAGTCTTGAATATTTGTTTCTTCCGATTTCTATATCCGTATGTAGTGATCATTTTTAAGCACTTGCCTCATGGCCATCGCTGCTGGAGTCTCTTCTAACATATTTTCTCGGTTTCCTTCCAAATCTTCGAACAGAACTTGCTCTTAACATGTCTTGTTCTGTAGTTCTTCTGACTGGAATTGTTCCTTCTGGACATGATTCGCCAGACATGCTCCATAACTGAAAGTTTTCTTCCACCACCCCCATTTGGTTATGGCCTTTTGGTCTATCTGGAGGATACTGCAATTTCACCCAAAAATACAAACTTCTTATGTTTTGAATTCACTATCTTGGCTCTGAGATATGAATTCTGAGAACTCAAGATAAATCAAGTTTGATTTCTTTCTAGTCATAGTAAAGTTGAATTACCAGTGGTTTTTTCCCTTTAAGGAGAGGGTGGTCAAAAGCTGGTTGAAGATGAGACACTACGCAATCTATGAAATCACCATCCGGACTCTGCGGGGGGAAAAACAAACATTGTTAGTCCAAAAACAGTGCAGAAACAGGGGAAGTAAAACATACGTATTTAGAGACGGGGTCAAATGCCTGAATTGTCTTGACAGCAGGCTTGTTGATCTTCCTGAGACGCGATCTTATTAATTTAAGCTTTTGTAACTCTTCCTCCGGCCGGAAAGTCTGGTTGGCTGCACGTTCTTCGCTGTGTTCCGACGATTGGACGGGACAAACCAAAGAAGAAACAAGGAGGAGGAACACAAAAATGGGAATGATTGGGGAGATCTTACACCAGCTAGATGCCATGTTTGAGAAATTCCCTTGTGTTGTATCTTCTGCAAAATCTGTTTGTTTTTGTGTACATTGGTATTGTCCTGTTCTGTATCCAAAAATCTTATTCCTAGGTTTTCTCCATGAAGACGCACGTCCCAGGAATTCCATCCAACACCTAATGACTATTCTAAGAAACCCACTTCACTCTCTCCCCAATTTCAAGGCTTTGGAACCTCAGTATTACGAAAACTTCCTTCTATTCTCTCTCTTCTTCTCTGGCAAAAACTTTCCTTTTTTCATACAAGTTCAACTTCTGGGCATGACTGTTTAAAAAAAAAAAACCATACAAAATGGGTTGGGTTTCTCAAAGTTTTACCCATGTGGGCATGGAGTTATAAATACAGGTTAGTGATGAAGTCATGCTCTATTTTTAAAAATGTGAAAAGAGAAATTAAGGAGAGAGAAAGACCCGGGGGACTGTTTGAGAGGTTGTGTTTCCAGTCTCCAGTACAAGGACTGAAACTTGAAGCTTTTTTGTGTTAATTTTATAGGGCAAAATGGCACTGATATCTGTTTTCCTTTACTTTGGTTCTGAGGACAGAAGGGAATCACACTGGATTCTGGGTTTCCAAAGTTCTTTGCTTTGGGGGTGGTTCTCTTTCTCACTTCCCGAGATGTTCTTTGTGTCAGCTAGTCTGTTTTCATTCTCTCTCATTTACCATAATAATTTAACAGACAAAATAAAGCTAACCCACTTTAGTTTTCTTAGAATATAATTGTTAATGTGAAAATTTTTCCAGGTTGGATAATTTTTCAAGGAAAATGATGGGCTGTTGCCAATGTCACAGTAGTTGAGTTGCAGATTGGTGGAGAGTTGTACGTTTGGTGGGTAACCACCAAGGCAGCCGTATCAATAAGATGTGAATGCTTCCTGTTGTTAACGTAACCTCTGAATGTAGGCTTCTCCTAAATCCTAAGTGCCACATCTTTTTGAGAAGTCGTTTTCTAAGAGTGAGCCAATTATTTATTTATGTGTTGGGCCGGTCTGCTCTCTTTGCACGCGCATCTGGTTATGTGCACTCTCTGCATGCCTACTCACGCACCCATGCATGCGGTGTTCAATCTTCCACTCACGAGCAGTTCGGTTTTCTTTTATTGGTACGAGTTGTTTATGACAAAATTCGACTTATTTTGAAAGTACTAGACAAGTTCTCGATAAAGATTTTTTAGTTAAATGTGTCTCGGATAATTTAAGAAAAAATGATTTAAATTCGATAATCTCAAAAGTGTGAATGCGGAGTTTTGAATTTACGACATTCTATTAATGTGGCTTGCCCCGCGATTCCATACCATTCATTGGAGGTCATTTAGCAGTTGTTTACCAATGGTTGGTACACTGGAATTTTTATAGACTGTAAAAATGTGTGGTATCTCTAACATTAAATCTTTTTTTAATCGATAAATGAATCGAGGATAGCTGTGGCGTTGTACTCTCTAAAACTTTTTGAAATCATAAAATAACCCTTAGATTTTATATATAATTCTACAAATATAGATAATGACTCTAAAAAATTTATAATCTTTCTATGGTCTCTAAAATTTTTTAAAATTACAATATACCTAGAAATATCTCTTTTCATTTTTTTATAGTCTCAAAATTTTATTTAATTTATATATATTATCTATTTTCAAGGGTGTGGCTTCTCTAAAATTAAAATTAAAACTAAGATCAGAAGAAATAATAAACTTATTAATATGGATTCCAAAATTTTTTGTTATATAATATTGGGTTTCCTAATATGGAATCCAGAGTGAAAAACAAGAAAAATTATTTCACTTCGATAATTTATATAAAAAATAATTTGTAGTTACGTTTTTATAATTTTCAATCTCTTTTTTAATTTACATAAGAGAAATTATATTGATAGTCCTAGGATATTCAAGTGCAAGCCCCGCCCACACTTTTTGAAAAAAAAAAAAAAAGTAAGTAAATTTAGGACTTATATGAAAAAAAAAATTATTTTTTAATGGTGGACCGTACTTTTTTTCAAATGAAGTGTGTATAGTTTGTACACCTTAAGATTATATTTATCATTACTCTTTATATAAATGTGTCACACAATAAAAAAGTTGACCCTTCCTTGACACGATATTTGATAGTTCTGCCACTAAAGGGTCAACTCTTCAATTTTTGGATTAATTAACATAAAAAAAAAAATCATTTTTTTAGATCATTTAGGAACAAGAATTAACAGACTTATAACCTATTTCCACTTTGGTACTTTAATTACATCCGCTACTGCAATAGATCATGGAATATCCCAGAGGTCGATGTAACTAAGAACTGAAGTTCTTAATGGTCTGTCACTACATTTAGAGTCCAAGCATGTCAAAAAAAAAAAACTTCTCAAACAATGTGCAACCATTTACGTACATATGCGAACGGAAACATTAGAGGACATATATGATGTCATGGCTAAAGGCACATGACATCACTGAGCACCCAGGCTAGCTTGGATTGATTATATGTCCAGCATTTCTACTACTGCATGCACCCGTTTCATTTTTTTTCTTTTTTCTTATCTTTTTTTTCTCGTTTGTCCCACTTTGGAGCACAAACGAAGCTACCATAATTATGCAAATCAGGCTTAACTTCATTCATGGTTTTCTATCACTTATTAATTATTAAACTAGTTTTGATTTTATTTTTCTGCATCTACTTCTCAGGGTTTTGACACTCACTCACGCCTGCATCATACAAACAATAGAAAAGCATCGAGGACCAGGAATATTTTCCCAAAAGATGTTGTCCCTTTTCTTTCTTCTTGGCGAGCTTGCTTGGCTCCCATAACATGCCACTCATTCCAGACCAATTCAAGTGGTACACATAAAAGATATCTTAGTGGAACCAAACCGATATCTATCTATCCTGCATGCCATTGAATTAGCAGAAGCGCTCCAGCCCTTCTGGAATGATTCTATCTTAGACCCTGGTCGTTAATAGTAGCAATATGTATACGGGTAATGAATGGTTGTGATTTCAGATGCCTTTAAACCAAGCTGGAAAAGTATTATTTATTTACAGAATTTTAATACATAGGTTGGGTACGTAGCAGCTAGCTAGCTTAGTGAGGGTGGTCTGAGGTCTTAAATTTTTGCTAACCCTTTCAAATTACACCAGCTAAATCCAGCTATCCACACTCTAAGGATGGTCCAGACTCCATAGTTTGAAAGCTCTAACAAAAACTTGCAGTAGAAATAAAGTATATAGTACTATTACTTGGCTCCATAATTAGACGAAAACAGCATCGTTTGGCAATGAATTTCGAAACCTAACTACAAATATAAAATCATAGTCATCAAGTGGTAATCCCATGCGGATGCAGTGAGTGTGCACGTGCAATGATTGGGTGCAATACAATGCAATTCAATTCAGGAAACACCGACAAATGTGGCCCGAAAGGACATTCAAGAAACATATTATACGTGTAAAATGGATCCTTTCATGACAAATGAGTTTTCTGTAAGATATTAATTAATGGATATATAATTCCATCAGCATGTATCTGAGTGTATATATATGAATCAGTAAAGCTGCGTATTGCTTATCGGCCTTGACATAGAAGCTATAATTTTTAAGATTATATATTATTGCTAGTATTAAAAATTTACACAAGATAAATATTTGAGCATAATTATATGAGATGAGTCCATAAGATTGCAATATTGTTGAAGCAACGTGAATGACATCTTTTATCTTTCTAGTGCTTTCAGAATTTACCTTTCATCATCTTGAGGAAGAAAGGCTGACATGATCAGTGCATATGCCTAGCTAGAAGATGGAGATATGCAAACCAAATTGAAGGAAAGTCTTGCGCGCAGGTAAACAGCATCTAAGAGTGCCATCATGAATCCCTTAGCACAGTACCGATCATTTTTTGCCGTTCTTTATTGCCAATCCCTGGGTCTCCGTTCCGACTTGGGGAGTTCCCACCAACCAAATTATAATGAGGAATAAGTACTAGGCCTAACAATTGGTATTGTCGTGTCAAGTTCAGATCATTTTGCGAAATTTGGGTCCCTTACGAGTCAATCTTGACCAAGTGCTAATCTCATTTTGAGTTAAGGTCTGTTTGACGAGTTGTACAAAAATAGTGTAAAAAATGTCTACTCGAACTTGACCCATTTAATTAAACGGGTTATACTCAATTTTAATAAATTAATTTCAAGTAGAATTTAAAAAATAGTGTAAAAAATTATCAACCATAATCAAGATATCCTAGAATTTTCTATCTGAATTATAATGACAGGAATTTAGAGCATGTAGTAGTCTTTATATATGTTCTTACCATCAGTGGTTCAAATCATGTGGTCTAAAACTATTCCACATAACTGTTTGTTTTTTTGGTTCTTTGGTCAAGTTGTCCAATGCTTGAGGTGGTCATTTGCCTAGATTGGAGTTATTTAATTTTTTTTTTAATTGTATTTCTCATAACCCGGCCATAATCATAATGTCTCCAAGTTGACTCTGAGGGATGGCCCTGTGGCATCTGCATAAAGAAAAAGGAATGGCATTTATTCACAAAAGGGCCACAATGTATGTATGTTAATTGACACGACAAGAGTGCTGGAAACCAAAGTACTCCTTTTCTGACATCTAAATGCCATTTGGTTGCATTGACTCTAGATTGCGAGTTGAATCATGACAAGAATGGTCACCTCAGAGGATCCATCTTTCTGTGTCTTTCTTAGGTTATTTTACCTGATTAAATGGACAAAAGAAGGAAGAACAAGAGTGACTATTATCCCAAGTGGCAGGCTTTGCACAACGATAGTCTTACATTCCAAGTAAAAAAGCATTGTTTTTGGGATGAATTCAAGGGGCTTATGGTTAATATGGGTCAAATCCACCCAAGAGAAAAAGTTGACAAAGACCCCATATCTCCTTAAAAGCTGGTTGACTACAACCTTTCATTGTATTGGCTTACACACCATGACTAGATCCATATTCTTCTAATGGGTTGAGAACCCCACAAGGAAGAACCAAAGGTGAGCTTTTTAAGACCCAATTCCTAGAAACCTTGAAAAAGATGACCGACAGGGGAATGTGATCAAAGAGTATTTATATCATGTGTGAGGATCATTACCACATTTTCAGTGGGGATGGGCTTGAATTTCAAGTACTGCGCGCTTGCAAAAGAACAATTAAAGAGGTTTTGCCATGATGACATAGTTGTAATTCCTTGACTCAGTTTATTTCGAGCCGCTAATTTTTGGTCTCATGTGGACTTCAATTCAAAGGAAAGTCTAAAGAACCTTTCGCAAATTACTTTTGTATTAAAGTTTTTTGTGAAATCTTTTGACATATGGAACATGGAGTTTGAGGAGGTATTTTTTTATGGATAATCTCAACCCCAAATTAATTTAATGGTAAATGAAAAAAACACTGATTCTTTTATTTCCTTTGTGTACGGCGATCGACCAAAGTGTAAGATGATATTGAAAAATTAGAAAACAATTAAGCAATTTTGGAACAGCATCTAGGCGTCTGATTTTTGAATTTTAGTTTCAAGTTGGTGTATTCGCAAAGTCAAATCCAGTAAAGAGAGTCTTCTATATATAGACAACCATGAAAAGAAGAGAATACATAAAATTACGAAAAGAAAATTCTACAAACTATATAACCATCATGATCCTACACTTACTCTACCATGAGGAGATGATATATACCCCATTAACCTTTGAGTTTTCATTAAATAAAAATGAATATCTAATAGTACTAAAAATGTCATGTTTTATGTAGTAAAATGAAAGTGAAATGAAAATATGATTTATAACATTATTCATCATGAAATTAAAGAGCGGTACTATGATAGATATGTAGGGCTTGCATGACCAATTCAAAGCCTCTTCTATAAATACCAACTTTTATTTTTAATTTTGGGTAATCATTTAATTAGAGTCTTACTTGTAAGTTGGTGTGGATGGTGTAGATGACCGACCACTCAATCTTCACACTAAGGACATGATATAATTATATATTTGATTTACAAGAAAATTTAATAATTTAACTTTTTTAGAAAATTAATTAAATTATTTCATGTCAGCGTATTGAAATGTATGTTTTCAAATATATATAATATTTTAATTGCCATAAAATATAAATTTGTGACCAATTAATTCGTTCTCTTTCTCATCAAATGGGCACATGCATGTTTCGCTCTATAATTAATGAGTTTTGCTATGTACAAAATATTCATGTACTAATTTGTGTATCAATACTGTTATTTTCATATTCAAAATTTAAATTGGTCTAATTTTCATTAAATTCTGACTTTCTGACTAATCACATTAAATGAGTGCGTGTATTGGTACGCAGAATTACTTACAATCAGATTTTTCCATAATTAATATACAAGGGATCATTGGATATTCTTAAATTATTCTTTTAAATAGCTAGGAGTCATATTTTAATGCAAAAGGCTCTAGAAAAAGGCGAAAAAGAGGATATGAACGGCTTGAGGGAAGACTAACAAGTAAGTGAATAACAACCGCGTACAGTTGTGTTAGGCAATGATTTTGTCTAAGAGGCATGGCCAGCTTTCCTAATTAAAGCAAGATATAAATTAATTAAGAAGAAAATCCAGGCCGTTCCCCAGTCAAAAGTAGAGCAACTGATCTATGGTGAAAGGCTGAAAGCTGGGGTTTGTTTTCAAAGGGACGGACATAAGCCAGCGGAACATGTCGCTGACTTCCCTTTGGTCCAACCAGCTGGTTTGCGCATAAAAGGTCATGATTAATTAAGAGAAAATTGGATCGTCGAAAACCAATATTTTTCTATACGCACTATTTTTCTTTTTTTATGTTTTATTCATTTGTGATGTCCTTAAGGCATAATCTGATCATGCATGGGCCACATCTCTAGTAATACATCATCACGTGCATCATCATGATGTTCATATATATATGTTGCTCGGTCGAGCTAACTAAATACATGAGTCTGAAAGCTGGGGAGTCTCTTTGCAAAGTTGCTTGCTATATGGGAACAATACATGATGATTAATCATATATTTCATTCAATATTGCCTGCGCATCATCATCATCATGTGCATGGGTACTCCAGCTATCGAACTAAGAAAATCTTGATCTATTATAAGCAACTTCAACAAACAGTTGTTTTTGTATAAATTAGCTGATCATGGCATCATGCATGATGGGCTTAATGCATGGATTAATCCTGATCACCATATGGCTGTGGGTTTAGGCCGGTTGCTAATTATTTTGTTAAACCTTTATTCCCAAGTCACAATCATTTCTTTCAAATTCGATGATCATCGAATTTTGTTTACAGATTTGCTTTACCTGTAACTGATTACTTGCTACCAGAGCTGAAGCACCTATGCTTCTGCCTTAAGCACTCCACCTTCAACACATGATCAGTCTTTCAGATTTAAATTTAGAAAAATTATATTATTAAGTCTTGTGTAGATCTAGACAAATAGTAAAGTGCTTACAGGGTATAATTTATATAATTTGAAACATAACTTCTCAAAATTTTGAATCTTATAAATCAAATCTTATCATTTAAGTGATGTGTGGATGATATATTCTATACACTGACTTGAGAATAGAATAATTTTAAAATTTAATATTCTAGATATGATAAACATTGAGGTGACAGATGATAGCTGATTGATGATAGCATCAAGCATATATATAAAGAGATATATGGGTTTCTCATGATCTTTTTCCCTGCATCTTTTATCACTAAAGAACCAAACCTAGCCCTAGAAATTAGCAGAACATTCATAGGTTATAATCTACACATAAATGGCACAACATCAGTTTGTTGGACTTTCAAAATCTAAGCCTTCAGTGCCGATAGTTTATATGGTTTTTTAATGTGTTTGTTTTTTGGGGGGGGGGGGGGGGGGGGGGGGGGGGTGGGGTGTGCGGGGGAAGGCTTCTCATGAGTCCAAACCCGGCCAGAAGCCCTTTAGTCTCAAGTTTAGGCTAATTTAGATTATAGTTGGCATTCTTTAGTGACAATTAAAAGCCCTTTCTCCGTTAATAGTCCATTTCTTTAAAATGGGCCGAGTCACTTATTTTAAAAAGGCCTGATTTAGTAAACATAGATTGTAGCCTACTTGAGGTGATCATTAACGGGTGCGGCTTGGGTCCTGTTACAAAAATAACAGGAAATCTCATTGAGGGAAACCAACATGTGTAAAGTTATGCTGGCCAAATCGATGTCGTGTACATATCTCCTGTTTTTCCTGGCTATATGAGCCACTGATGACTAAAGAAATGTCTCATATTTTTTTCTATACGCTGGCTACTGAAACTCATCCGGAACACTCTGGCAAGAACCAGCTGCAAAATCGTGGATTGGCAAATGTGAATCTATTCTTGTTACATTATTTATGTTAAGGAGAGTGCAGTTATTGGTGGAGACCACTTGCTAGCTTGATACTTCTAATAAAGGACATCAATCGGCAATACTAGTTATAAATCAAAAGAGAACAATAACAGCCATAACAAAAAGAAGCTTGCAACTATGGGTTCCCAATAAGAGAATAATTTAAGAAAATTCTTTATGGAGTATTATTTTCAATGATGTTTGTAATCTGGTGTTGTTTATAAAATAGTCTATTGTTGTTGTCGATCTAGTTGAAACTGTAGAATAGTGTTTGTAAAAAGTACTCTTAGAATGTGAAGTGGGATAACTTGTTCTAGTTTGTAATATAATGTTGATAGATGATATATCACTCTCAAATGTGTAATTAATAGTTATAATTATGAAGTTTGGCTTTCGAGAAATCAGTTCATAAACAATACATATGTAAAACTTGTGCATCAATGCACCAATACTCGATATTTTCTCCAATATACGGAAAATAAAAATAAAAAAAGGCCTCAAAACTACTCTATTGTAACCTTGAACCAAGCATAACCGAATGATATCTAAGTGTACATACTTTAGTTGTAGCCATATTTTTTTGGAAGAAATGATATAGTGAAACATAGTTTAATCGATCTTGGAAGAAATCATAGATACTCATGTCTTGAATATTTGTACTTACATGAGAACATGATTTACTCTTGGCATCCTATAATATTCCAAATTAGATTCCACAAGCGATAAGAAAACCAAATAATGGCTTCGTCATAACTAGAGACTGGAGACCAAGTTCCAGTCTCAAGTTGGATTTAAGGAAATGATATGCAAAATAAAAATGTAAGAACCCTTAGGAGATTTACATTTACCAATAAAAGAGAGAAAAGTGCAGAACAAAACAGATTTACATTTACTAATAGAGAATAACTTCAAATCGGTGAATCCGTTGTGTGTAGAACAACAGCAACTAATAGATGAAAGCCACGTAGGGGATACATGTTCTGCAAAGTGGGGGCGCATTGTAGAGTAACATCAAATTGAAGGGTCATCTTTCGAGATCCCCCTTCACCCCCTCCTCCCCCCCTCCTCAACTCAGCCCCCCCTTTCTCTATCTCTCAAACCGAACTAGAGGAACCCACTTTCTATTAGTTTTCTTCCCCATTTCTCTCTCCCTCTCAATCACTGACTCTCTCTCTCTCTCTCTCTCTCTCCCTCTCATCCTCTCTCTCTGATGAAATTAGGTTTGTGGCAGTGGTGGCTAAGCGAAGCTTTGCTGGAACCTCACTGCAATATATCATTGATAGAGTGAGATCAAAGAGTGAAAGAGATTGAGGGAAAGACTTGTCGGCGTCAATGAAGGCCACTTGTGGCAGTGGTATGTGATGGTGATGGATTCCGAGGCTCATGAAAATTGTAGCAACAACCCTAGCCCTATAAAACTTTCCCAAAATTGAATGTGAAATGGAAAGATTACATGAATTATATCTAGACAACACTGCCATAAAAGAACTACCTCCATTTGTTGGGAACCTCAGTGGGCTTTGCATTTTGAATTTAGGAGGCTGTAAAGATCTTATGCATTTACCAAGCAACATGTTTCAATTGAAGCACCTAAGGGAACTTTATGCCTATGATTGTTCAAATCCTACTCCATCTTCCGCAATAGTTTTTCCATCACTGGAAGTTTTCAATCTTAAAAACTGTCATATCAAAATTGGATTTCTTTGACACTTAATTGTAATTCCACATTACAAGAATTAGATCTTTCAGGGACTGATATTTTTATCCTTCCAACAAGCATAAGACCATTTAATGCTTTTAATGTCCCGATCTTGGAGGATTGCAAAAAACTTAAAGGAATTTGAGTTCACTGTTTGAGTTTTGCGGCTGGGTTTATGAAAAGGGGAAGAGGAAAACAGAAGTTGCGGGCTGGGTATTCTGTAAAGATGTTTTGGTGTGGCCAAGTTTAGTGGTGTTTTATGTACTCAGCTGATGTGTCCCCTTCTAAGTGGTCTCCGATAAAGTGGCCTTATAGGATGCACTTGTCTAAAGAGGGACTGTTACTAATATTCCAAGTTTTTATGCTCATTATTTTCCATACAAGCAAGTCGTTTTCCAAAAAGGAAAAACGAATTTTATGAATATACGTCAAACTAAAGTGTTCCAAATGAGTTCGGCTAGCGTATAAAAAAAATAGTAAATATATATATCTTCAGTGGCCATCCAAATTTTTTGCATTCTCACACCAAAACAAAAGATATGTACACGACATCAGTTTAGCCAACGAACCTCTACACCACGTCGGTTTCCTTAACAAGCCATTTCCTGTTATAAAAATAATAGGACCCATCATTAACTATTCTTTGGAAAAAAATCGTACTTTAGTATCCAATTTGATAATTATTTATAATTTACAACTTTAATAAAAACTAACTTCTTTTTTTCACATTTTCAAATTTTTGAAATTTTGTAAAATCTTTAAAAAGTATAAATATATAATAATCTTTTATCAATTCAATTAAATAAGATTGTGAAATGGGGGGTATTAAGCATTATTATTTTTTCAAATCATAATACTCTATCAACATGCAGTAGTTTGTCATGGAAATGATTTCTCAGGAGAAGCCACATGGCGCAGAATTTAGCTAAATTATTGAAGAATTTAGCTAATTGATAATTTCAAATTGAGCTAATTATGGTGGTTTAATTTATGCTGCAAGACTTTTGCATGAATTACATCAATGAAATAGAAAAGACAACGACTCAATCATTCACTTGTTCCACATGATGATATTACCAAATGGCTAAATAGTCCTTGTTGAGGAGTGCGCAGAACACCATATCATAAAGGCCCATGAACCAAAATGCTAAGGCCTGCTCAGCACAAACCAAAGGTCCAAGTACCCAGAATGCACCAGTGTGCAATTCAAATTCAACTATCATTAACGATGATTTAATGATATGAAGAATAGGAAATCCCCGGTGTGATATCCACCCAGTGTACTGAGTCCCCACAACATAACAAACGATTTGAAGTCCTAACAATTTGCAATCCAGCAAGGATTAGAGAATATCAAAGCATGAGGCAAGTCATTCTCATCACATACCCAGCCTATATAAATAAAGGTCAAAGAATACACCTAAGGTAATTTCGAAAATTGAAGCTATTATCTTAGAATTAAGATTTTGTCTCTCGACAGATCATTCTGACTTAGGCATTAGAGTTGTCCCCCCCTCCCACACCGAGCCCCACTCATCTTCTTGTTGCAGGTTACTGGAAGTCGTTAGCAAGAATACAAAACACGTTTGTAACAATTAGCGTCGTCTGTAGGATCTCCTGATATCTCAACGTACTTTTGTATGCCTACAACAATGCACTATCAAGTAATCTGCGATCAAGAAACATCAACAACCAGTGATCAAGCAAACAATAGGATGGAGGGTAGATTTGCAAAAATGGAAGAAAGACTAAAAAAGCTGACTCTAGAAATGGATAACCTCCATCGAGAAAACAAAGCCCATAGGCAAAGAAGTGTAGGAAATGATGCACCAAGCCAAGCCGAGAGGAATGAGGTAGAGTACAAGGCCTTGTTTACAGGATTCATTTTGGTAGAAGCATTAGGGGCAAAGGAAATGGATGTGAAGGCAGATATCCAGGTTGTTCTCATTCAAGTGATGGGAGAATATGTAGCGAAAGGCAAGAAACTCAAGAAATACCTACAACAAGTATGGGAAGAATGCGACCATTTCTAGTACTTCAACATTAAGCAAATACTATAAGAGAAAAACCAGAAGCTGGATAAGCTTGCACCAATCGCCTCGGGCATGGAAGAATCTACTTTTCCCTATGAGGTAAAAATAAAAAGGTTAAAAATCCCCGCCATAAGGATTGAAGTCTCATAAATAAAATTGGGTGGACCAAAATGGGCACTGGACGTGATCAAATATCTGACTATAGGAGAGCTCCCTGATGAAAAATAGGAGGCAAGAAAGGCTAAAAAAAGGCAACAAGCTTCACCCTAATAGATAGAGTATTGTGCAAATGATGCTTCTCTACTCCCCTCTTAAGATGTGTCTCATTTGAAGAAGTACAATATATATTGGTATAAATATATGAATGAGTGTATGGAAATCACTTTGTTTTGAAAAGCCCTAGCAAGAAAAGTCATGAGAACAAGTTACTGCTAAGACCACATATCTTCAAGGATGTGGAAGAATTCGTTAGGAAATGTGCAAAATGACAATTATAAGCACTACTGCCTCCTTTCTTACCAAAAGAACTAACATCGATCACATCGCCTTAGTTGTTTGCACAATGAGGAGTTAGTATAGTTGGTCCCTTCCCTTACGTAAAGGATGAGTAAAGTTTGTCATTGTTACTGTAGATTACTTCACCAACTAGGTGGAAGCAGAAGCTTTGGCCACTATCATAACGAACAATATCACCAAGTTCTTGTGGAAAGCTATTATATGCCGATTTAGCATATCTTAGAGCATAATTTCAGACAATAGGTGTCAATTCGAATTTGGTCATTACCGTGATTGTTGTGACAAGTTGGGAATCAAGTTTAAATATTCCTTCTCAAGCCACCCCCAAGCCAACGAGGAAGTTGAAGCAACCAAAAAATCTTGCTTGGAGTTTTGAAAAAGAAATTGGTGGACCAAAAACAAAAAAAAAAAAAATAGGCTGAAGAGTTGTCAGAAGTCTTGTAGACCCCAACAGGAGAAACCCATTTTGCCTTGACTTAAGAGAGCAAGTCAGTTGTATCAGTAGAAGTGGAAGCTAAGTTACAGAGTCTAACACTTCAATGAAGACTCCAATGATATAAGGCTAGAACAACATCTATATCTATTGGAGGAAAGAAGGAAAGAAGCTGAAACACAAATGACAGATAATAAAAGGAAGTGGAGCACTACTTCAACAAAAGGGTCAATATCATATCATTCAAGGTTGGAGGCCTAGTCTTAAAGGAAGCAAGAATGATGACACAAGGAGAAGAAAAGCTTGAGTACATAAGCCTTTGCCCCTTAAGCCGAGTGCCCTTGCACTCGCACTCACACGTGGTGACGAAAGGGTGATGACTTTTTCTTAAGTGCATCAACCCACACCCCTTAAGTTGATGCAACGCCCCCAAACCCCCACTTGGGATGTAATAGATACTTAAAGTGTTGGAACATGCAACACAATATTACATACCCCTCTTTATGACAGTTAATATGCAATTAACTAGCAGTATACAGTAATAGCAATGGAATAAGGGTAAATAATTGTAACTGATAAGAGAATGAACTAAAATATCCCAATAGCATCAATATTCATAATGAGTTCAAACGATAAGGTAGCATATTTTCAATATAAAATACTTAAATAATAAGTCTCCATTATTAGATTAACTCCTTCATACATTTTAAGATACGAAGGGTTAGAGCTATGAACATCAAAATAAGATTTAATCTTCGATCGAGATCAAGCTCCTCTTCAATTAGTCGAATCCACTGGTCCATCTTGTCCGTCCTTGTCTGGTCCTAATATAACTTATATCATCCCGAGAGGAATGGTAGTAGATCCACACAGAATGAGATTTACTAGAAATCTCAGTAAGTTAAACAACCAACGTGTAAAAGGATAAATTATGCATAAAAAATGATAAATATGAAATGCATGCTATGCAAAAAATTAGTATTTGTCTTCTATTCAGATTCCTCAACTTTTCAGAAAAACTTAAAAAAAAAGCATATTTTCTTACAGAGAACATTTTCTTAATTCAACTTTAAAATCATAAAATTTCATCACTATTAAGTATCATTAACAATCACATTAATAATAACATATGGTATCATCTCAATTCCTCATATGCATTGTGAGGACTTGTTGATGACATAGTACAACTCATGTTGAAACTACGTTGTCTATAGACTCATTCTCAATGCATTGGTAATATAACATAACATTATCATAACATCATAACATATACACCCACCAGTCATAGGTGTCGTCAAATTTTGATTTCGCTTAGGCGTTCTTTAAAAAAAATCTATTTGAAGCCTGTTGACTATTCTTCGTCAACCTAAGGGTTTACTACTCCATTTTTACTAACTCCAGAGTGGACAAAGGAGTTCCAAGAGGATAAATCCCCATCCTAACTTTTTGGATTGTGATAAAAATTAAGTTTTCATGCCATGCTTGAGAATATTTTTCATGACACGCGTTTATAAAAATGCTTCATGTGAAAAAGACAATTTTGTATAAAATGACTCATTGGATGAAAAAATTTCACATGTCATGTAAGCAAGTAATCATGTACTCAATGTATCATATAATATGATATTTCATGCTTAAATGACATTTATATCATGAATGTGGCATTTATCAATAAATCATAAATAAATTATCAAAGTGTAAGTTAAAAGCCAACTTACAAAATGTCCAAGTTTTGAAAAATCGTAGCGGCTGTAAACAAGTAAGTTAAGATTTGAGATTCTAAGGAAGATGTTCAAAATCAAAAGGGTAAAAAAAAAAAAAATAGGTATTTACAAAAAATACCCAACTCTCCAAAATTGCTACTAAGGCCCTAAATTTTCACTATTTGCAAATGAACTCCAATTTAACCAAACTTCATATACCTCATATTTTCTATGTTCTAAAACCATCTACTTCTTTAGAATTGAAAAATTGAAAGTGCAAATATGCCAAACACACCCAACCCATGGCATGCAATCCCTTAAGACCTTGATATGATTTCAACAATTCAACCTCTATGGATGCATGTGTACTCATATTCGTTAAGTGCCAATAGTAATTATAATTTCGGGATAAATTAAAAACTTAGGCTTAGGTTATAAAAGCTCATCACAATAGTTAATCATGACCTTAAGATCTTAATCTTCATTAATTCGACCATTAAGCATATATATGATATGTCTAGCTTTCTTCACCAAGAGATGTTTCAAAAACTTAATCAAATCATACATTTTCCTTCATATCCCATTGCAAGGGATTTCTAAATGCACTTTATCCAATCCTAGGTAAAAATAATCAAAACTTACATAAATTAAGCATAAACCAATCAAAAACCGATGTATGCTAGATGATCAACACAAGATAGAATTAAAGCCTATTATGGCATGCCTCCAACTTCGAAATTAAACCTTCAAAATTCATTCTAAGACATTTTTGGATCACATAAAGTCATATCAAGTCATTCCATGGCTAAAAAAATTCAACCCAAAATAATTTTTTTCATCAAAACTTCAAGTTTGATCCGGTTTGACATTAGCATGCTAAACCTTAATTAAACTCACTCAAAAATCCATTCCCATGCCATAATTTAAAGCCTAAAATTTCATTCTAACACTTAACAATAGATAGTTCAAGATTACTTACAGAAATTCATGGCCCTTAAAACTCCCAACACAAGTACGCTCAATAACTTTAAGAACTTCACTCGGTTTTACTCTATTACTTACTAAGGGAAGAAAATCTCTCAAGAACTCAAGAGGCGGCTTGGAGAGAGGTGTGGAGAGATGAGGAAGTGAGGGAGGTATTTATAGGCTTCAAGAGGGAAAGGTATGTTGACCTTGGCTAAAGGAGGGCTTGGTGATTGATTGAGTAGGTGGTGGAGTGTGGTGGTGAGATTTCCAACTTGTGTCATCACTTGTGCAGGTGAATAATGTTTAAAACTCCATGAATTCTTCATTTCAGATGCTACAAGATGCTAAGTGGGTGCAGGTTCTACCATGGTGTAAAAAATAAAAATTAAAAAAAAAAAAAAAAAAAAAAAAAAGGCATGAAGTCATTCCATGATGCTGTCGGGTAGTAGTATGAAAATCTGGACAGATTTTCATCTCTTGCTTGCATCACTTTTGTTTTGCCTCCATGGTTGGTTTGTGCAAGTATCATGACACTCTTTGAAGGCTTTTTCAGGTGCTAGAAGGTGGAGGATTGGCTACCAAGTATTCAAGTGTGTGTAGCTCATGGAAGAGGGTGAAGTAGCTGAATGGTTCAATCTTGATGCCTATCGGTTTGTGGTGTTGGCTTGGGGGAAAACTTGGTCAAGACTTTATGATGGCTTTGAGGGGTTCATGGGGATTGTAGGGAAAGGGATGTGGCATGTGGTATTGGCTCAACCAAGAGCAGAAATTCAAACAAACACAATGCCACTCGGTTTGGCTTCAATTAAGCTTCTAATGGAACCAATTAGGGTCTTTTTGGTTTGCTTCCTTGGAGTCAATTAGTCCAACAATCAAATTGAACTAAGACGAATAATGTGAGATATTAAAGCATGAAATTACCTTGAGAAAGAGGTGCATCTGGTGTGTGCTAGGCACTAAATTGGTGCAATGCACAAAGTGATGCATCAAGGTGCAATTGCGGTGATTGGGCATTGACATGTCTTTGCCTCTATTGACATATGATGTGTCAAGATTAAACTTCTAATTTTATCATTAGGCACTCAATTGTAACACCTAAGTTGGAGGAGTAAATATAAGGAAAATAATAAAAAATCAAGAGTCCAGAGTTAGAGGAGTAAAAGCATCAGACATCATATCTTGGCCCATGGAATCAATGACCTATTATGTGGCACGACCAGGATGAATGGAGTTCAAATCCAAGGACCTTAAATTTCTGTAAGGATTTTTCAACAGGTGGTTCCTATGCTTATGCCAGGTTTATAACCCAACCCCCAAGTTAAGGACAAAGGCCAACCTCCTCTTTGGAAGCTCTCAACTCATCCTCCAACTTGGTGACTTTCTTCTCAAAGCCAATAGATTTCTTCCTGTGAGTCTCCATAACACGACTAAGCTGAAGGAATTTTTCTTTATGTTCCTTAAAGTCCTTGTTAGCTTCCACGAATAGAGCCTTCAGCTGATTCATCTCACAACGGACATAGTCAAGGGTTAAACTAAGCTCCCAAATAGTGTTCTCTGATTGGGCCGCCATACCATCATTCTCCAAGGAGCTGTGTTTGGTTTCCTCTAACTCTTCCTCCAAACGTTGGAGCCTGTTCTACATGGTGTCACATTCTTCCTCTAAGATTTTAGCCTCGAAGTAGCATCTCGACACTTCTTCCCCAAACTTTTTAAGATCATGTCGAAGACCAATCACATTGTCACGGAGGCCGGCAACATCTTCTTCTAGCATGTGGGAGTAAGACTCCCAATGAGAACATGCATCTGCCAACTCATCCCTCTCTGCCCTCATCTCAGAAATAATTGACAAGTGGTCTTGACACCAGAGTAGAGCAAACCTCATTTTCTAGATAAAATTGGCAATTAATGACCCAACCAGCGAGTTGATCACCATATTATGAAAAGGAAAGAAAGGTAATAATGCAATAACTAAAGTGAAGAAGCTTACCAAAGACAAAAAAAAAAAAAAAAAAAAAAAAATCCCTTAGTCGGGGTGTGATGTCTCACACCGGTTCTTCCATGTGGTTGCTAGCTCGTGAGGTAAGCCTTAAGGAATAAGACCCGGAAGGGTGAGGTAACCCTAAAAATTAAGTTCCTTACCAGTGAATGAGGGCCTAGAACCACTTGCCTGCTAGGAATGATGGGGCAATGAAACCACGAATGATGGTGGCGTGAAGAGAGCATTAACAGGGATCACTGATCCACCTTTACCAGAAGATTCAACTTAGCCCAAAAGAGGAACCAAATCTAGAACCCCTTCTAGATTAGCAAGTGAAGGTACTTGCTCAAAAGGGGAAAAAATGTAAGGTGGGGAAGGAATTGAAGCACGACCCCCACTGAGGTCAACACTTGAGGGATCATTACGAGATAACCTCTAGGGATCGAATGAAATGTTAAGAGTTTTCCCACCAGAAGCTACAAAAGGGATGGATGGTGTGGGACTATTGTAGTAATCCTGTAGAAATACATTGACCTCTTGTGCTTTGACCAAATCCCTCGGGGCCAGAGACATGTCCTCCATATTCTCAAAGGGCACCCCAAGAAGGGGACCCACAGAGCCCTTGGGCACAAATGCCAGAATTGTGGAATGCAGCACCATGGCGATATCCACCTTCTCTTAATCAAGGATCACAACCAAGCGGTCAGGAGCGAATACGGGCTAATAGACCTACCCTTGGCCTGAAGGCTCAGCATCCAAAACTAGGGACAAGTTAGCTTCCATCTGCTTTAGAATCTCCTCCAAGCAATTATGAGAAGATGAGGTTGGACAATCTGATCCACTATTTCCTAGAGGCGAAGAAACGTGCTATTGTTGATCAACTTGTTGTACCGATTCACTGCCTCTAGGAAGCGATGAAGCCTACATCTAGATAGCAACAACCAAGGTTATGGAAGCACCCTTAGAGCTAGATTCACTAGAAGTATCATTCTTACTATGGATTGAATCACTAGGTGGAGCTCTGGTGGAATGGAAGTGGCCCTTATTTGCCTACAAGGATTGGATGGAACCTTAAAAAAATTGCATCTAATAATGTGAGAATGGCTTGGCATAATCAGAAATTGGTCAAAATTCACCCAAGTAAGAAGAACATCAGTATAAACTGTCTTAGAGTTCTATCTAACCCAAGAATAAACTTGTTGAATGTGGGCCTCCTTTAGAGTGGAAGGCACCACATTGAACTCACGATCTTCAAGGATAACACCCCACACTGCCCGAACTAGAAACTCTTGGTGGCTACCTTCTACCACCAGGTATTCCCAACCCAAACCAAATACAAAGAAATATTTTTTGTGCCAATCCTTTGCATGAGAATAGTGGGTCACCAGATGCACCACCCTACACTTAGTCCACGAGCGGAAACTACTTAAATTTCTATCAAAATGCAGAATACCATGGATATAGAACAAGTCCCAAGTAGTGAGGTTGGGATATTTCTCGTCAGCAGACTCCAAAACTTGATGCCACACAATGCAACATGACAGTAAAATCCTTCCTACAGTAGGGTGGAGCTGAAAATGGGCTAGATCCAAATCATCCAAAATGTCCCAAATCAAATGAAAAAAGGGGAGTCATAACACCATTAGAAGCATATTCATATGTTGATCCACCCATTCAAAAAATCCCTCCAAATCAACGTCTTGATGATGGGCCCTAGGAACCTCCAAAACTATAAAGCCCAGACTCCATACGAGTTACTCACTGAATCTAGGTCTACCTTTGAAGTTCTAGCATACCAACGGAGGCCCTCAAAGTCATTTGGGTGGTAGGAACTAAACTCTCAAGCTTGTTAAGAGATGACTAGGTATGCAAAGGATGGGAGTCGTGAGAATCGAAGAGATAAGCATTACGAGGGGCCATTGGAAACAATGAATAGTGAGAAGAAAAAATTGAGATACGAAAAAGTTAAGAGTTGAGGAGAGTACCATTGTAAAAAGTAACTAGGGTTTGGGGAAGAAGGCACAACCGCAAGAAATAGAAAAATACGAAAATCGAGTTTAAATAAGAGTAGTGACTGTAACACCCCCAGGGAATTCGATAGCCATAATTTCTTTTAGTTAGATTGTAATAGGCCATGAAAATGTAGGAGAAATCTTATAGATAGTAGACTAAGCTAAATTCAGATTCATTAGCTTAGCAACATTATGATCCGCTAAGGGAACAAAATGCCTAGAATTTTTTTAGGTGCTTAGGATTATAATTAAATAAAATAGATTGTACTATTATGTTTATATGAAAATTTAGGATTTTATGGTGTAATAAAAAGTTTTAAAATTCTCGGACGCTAAATGGTCAATCGGGGAACGCTACCTAGCACCTAACGCACCATGTCACCAAGCAGCTATCGCATCACCATCTAGGAGGTTGAGTGAAAATCAAGCAAACCTTATACTCTCTTACATGCCCATGCCTCTCTTACACCCACCATACCCTTCCACCTACACATGTACCTTCTTGACGAGCCCTCAAAAGGAGGTTTGAAACCAAAACCCCAAATGACCTCCATGTTCCACTTGGTTTTGTCCATTCTTTTCCCACTTGACTTATGCAATTTTTACAACCAACCATCACACCTCAAAGTACTCCTCTTATATGCACATGCCCCTCTCTTACACCATAGTACCACCCATGACCAACCCAAGTTGAATTGGAACTTGAAACCTTAACCAAAGCCCAAACGAGAGCAATCTATTGTTAGGGAAAATGCACCAACCTAATGGCCTCCACTCTTTGTCTCCTTCCACAAACAATGCTACCCTTTAATACCCACTCCCATCCTCCACTCAATCGGTTAACTGTATAGCCCAACCACCAAAGATTTTTGTCCAAGCCAGCAAGCAACCTCACATCACCCACACCCTACCCTAACCAACCACAAGCAGCCCCTTCTTCATCCCTCTTAGTGCCACACTCCCCACCATGTCTCCTCACTTGCACACAAGCCAACTTTTACACTTCGGCAAATTTGAGAACAAATCGAGTGAGTGAATTGGAGTTATCTTGGAAAGTTTTTTTCTCAACCTCTCCACTATATCATTTTAAGTTGCTCTAAGTTAAGATCTTGTTGGCTGAGTGTTGGAATAATATTCCTTAAGGTTTAATGGTTGAATATTGAGGATGTTGGAGTTGAAGGATTCGACTAGCATGTATTGTTTGCCTTGGGGTTTTGTGTTGAAATATTATATAATATTATATATTTTTGGTTCTAATGATGATATTATCATGTATGTATGCAAATATTTTGTATGGGTTCATAGCACAAGAGATTTCATTAAAGAAATTGCATGCTCCATTAGGTTTATGGAAAATTGAAACTTTAAGCATGAAGTTCTTTGATAAATTTTATTCTTTGAGCTCTAGAGTCTTGAATTGGTTTTAATAGGAGTTGAATCTATGTACAGTTTAATTTTGAGCCTTGTGAAAAGGGTTTAAGTTGAGTATTTGATGCAAATGTATGAGCACATGATCTTAATGCAAGTTTTGAGGTTTGTGACTAGTTATCTATGTTAATCTTGAATTTGGTTATTATATGCTTCAAAATGATGCTAAGGCCTAGCTAGGGAATAATATGATATGTTTGGGTGAATTACTTCAATAAAATTTCGTGTTACCTAAAGATTTAGTCAAAATATTCTAGAACAAAAACAAACATGTTTTGGTTTAGGGTTTATGGCACATATAAGTTTCTATCTCTTTAATATCTTGCATTTTATTGCTTAGTGATATGTGTTATCAACTAGGAATGAGTACTTAGCATGATAGAAGATAGGGTTGATGATTTATTAAGATTCTTGTAGTCATTTACAAGAGAAATGCTAGAATTGTCACATGCATCAAGGTTTCAGATTATATGGTTGTTGATGTTTTGTGTTGATTACTTCATATGACAAGTCAGTGTTTGTGTATATGGTGGCTTGACATGATTCTAAGCTAGGGATTAAGTGTTGGTTATGTCTTAAATTTGGATTATAGCATAAATGGTATGCAAGGAAGACTAAAAATCACATCAATTGAAAATTAGTGTTTAGAGGTTTCGGCCAAGGCAGGGTTCTCATAGTAGATGTTTGATTTTGTAAATATTAAGTTCCTAAATGGACTTAGAATAGAAAATACATAACATTTGTCAAGTTTGGTGAAATTTGGGGCCCGTTTATAATTATTGAAAGTTTAGGGGCCTATTTACAAATTCTCAAGAGTTGAGGGCAATTTTGAAAAATATTGCACTACAAGTAGTAAATTTTGTATTTCTTAAGTTAAATGAGATTTTCTAACCTTAGAACCTTAGAATATTTTACATTTTAGCTAGCTCTATGTTTGTACATAAGGATATTTATAAGTTAGTTTCTAACTTACTCTCAATGTATGACAGTATGTTAGATAGTAAATTTCATGCAAATGAACTATGTTTTATCTTAACTCTTGTTATGTTTGCAATATTTATGCTATGTCATGATGTCACACATCATAAGTATGAATATTTTTCACATAGTATGAACATATGTCATGAACCATGTAAGTCTGTCACATCTTTATTTCAAGTCAAGCATGAATAGGATTCTCATAGTGTAGGCATTCTACTTTGTTTGGATATACCTAATGAAATATTCATGGCGTAGGCATTCTATTCTGTCTTAGTATCTCTAATAGAATGTTAAGACATAGGCAGTCTACTTTGTGTAAGTATTTCTAAAGAAATGAATAAAGAACTCATGGTGTAGGCATTCTGTTTGAGTAACTTTATAAGATATGAACATGAATAAATGAGTTTGTTTTCTTTAAGAAAGCATATCATGAAGTACAAAAATAATTCTAAAGTCTTTTCTTGCAAGTGTAAGGTCATGTTAGTCATGCATACATGTTATGTCTATTATCACATATGCTTTATAGAATAATGGTAGCTTAAGCACATAATTTGTTGATATTGAAAAATTTCACCGTAATAGTCTTAACTACCATTCCCACTCAGAATGGTAGAAAACGTGATAGGACAGCATTGATCACAAAATCCTAGACTGGATGAGGTTGAGTAGGATTGGAACTAGTACAAAAGAGTTGTTGGCAGTTATAATTCAGTTTTGGATGTAATTTTGACATTGATCACCGAGCTGTGTGAGTGGCTTGGTGTGTAGTTATGCTTTTTGATGAAGTTTAAGTTGTTATAACTCTAGAATGATGACTTTTTGTGTAAAAGACATGTTTTGGATTAATGATAAATGTGCTTATGTATTAATGAAATGAAATATGTTTTGGGAATCAGTTATTCTGGTGCAATCTATGTTGATAAAAAAAAAAAAAAAAAAAAAAAATCTCCGTTGCATTTATTGTATATTGCTAGAAGTATTCTAGGTGCATTACATTTTAATTGTCGTAAGTAGGAGTGTATAACCTTGTATTGCATGTCTCAATGCTTCAACCTCTATCAAATCTCAAGTAGAGTTTAGGGGCATCATATCATAGTGACTATTAGACAGCCCCAACGAGATCGCAACCAATGTCACTAACAAAGATATGGAATTAACAAATCCTGTGTACTTGTGCTGCCTAAAAAGACGTGAAGAATAAGGGCATGTTTGGTAAAAAGATCTCAACTCAAAATTTTCATCTCATTAACATAACTTTAATAAAATTCTCATACAAAATATAATAAATAATTTAACTTTTTCAAATTCCAATTCAACTTTTTCAAATCCAAAAACAATAATAATACTAAAAAATAATATTTTAAACTTTCATCTCAACTCAAAATTCTTATCTTACTTATCAAAACTGTCCTAAGCTGATACATGCCATCTCATACGTGGGAAGGTGTCTTGTTGAAGCAGCTACTTGTGAAGCAAAGATAGAAGATTCCCAAATAACCTAAGCAATACACTCAAGTTGTAAGGGATTAACAAAACCAGAGTTGGAAATTCTCGTCACACTCAGGGTAACTGGAGGGCCAAATAGTCCCTCTTAAAGAGTGGGCCAAACCCTATACAATAAAGGCCCACGAACCAAAATGCCAAGGGCCTGCTCAGTGCATACCAAAGGTCCAACCACCCGAAACGAGCTAGTGTGGAATTCAAATTAGCTATCATTAATGGTGGGTTAATAATATAAAGGATAGGAAATCTCCTAGTGTGATATATGCCTATAACTTTCGCCTAGCGTACAGGAAATCTCCCGATATGATATCCGCCTATAACATTTTCCCGATGTATTGATTGCCCTCAGCATAATAGTCAATTCGAAGTCCTAGCAATTTGCAATCCAACAAGGATTAGAGAATATCAAGCCATGAGGCAAGCCATTCTGATCATCACATGCTCAACGAATATAAATAGAGGCCAACAAAGAATACGCGTAAGGTAAATTCAGAACTATTATCTCAAAATTTTAAGGTTTTCTCTCTCGATAGACCATTCTAACTCAGACATCGAAGCTATCCCCCATCACATCGAGCCCCACTCATCTTCTTATTACAGGTTACTTGAAGTCATTAAGAGGAATACGAAACACGTTCGCAACAATTACCATTTTTTTATAACAATATATAAATATATATACTTATATAATATTAGTTTACTCCTTTCCTTCGGTTAAGAAATTGTTGAACTACACGACCACCATAATCGCCCGGCCATAAGTTCCTGTGATTCGTTATTTTTAAAAAACATCTTCATAGGATAATTATGTTACTTTTATAAGAAGTATTATGCTTACAAAAAGATCTTGTAAAAGTAAATTTACAGACTGATGTGACTCAATATCAGGTGTCAAATCTACTACTTTACAATAAAGGAACTTTAAAATTTGACATATCATTTTAAGTCAGGTCAGTTTATAAGTTTATTTTTGTAAAGTTTTTTTTGTAAACCAAACATTTATGAACACTTAATTTATTGGGGTTTTTGTTTTAACATATCTTTCTAATTTTTATATAAACTTTGTTACTAGATGAATATAATCCCTATTGCTTGTTTGACCGTGAAAGTACTTTTCTTTCCAACCAGGGAAATTTAATTAGAAAACTTATAAAAATAGAAGTTTTGGCATTTCAAATGAGGCTGCAAACAAAAACATATATTTTTCTAATAAAAAGCAATTCCTAGTTGGCCATTATCATCCACTATATTAAAGATAAGTTACATTAGTAATAGATATAGAACTTGGGTTATTAATTTAATAGATTCCAAAGTATCCTATGTTGATCGAATCATGGACTAGTGAAAATGACTTTGTCGTCATTTGGGAAAGTGGGTCATGATTAATTTTGAACTAAACCCATAAGATTCTGATTGTTGGCTATGCCAATTCTGTGCCTCTCCTTATTATTCGTTCTATGGCAGATATCACTACTAGGGTTGGTGAGATGCCCATCTCATACTTGGTGCCTTTCATGTATGACTAGATCATATGCAAAGCATTTCATGAGTTCGTTCAAGACTCAACACGTACACAAGTGGGCAATAAGAAAATCTGATAGTGATGGGAGTACTGAAGCCACTGACTCCTTGATTAATACATAAAATTTGGAACACTGCTTTCTATCTGCCTTATCATGTTCTCTGATTGTGAAGCTCTTGCAATATCTTAATTAGGAAATAATTTGGTAATTGTTATAAGTATAAAGATTTGGATTCCTTAAGCAAATCTTATACTGATCATGAGTGTCTCATATTACTGATCCTATACCCTAAAATTCAGATACGATTTTGGAGAATCGAAATCCAAAAACAAGTGTAGAAATTATACAAATAAATTAAGAGAGGTTACAAAGGTTGGGAGCAAATTCTGGGAACAGGATATATACAACCAAATGTACAAATCAATGTCAAAATTTCACTATATATACTAGCTAGGGCTCTTTACTCTGAGCAAACTAACTGCAAAGTAGTAGTGAAGATAGCTCCATGGTTCGGATGATCGCAAAGTAGTGTTAGGAGTATCAATGGTCACTTAGAGAGTTTTTGAGTTATTTGAATGGAATTTCCTCGAGGTAAAAAAAGAATTCATAAACCTCAATAAGGGAGATGCATGCAGAAACAAAATTGAGCACATTTTTCATGATGGTACCACACGTAACGCTAATAGGACAGCAATCCACATCATTTGTGTTTTGATTGCAGGTTGTAGATCTAGCAAAAGTGGAAAAAAGGGCAAAAAAAAAAAAATTATATATGAAATAAGCACCCACTAATGGAGAGGCACGTGCAGGTAACATGCAATAGCAGCGGCACTTGCATCGGCAGCTGAGCGGTATTTTTTGTGGTACTGAAGAAGTATAGGGCAAACTTCGGGCAATACTTGTCTTGGCTATAAAAAGCAGAGGAAATGCGCTTTCAGTAGAGACACAGAATCACAAACAAAAGCCGATCGAGATGGGAAACTCATCGCTCTACTTTTTCCAATATTATTATTACTTGGTAATAGCAATGTACTTTTACCTCGTACTGATCTCTGGCAACGCGATCGAATCGCCAAAATACACAGTGATGCACTCGGAATCTGATTTCGAGATTAGACTCTACCTTGAGCCCTCGTGGATGTCTGCCCTCGTCCGAGGAGCAACCTCCTTCGAAAAGTCCACCAAAGATGGCTTTCACAGGTTCACATCCAAACCGACCACCTTTATTTATATATATATATATATATACACACTCTCTGAAGTATCATCCTTCTCTCTCTCCCTCTCTGGTCGTTATGGAAATTAATGAAGCAAAAGGGAAAAAATAATGACAACAAAAGGTATTTCGAATCTTCGATCCCATGTTGCATGTTGCTAGATCTATGTCAGAACTTTCAATGGAAACTTGGTTTCTTTAATTATCAGGAAATTTACATTGAGAATCCTCTCTCTTCTGTCGTTTCTATATGGAATATGCAACGTTATAATTTGAGCCCAATTTTCGTATTGGTAATGCTGAATGTACTTTCCAAATAAGGGGGATCTCGTGTAGTTGTTCATCTACAGATAAAGCTGACTGAACGGGAAATTTTGGGATTGTGGCCACTTCACCCATTAACATGAGGATTCCATAAAAAATTCAAACACAAGTTTAAATTAACTTGTACTAGTCGCTTTTGCATCAGGTTGTATCAATACCTTAAGGGTGGTAACCTCGACCATTCTCAGATTACAATGACTGCTCCAGTCTTAACAAGCATCGACTCATCGTCGTCATCGTCATCATCGCCACCATCCCGCGGTTCCGACTATATTGTAAGATATTATGTCTCTACTAAATATGTGGGAAACCCTCCACAGCCCAATCCTGAGCTAAATTTGCAGTTTGACAAGTGGAGAAGTCATTGCATAGCAGTTAGAAAGTTTACTGGGTTTGCTAAGGATGATAATGCTAAAAAGGAAAGTGAAGCTCTTGTGAACATCCTAAACAAGTACTTGACTGGAATTAATGGAGCAGTAATGGTAGATAAAAGTTTCTACTCGGTTGCCCAATACAATTCTTCACGTCACCTTTCTGGTCGCCTAAATGAAGTGTGGATCGATGTTTCTGGTTTTGCTGCAGAGGGATGTCCACGCTATCAAGGGAAATAATATATATTGATTTTTCTTGTTGGGAGATGCGTGACAGAATCTAGTATGTATTGTAGGATTCCGTGTATAATAAAACAGTTTGCTTTTAATGCATATATTGCCTTTCATTCATCATATGCATTTCAGAAAATGAGATCCAGGAGCAGGATTTTGTAGCTTGTCAAGATGACTGGTTTTTTATTTGTATTTTCTTCTCTCTGCTATTAACATGTGGTTTCGATTATGTTTATTTTCGAGATTCCTTGAATTGCTCCTTTTAAGCATCTGATTTATTACTGTTGATTTGATTCTTGAAATAGAGTTCAGTTCTTTGAACTTCGGATGTCTTTCCATTTTCCAAATGTTTTGATAAGCATTAAGAAATTATGACCAAACAAATTAAAGCCATTTCCATTGGATATTGTCAAGATCGATCATGAATGATACAATGATGCCTGCAGGTTAATGAATTTCAGTCTCTTGGTTGGCCACGCTTGTTCTTAATGCCTCAGAACTTCTTATCTCACCCAAGTTTGAGAGGACACATACCCAAAAGCCGTATATCCATACCAAATCCAACAAGATCAACAACGAGGAATATGCCCAAGATTACTTTATTCTTTATTTGTGTCAACTACTACAGCTATACCATTCCTTAACTTTTTCTTAGTGTATTTCTTCTTTCTCCTTGATCTCCTCGGTCATACATGTGGTGTTGTCCTACATGCAATCATGAACATATAATTTTATAGCCGAAAAAAAAAAGGCAACAGTATTGGGACAAACTTCCTCCTCATCATTGGCACAGTATCGAAAAAGAAATATGAATCGTACTATATAAGATTGGAATTCATAAACAGACCTCGAACAAACTTCACCTGCAATTGATACGAGAATATATATAATGCAAGCATAGTGACTGTTAGGAAAAATATAAATGATTAATATCTACTCCTTCCTATTAGTTTAACATTTTAGTATAAGTAGTAATAACATGGACTATCCATCTAGCCATGGTAGTCTATTATAACAGTGTTGGAGAGTTGTAAGTTCATTTGTTATGAAGCCCCGCACCGGCAAAAGCTTCTAGATCTTCCCCATTGGAATTGAATCCCATTATGATTGATCGCCCTGTATAAGGCCAATGGGTTTGTTCATATAACCCGACACCTGGAAAACATCCACATGCATTTTGTGTAAACAGTGGCAAGTTCATTGAAGAATGTTCTCTAAGATAGTGCAGCTTACAAAACCTGAAAGAAGTTTCTTAATTAACATCAAAGTAACCTCTAGAAATTGGCCATTGCCCTCAATCTACGGTTACATAACACCCTCCCGTGAGAAATCAAGAGAAGACGAGTGACTTTTTTTTTTTTTTTCCCCGGCAAACAAGTAATATATAGATAGAATTAACAGAGTAGTAATACAGAGTATCGGGGGTCAAATCCAGCGTGAATCCAATACAAAGAGTCATGCATGACAGGATCCTAAGTAATGTTGTTGAACCAGAGTGAGTTAGCAAACCTTTATGCAAGCTCATGTGCCATATGATTGGCACTTCGGGTGACATGTAAAGACCTCCAGCCTTTGAATTGGTTGAGATGTTGTCTACAATCCTCTATAATGGTTTGGATAGACCGGTCAACATCTCCAGAACAACCACTGATTTTTTTGTGGACTAGTAGTGAGTAGTCTTCAAGATAAATAAATTGAGCTTTTGAGTGCCAAAGTCTGTTTGATAGCTAACAACACTGCTTGTGCTTCACCATAAAGGGGAGTAGATGCTTGAATGCTCTTTGCTCATGACTTGAGAATTTCTGCTCGAGTTGTTGCATATGCCTACAATGATGGTGAAGCTTTCTCGAGTAGCGGCGTTATAATTTATTTGCATGAAACCAATAGAAGGGATTGCCTAATTTCAACGGCGGAGGGGATGGTTTGCCCGTGGTTAGCTTTATTTCGGAACATCCAAATTTGATCCATAGCTACTGATGCGAAAATCTGGAATTGATGGATTAAATCAAGAGGGAGGTTTAGAGTGGGATTTGGGGAGATGATTATATTGATCCAATTTTTATTTTTATTTTTAGGAAAACCTCAAACTTTCATTAATCAAAAAGAGTTTACAGACATTTATTAAACCAAACAACCCGAGAAATAAAGTCTGGAAAACAACATTCCACATTGAGATACTCCCAACATTCCAAGCATATCGGGCAATGATATGAGCAATCCGATTACCTTCTCGATAAACATGTTGAAAATTACATTCAACAAACATTCCACTCAACTTTCTAATTTCACTCAATAATGGTACTAACATTGCATCAGGGACCAATTCATTGTTGAGCACTTGGACAACCATCAAGCAATCTGATTCCACAATCAGTCTTTGGAGACCCATACTGGCGCATAGTTGTAGACCATGGAAAATAGCCAACATTTCAATGGCTTCAGCATTAGACACTTCATATTCAACCTTACTTGCTGCTGAAATTACTCTGCCTGCATTATCCCTGAGCACCAACCCCACCCCAGCCTTATGAATCTCACCAAACACAGCACCATCTACATTTACGAAGGAGGGGGCTTCCAATCATAAAACTCACGTATTTTCAGCCTAGACAATTGCTTCAAATCAGTAGAGGCTTTTAACAAAGATAAAGAATGGTCCATTACCTACTGAACTGCAACAAGTTTCTGCTCATGGACCATTTGGTTTCTTCTCCCCCAGAAGCCCCAAGCAATAGCAAAGAACACAGCTAGTTCATCCTCCTTACCTTGCTTTAACACTGCCAAAGCTACTTGATAGATTGATAAGTCTGTCTTGAGTTGCTGAATAAGAGGAACATATGAAGTCCAGCATGGGAAAACTGCAGGACAATAAAGTAAGGCATGTGTTGTAGTCTCAGTTTGTTGGGCACAAAAACAGCAGGGACCTTCAACATTAATATGCTTTTTAAGAAGATTCTATTGAGATTGATGTCAAATAACACAAAATAAATGGTAACTAAGGAAGGTATGCTCTAAGGTGTCTAGGGATGAGTGGCAAAGTGGGCACAAGATATCAATTGTGGCTGGAAGGTGAAGGTGGGAAGTTATTATGCTTTTTGTAGGAAGGGAGTTCCAATTGATTTTCCAGAATAAGAGTTTGAGGCGAGCTTGGAGTTTGAGTTTCCAAATCTTTTTCTAGTGGATTGTGTGGTGAGCTGAGTTTTAAAGAGGAATTGAATTTTTAGAGATGAGATTGTATGTGGATTTGATAGAGAACTTGCCGAACGGAGATGGGGCCTAGATGAGTTCATCATTGTTATCATTTTGAGGGAGGCATATGTTGATAATTGAGTTAGCAATATTGGGTTTAAAGGATGAGAAAATTTTATATCTATCCAGCCATTGCTTTAGATTGTTTTGGATGAAATCGGAGACAAGAGTTAAGGCATCTAGATTAGGGTTAGGGTTAGGTGAGGGGACTGGGGGATCCAATTATCAGAGAAAATGTTGATAGATTTTTTATTTTTATTTTTATTTTTATTTTTTGAAAAAGGAGGATAAAGTGTTGATGGATTGCCCGTTCTTGACAATGAAATAAGCTCCTTTGAGAGATTACAGATTTGGTTTTGCATAAGCCTTTCCAAAACCAAGAATCCAAAGGTTTCACTTTAGAATCTAGGAAGTGATCATCTTTCATGTATTTGGTTTGATAGTTGTCAGCCAAAGCCTTTGGGAGGTTTCAATCTATCGATGGCACATAGTTTATTGCAACCTATAGAGAGTTGCCAACTGAGTTTGGAAAGGAGGGAAATGTTTAGGTCGTGCATCTTTTGAATGACTAGACCTCCCAAAGGTTTTGGTTGACAGATTGAGTTCCAACTTTTCAAGAAAAGGTGCTTCTCATTGTCTAGTTTGAATCCCCACCAAAATTTCATAAGCATGGTGTCCAAGGTATTGCAAAAGTTCTTGGAGAGAAGAAAGAAATGCTAACATATTGTAGGAATGAATGGTCGAAGCCACAGAGGTTATAAGTGTGGTTCTAGCAGCTTGGGAAACAAGTTTTGCTTGCCAGCTTGGAAGAACTAGGGGTAGGCCAAGGTGTTTAGTTTTGGCAGGAGATATTTTTAGGTGCAAAGTGTCGAGAAGGGACAAAGTTGTTTGCGGGGGCATATTCTTGCTGATGAAGGCAATGAATTTACTATTGTTGATTCTTTATCCTATCCACACCATATAAGTAAGAAGTGTAGATTGGATTGTGTGTGCTTTTTTGCAGGTTTGCTTTCGCAAAGATGATGAGGCCATCGGCAAAGAAAATGTTTGTGATTGGGGGTCAAGATGGCAGAAGACCACGTGTGGGAGAGAAAAAGCCAAATGGAACACCATTGAGGAGAATTGAGTATTTGGGAGTGGTGATACATTCTTTGATCATTTGAATCCATTTTTGGCTAAAACCAAGGCAAATTTGAACATAAAGAATATAATCTCATTCCATTCTATCAAAACCTTTTTTCATATCTACTTTAATAGTCATGCTGTCACTTTTTCCTTGTTTCTAGCATATCTTATGTAACGCCCCGATCACCTAGGGGTCAGAGAGTTACTTCCTGTCACTTAAACTCACATTTCAACAATATAATTATAGATTTCAAATTCTCAATATCATAAAGAAATTTTGATTCAAACTAATGTCCTTAATATAATAAATTTCTCAAAATGCTAAGTCATCATAACACAATAAGATTTCTTAATAAATTTTTTCAATACGCATATAGAAACTCTCTAAGCTTAAACCACTATTTTTAAATCATCTAACCCAATGCTTCATAATTTGATCCTTACCTAAAATATCCAAAATCATCTTAAAAATGTTGTGGAGATAAGGGGTGAGTTATCAACAGCTCAATAAGCAGAGGACATATACTAGCGTACAAACATAAGCATTTACAAAGTACAGTATGCAAAACAAAATAATTTTCAGAGTTACCATGCATAACAAAACATGTTTTCAAACATAACAGGGTGATGGTTTTAAGACATATAAAACTTAGAGTACTTTGGCATAACAAAAATTGAGCATCATCATCACATCAAAATAGAGCATCTTACAAAGCAGAGACCATATTTCACTCCCATGGTAGGTTTTTGCTAATCCTGGCCGCCAAATTGGGCAGAAACAAAAGTAAAATCTTTTCTTTATTATTCTTAGAGCGCTGAGTGTGCACACAGGAAAGACCACATAAAAATCATTTAGTTTACAAAGTGGGTGCACTCAGAGATAGAGAAGTTGGTACCAACCTAAACAGAGCAGAGCATAACAGAGTAGAGTAGAGACAGAGTCAGATACAAAATCAGTATACCATGCCAAAGGTTTTTAGATGCCATATCAAAACAAAACAAAGTATCAAAACATATTCAGATCATCTCATGTACTAAAAACAACAGTCAGAGCATCTTTCTAATCAAGGCATAATTTTTTAGAATTTCAATATCGCTGTTTTTCACAGTTTATAGACAACATGACAAAATGAAGCTATGTCTACACAATGCATGCCAAAAAACATCTTTTTTTTTTCATACAGATTTCATGAGTAATGCAAATAAATGAACGACATCGTTTTTTTCCCAAATTCTCATTTATAACAAAATATGTAAAATTTTCAAAAAGTCAATCTCTGTCTAAACATTTCGTGTAAAGCCTAGCATAGGAATCCCGCTTATCTGGACTTTTTTAATTTTTTTTAATCATTTCACATCGTGCCGAATGAATACCAATCGTCACCTATACAGGATACTAAACATTACCAAACTTCTAAAAGGACTGCTAACTCCATCTACTTAAATTCATTTAGGAAATTAACTTAATCATATTTAAAACTCATATCTCTATAAACTATTATGAAAACGATAATTTAAAACCATCCAAGATTTATTTCATATAATAGGTTTAATGTGTTTAAAAGAAAAACTTACGATTTACTATAAAAAGTCTAGTTGTAAAATTAGTACTGAGTAATACTATTACATGGAAAAAAATTACATATTAATATATTTATCTGACTAGGAATATGCATAGTTTAAAAAAATATTAAATATAACCCAAATTAAAAATAATACAGTTAAAACCTCAGTTATTCTCTTTATAGAAAATTTGTATTTAAAACAAGGAAAAATATAGTTACAAGCATAATTGTACACTAATCTGTGCATCAATGTGATGTGATTGGTCAAAAAGTAGATTTTATTGAAAACAATGTTAATTTAAATTTTAAGTATGAATGAATTAGTATTGATATATAAATTAGTATGCGACCGTACTTGTTGAGAAGGTTTGTAAAATCACCATACTTGGCTTTGGTGAGGACGTTTTCATTTTTAGGAAAAAGTACAAGTTGACAATTTTGTACAGAAATGGAAGGATATACAATCGTATATTACATAACTAATTATGGAAACTATCACCCAAAAATATCTCCTATAATCAAGGAGGATATGATTCACAATCATCCTCAACACCCCCCCGCAAGCGAAGCGTGGGATTGATCCGAACGTGAAGCTTGGAACAAAAAAAGGTAAAGAGAGGGCGAGAGAGGCTCTTTGTAAACACATCAGCAACCTGCAGGTGAGATGGCACATATTGGGGCTGAATGGCACCCGAGGCAGCGAGCTCACGTACAAAATGATAGTCGAGATCAATGTGCTTAGCCCGTTTGTGAGAAACGGGGTTAAGAGTGAGAAAAATTGCACTCTTGTTATCACAGAGGAGCAAGGGCTGATGCTTCAAAGAGACCTTGAGATCCTGACGGAGATGAGAGAGCCAAGTAACTTCAGAGGCTGTGAGAGCCAATGCTCTATACTCGGATTCACAACTGGAGCGAGAAACAGTGGGCTGTTTCTTGGCACTCCATGAAACAAGATTTTCACCAAGAAAGAATGCATAGCCGGAAGTGGAGCGACGAGTGTCAGGGCAACCAGCCCAGTCAGCATCAGAATAGGCAAAAATACCCGTGGGCGAAGAAGGAGAAAAAGACAACCCATAATAAAGTGTTCCCTTGACATAGCGAAGAATGCACTTGACTGCTTGGAAGTGATCAATAGTAGGAGATTGCATGTATTGACTAACAGAATTTACAGCAAGGGCAAGACCAGGACGAGTAATAGTCAAATACTGCAAGGCACCCACCATGGAACGATAAAAGGTGGGATCAGAGTAAGGATCACCATCACAGGAAAGTCGCTGAGAAACAACCATGGGGGTGGAGACTGGCTTGCAATCAAGGATTTGACCACGAGCAAGAATATCATGAGCATATTTGGCTTGACTCAACAAGAGTCCGGTGGCAGAGGAGGACACTTCAAGACCAAGAAAATAACTCAAGGAGCCCAAGTCTTTGGTAGCAAATTCACAATGGAGGCGCTGAATAAAATCCTAAAGTAAAGCAGCATCATTGCCCGTAACAACAATATCATCAACATAGAGCAATAGATAGATAATGCTGCCAGAGCGAGTGAGAACAAAAAGAGATGTGTCAGCACGACTGCAGAGAAAACCAAGACGAAGCAAAAAGGAACTGAAGCGATGAAACCAGGCACGAGGAGCTTGCTTCAGGCCATAAAGTGCCTTCTTCAGCTTACAAACATGATTAGGGAATCTTGAATCGACATAACCCGGAGGCTGTTCCATGTAGACATCTTCTTGCAGAAAACCATTGAGGAAGGCGTTCTTGACATCTAATTGATGTAAGGGCCACCGGTTTGAGATAGCAAGAGAAAGAACAACACGCACAGTAGATGCCTTGATGACGGGACTAAAAGTGTCTGTAAAGTCAAGACCAAGGAGTTGAGAATATCCTTTAGCAACGAGACGAGCCTTGAGACGATCAATGGTGCCATTAGCCAAGTATTTGACACAGAAGACCCACTTGGAACCAACAATATTGGTGTTGGAGGGACGAGTAACCAAGTCCCAAGTGCGATTGGAAGAAAGAGCATGAATTTCTTCATCCATCGCGGCAACCCATCCTGGATCCTTAGCTGCAGACTTGAAACCTTTGGGTTCCTTTGTAGCCATGAGAGAATGAAACAAAGGAGAAGCAGGCAAGGAACAAACATAAGCATTAACTTTAGGCTTAAAGACACCAGCCTTAGCCCGAGTAATCATCGGGTGATGATTAGATGCAGCTGGAGCAGACTCGGCAGAGAGAGTAGCGGAAGCAATGGGAGGGCACGAGGCATCAACTGCAGAAGGTGACGCTGGTGTGAAGGAATCAGCTGGTGGTAAGGGATCAGCTGGAGAATGCTGCACAGAAATACCAGAAGAATCAGCAGTACAAGGCACACATGGCAACGATAAAGAAGATGTAATAGATGATAATGGAGCAGAAGATGTAGGGACAGGGGAAAGGGAATCTAAAACAGGCTCACAAAAGATAGAGATGTCCAAAGTTTGAGGAGATCGTGAGGAAGAGGAACCAGCAAAAGGAAAATTCAGTTCATCAAAACGAGCATGCCGTGTGATATAAATACGTTGAGAAGTGGGATCAAGACACCGAAAGCCCTTATGAGACATGCTATAACCAAGAAAAATACAAGCAGCACTCCGGGGAGCAAACTTATGAGATGCATAGTCTCGTAAATAAGGAAAAACACGACAGCCAAAAGGATGAAAATTTTCATAGGTGGGCGGCTTACCATACAATACCTCATAGGAAGAGAGCCCATCAAGAACAGGTGTGGGCAACCGATTGATAGTGTAGACAGCGGTGCTGAATGCGTCAACCCAGCGAGCTAAAGGGACATGAGATTGAAATAACATGGCAAGACCAGTTTCAGTGACATGCCGATGTTTTCATTCAGCTCGACCATTTTGAGATGGAGTATAGGGACACGACATTTGGTGATGGATGCCGGAAGCAAGGAGATGGGTGTGAAAACGATGACTCGTAAATTCAGCCCCCCCGTCACTTTGAAAGCTTTTGATTTTGCGAGAAAATTGAACTTCAACAAAAGTTTGAAATTGCAAAAAAATGTTGAAGGTTTGAGATTTTAATGTCATAGGATAAAACCATGTGAAGCGAGAGTGATCATCAATAAAAATAATATAATAGCGATAATGAGAAATAAACGTAACGGGTGCGGGGCCCCAAATGTCACAATGGATAAGATCTAAAATATGTGAAGAGCGCCTATCATTAGAGATAAAAGGCAATCTGTGGCTTTTAGCAGTTTGACAAGAAACACAAAGAGTAGGAGAAGGTAGTAAAGAAGTAACAGAAAGATGCCCTTTTTTATTCAATAGAGAAATAACCGAATGAGTAACATGACCCAAACGTGCATGCCAAAGATCATAAGAAGCACGAAGAGAATTATTTTGAAGAGCAGAGAGAAGAGTCGAATGACTGCGTTCAAGCACATAAAGACCATCTTCACGACGACCGGTTGCCACTACCTTTCCTGTTGCGCAGTGCTGTATGGTAAAAGACGTATCAGTGAAAGTAATGGAAAGTGGATAATCAGAGGTTAATTTACTGATGGATAACAAGTTTTTGGTGAGTTGAGGAACGACTAAAACATCCAACAGAGTGATATTTTTAGATAGAGAATGAGTACCAGTGTGGGTGATCGGTAAGGAAGCTCCATTACCAACGATTACACAATCCTTACCGTTATAAGGTTCAGCCTTATCCAACTGAGAGCAATCAGGAGTCATGTGCGCAGAAGCTCCAGTATCCGTGTACCAGACAACATCGGAAACTTCAAGAGAGCATTGAGAGAAAGCTTCAGCAATCTGGGCATGAGAATCAGCCCGGGCATATCGATCACGACATCGTTCTGCAGTGTGTCCCTCATTACGGCAAATCTGGCAGTGAGGAGTATACTGCCCACGGCCCTTGCCACGACCAGCATGTGAGAAGCCATCTTTGCCATGTGATTTTCAATTCCCACCATTACGGGACGCACCAGAGGAGCCTTTCATGGCAGTGAAAGCAGCCGAGGAAGCAGCAGGTGCTTCAAGAGATTTCTGAAATATTTCAGAGCTTTCGGCTTTGGGAACGAGATCACGAAAAAGTGGCAAAGGAGAAATAGAAAGCTGGGCAGTTGAAAAATTAACAAATTCAGGACCAAGACCACGAAGGTACCGGTGAACCTTGTCGGCGTCGTCAACAGGACGACCCATGGCAGCCAACTGATCGCACAACGCCTTAAAGGAGCGAGAATACTCAGTGACACTACGAGTACCCTATTTCAGAAGTTGCAAGTCATCCTTGAGACGAATCTCACGGGTCTTCGATCAGTGACTGAAGGAGGACTCCAGTGTAGTCCAAACAGTGTGAGCGGTGGAGAGACCAATCACCTCTACCATAGCTTCTTCCGTGAGAGAGGAAAGAAGAAGAATAAGAAGACGTTGATCTTCAAATTTCCAAGCAGCGTGCTTCGGATTTGGAACAAGGGAAGAATCAGAAGAAATAGTTTCGGGAGGCTCAGGAACAGAGCCATCAATGTAACCAAGAAGGTTTTGAGAGTTAAGAAGGGGAAGAACTTGATTACGCAAGAGAAGATAGTTGGTAGAGGAAAGCTTGATGGTGATCATATGAACCATCATTTGAAGAGGAAGAGAAGAGTCAAAAGCCATTGGATCGACGGAGGTTAATCCAGAAAGGAATCTGATACCATGAGAAGGTTTGTAAAATCACCATACTTGGCTTTGGTGAGGACGTTTTCATTTATAGGAAAAAGTACAAGTTGACAATTTTGTACAGAAATGGAAGGATATATAATCGTATATTACATAACTAATTATGGAAACTATTACCCAAAAATATCTCCTATAATCAAGGAGGATATGATTCACAATCATCCTCAACACTTGTATATAGCAAAACAGTTAAAACAAAGCCCAAAAGAGCTTAAAAAATAAAGGAACATAAGGCCAAAGTAAAGTTAGTTGTATTTTAGTAATTAAAGGCCAAATTCTATACACTTTAGAAAAACTGAACATGACAACGTACAATTGAGCAAAATGGTAGGCTTACAGAGGCTATAAACACTGAGCGACGAGGGAGAAAATCTTCAAGCTCATCGAGAGAGGAGATTGCGTGCGGAGGAGCCAGGGGCTACGCAGCAGTCGTGGGTGGTCAGTGATATGGAAGAACACTGGGGGAGAGAGAGAGAGAGAGAGAGAGAGAGAGAGAACACCGACAGAGAGATCACGGTGTCACGGGAAGAGAAAACTCACCATGAGGTAGAGAGGTGGCTGGCCGTGACCCGGGGTGGAGCTGAGTGGCGTTGGAGTCGTGGTCTAACTGTGGCAAGGTATGGTTCACGCTTTTGGAGAGCAAGTGATATGTTTTTGTTGTAAAGAACAGTGGTTGCCATGTGGGTTGAAAACGTGGAGAAGTGGCTACAGAGGTGCAACTGGTGGCTGTTGCAGTGCACGGTTGGACACACTTGCTCTTTTTTTTAGGGTGATTAAAATAGAAGTTGAGTCTAAGATAGAAGGGTGGGTTTCTTCCTCTCGGCAGTTTCGGTGTGCCACTGGTGGTTGGCCGTGAAGAAATGCAGTGGTCTGTTGCAGATTCCGGGCACTAGGGGCGGGTTGGAGGCTATAGATGGCCTTGCGTGGTCCAGGGGAAAGAAACTGGAAGCTTGGGAGAAAACTGTCTTGGCTTTGTCTTCTCTCTACCGTGACGAAGTTATCATCTATATATATATATATATATTGATTACTGGAAAACCCTAGAGAAAAGAGAGGGAGAGTCTTGAGTATATATCTAATCAGTTAAGCAAAGGCAAACTGTAGAATTGTGGGAAGTTAAAAATCAAATGAGAGAAAAAAAAAAAAAATCAGGAGAGGAGGTGCCAAGGGATTGTTAACGTGCAGTCGAGACGGACGTAAAGCCGTGCATGTCTTGGAGCCTAAAATTATCCTTGGGTTTTTCTTTGAATTTTGGGTCACAAGTCACCTTTCAAACTAGCCTACCTTGCTCAAAATTATCGAACCAAATACCAAATAAAAATAAATCTAGGTCTATAAAATATTAACTGAAATTAACCTAATTAACAAGTCCAATAAAAATTCATAAACCATCAACACCAAAAATTGGACCCGCAAAATATTCTCAAAATTACTCGCTAAAATCTAAGTGGACTTTTCATCCATTAAAAAAAAAATGGACACGAGATTCATACTGGGCGTGGGTGTTACATCTTATGACAGATCTCTTGAGCAATAATGGGGTTTTCTTGGATAATTCTCGCTGGAACAAATGGAGCTTGCAAAGGAGATATTATTTTGTAAAGCAGTTTTTTGAGTCTACCAGCAGGAATATTTGAAATGATTTTGTAAGTGATGTTGCACAATCTAATGGCTCTGTAGTTACTCACATTGGTTGGGGCTTCATTCTTGGGGACGAGTGTAATATGAGTGTGGTTTATCTCGTGAAGAAGATGGTTATGTTGAAGGAAATATTTCATTACAGCTATGATATGTTAGCTTGTAATTTGCCAACTCATTTTGAAGAAATTTGCAGTCATACCATCCAGTCCAGGGGCTTTGTGAGCACCATGGAAAAATAATGCCTCCTTACCTCATACCCTTCTAGGGTGCTACAAAGAAAAGTATTGCTAATAGGGTCGATAACTAGGGCCGGGAATGAGTTTAGATAGTTCCAAAGAAAATTGTGGGTTACTTGATGTAAATGTCTTTTTGAAGTGATTAAAAAATAGTTCTCCAATGTTTGTTTGTCCCAATCTCCAGTTACCTTCTTCATCCTTAGCATATCAATGGAGTTCTGCAACATTTGATTACCGTACTAGCATGAAAATATTTGGAGTTGAGATCATTGGAGGGGAGCCATTTTGTCGTGACTTTTGTTTCCACAATGCTTATTCTCTTTTAATCTGTTCATGGAGAGTTGTGCACAAAGCTTCATCTCTTGCTTTGTTATCACCTGTAAGGGCCAAACGTTGAACACAATCTATTTTTGTATTGCGCGATTTGATTAGCTCCCTTATATGAACAAAGTGCTTGTAGTTTCAATCATTAATGAATTTTTTTTACCACCTTAATATTTTGAGTAAGAATGTAGATAAAGGATCCTTAACATTGGTGGTTCCAAGCAACAAAAATGGTTGTTAAGCGATTCTGGTATCTGAACCAAAAGTCTTTGAATTTGAAGGGTTTGGGGAGTTTTGCAAGAATGCCATTGGCGTCAAAGAGGAAGGGGTGGTGGTCAGAGGAGGTGGCTAGAATTTGGGTGATTGAGCATTGAGCATTGGGAAAAATGATTCTCCATTGAGCATTGGCTAACCCTCTATCTATCATCTCGCAGATATTAGCCTTCCCCTCTCATTATTTGTTAGACCAAGTATCGGAGGAGCCCTAAAAACCTCATTCTATCTATCAGACCTTCATTATGGACAAATTCCATAAGATGACTTTGAATGGTGGATAGGGAGACACCCCCCCCCCCCCCCCCCCCCGCCCCCCCCCCCCCCCCCCCCCTCTCATTATGGGAACATGTGTAATTCATGTCTCCAATACATATCAGGGGCCCTAAATTGAAATTGGAGATGATGACTGACATATTTGTCCAAAACTTTTCTTTTTGTTGCCAATAGCCGGGCCCATAAACAAGAGACATTAGTAACTAGAAGAATTTACACCATAGTACATCAAAATATTGATAATATTACTAGAAATGCTAACAACATCGAAGTGAAGACCAGTCTTTATGTAAGCAAAAGGCATCCTCGTTGTCCATCTGGGAGGTGTATTGAGTTGAAAACCTATGCTTCTTACGAGCTCTTTAGTATTCTCAACAATAGTTTTGGTTTCAACCAAAATGATGGCATTTGGATCATAGTCTCTTATTAAAGCTCCCAACATAAATATGAAGCTACTCTCATGGAATTGGGAGCTTTTCCTAGCTTGCTCCGGCCACCGCTTCGGTAATTGCCCATACCATTGTAGTCCCTGGCTTAAGAGTGTAGGCTGTTGCTTTATAAGTCCTTTGGGATCTACGGTTGTGCTTTTTCCTAGCCCCACTTTTCTTCTTTGCTACATTTTTTTTTTTTTTTAATGGAGGAGTTGATCCAGTGGGGTATTTTCGAGTTTAACTTCATCTGATTCCAACTTGCCTTTCTTTTTAGCAGGTTGAATGTTTTCTTCCTTTGATTCTTCATGTTTTTTTCTCTCAGTATGATGCTCTTCCAAAGGGATTGTTAATGTCATGTGCCATATGCCTTTGGGTTGGGTTTTCAGCAGTCCAAGTCTTTGATCTTGAGGCCTGCGTAAAAGAGAAAAGATTGAAAATGGGCGGCCTTTGTGGTGGCTAGGGGAGCCTCCGATGCCAAAATTAATAATGCTTTTAGAAAGTGTGCAAGAGTGTAGAGAGAGTTCAGAGAGTCTTGAATATAACCCCATTCTGATACATAGGAGTTCCCTTTTACAACTGGCCTCAATGGTTAGGCAGCCATGCCATGCAGCTGGGGGAGGGATGTCCTCCTGAAGTCCCTTTTGCCATACCCATTTAATGTGGCATGGCCTCTAAAGGATGTAATTAATGCGGCGTGATCTTTTGGTGGGCGAATCTAATGCAGCATGATATTCTACTTCACCATAGGGTTCAGTCTCGTCAAGATGACGTGTCCCCGTTCTCTTTCGTCGGGGCAGTTTTCCCCTCATCCTTGGTAGTGGATTGATCTCTACTTTGAGGCCTAAAATTTGGTTATCCGGGTCAATAGCCCTTCAATTGGGTTGGCGGATGGCTCTACCAGTATGGGCTCCTGGGCATTAGGCCCAGCCTCAAGGCTTTTTGGGCCTGGGGGAAAAATCTCCTAACAGTTACTCCGCCAATTCTCATTAGGTTAGGCCATTGGGAATTTTTCCTTCTTTCCTTTCTTTCCAACTTCTTTAACGTAGTTCTTGAAGATTGGATCACGATACTCAATGGTTGTAGTTATGTCTGCCCTCGCAATAATGATTGTCAGGGGGTTTCTTCTTTTTCGCGCTACATCGTGCCAGATTTGAATTGTTCTATCTCCTGCACTCAGTTCGTGGAAGCTGGAAGGTCAACCATAGCTCCCCTACATAAACTCTATCCTGCTTTCGCCGATCCCTTTTTACTTCATTTGCTTTCCCTTTGCATCTCCATTCTTCCCTTCATTTCCGTCATCGTGCTTACTCAAAATGGCTGCCAAAAGGACAACTGAACCTATGAACTTTGACGAGCAAAACCAGCCCGAGGCTGGTATTTCGGAGTAAGGCTACATCGGCCATTACTAGTACTCAGAGGCCTCTCACAAGTTTCTGCAGTCATTGATTTCCACCTACTGCATACCTGACACGGTGTTCTTCAAAGTTCCTGGGCCTCGAGAGGGGTCCTCGACCCTGATGATTCCGCATTGCCCATTGCTCTCTTTCCCAGCATGTTCTCTTTCGGGTAGGCTGCCGTTTCTTCACCCTCTAGGAAGTTCTGCACCATCTTGGGCTAGCTCCTGCCTAGCTCCATTTGAATGCTTGAAGAATACTAATATATTGCTGCATCCTATGGCGACATGTGCTGCTTCAAGTATAACCTGAAGCATACTGACTTGACCGACCACAAATTCTTCCTGACCCATAATGTAAAGAGGGGTGCCGGGACAAGATCGCGAATTGGACCAACAAGTTCTTCTTGGTATCTAGCCAAGGATGGGAGTCCTTACTGGGAAAATTAGTCGTGCCGAGTTCTCGATCGGGGCCTAGTGGGGTGTAGTTCCCAAGGACAAGGCCATGTATCCAACACCCACGTCTGAAGAGTTGCGCCGCATCGCCATCGTTAAGGAGTGGGCAAGGTAGCACCCCCTTCTTGTTCATCTAGAGGTTCTTCAGGTCTACCTCCCATTGGTCACACTATCCTTGCCAGTCATGGTGCTTCCATTCTCCTACAAGCAGCCTTGCCGAAGAAGTGCTCTCCGAGCCTTCCCCTCAATGGAAAAGGGAAGAAGCCTCGCACAGAGGCAACCAGGGCTGGCAGCGACCCTTCATCTCCTTTGGGTCAACTGGTGGTGGCGGTCATAGTCTAGCGGCCAAGGCCCACAATGCCTGTTCAAAGTCCAACCACTCAAGTATCTCCCGTGGATCCTACCCATGGGCTGGGGAAGGGCAAATCCTCTAGCCTTAGCACCTCGGCCACTCCTCATTCATCTATTGCTTTAGTCGTCGAGCTCGTGGTGGTTGCTAACTCAGAGGTTCCTTTGGTGCCCACGGAACCGCAGGATACGACTCAGAGGGATAACTTGCTCCAAATGCACTTATAGGGGGTCCTTCTGGAGAAGGCTCCTCATCAACTGTTAGTGTTTAAGCCACCTCCTAAAGCCAATGTGGAGATGACTCCTTCTTCAGCATCCACTACCCAATCTGTGGCTGGGGATCAAGAGTCTGAAGATGCGTCTAGTGACTCCGTAGAGGTGTCCGACCCTGCCAAGTGGAATACGTTTGTTCAAGGGCCTTCTCGGGGTGAAGCTTCCCCAGGCGATATTGTAACACCCATACTTGTGCTGGGACCTTTAGAAAACGATTTTAAGAAAATAGATGGGAATTACCATTTTTTTTAAAATTTCTTTTCATTTCATGCTGGGATACAAAAAACTTCATGTTTATAATATAAAACTTGTTTCTTAATTTAAAGGGTTACAATGGAAAATATTAAATTTCATAAATTAAAATCTCTCATACAAAATGTTATGCCTAGGTTTCCATGCTTTTCCTCTTGTGCCGTGTCCATCCTAATACTTCATGCTCATCTTGTCCCTAAAAGGGCACATATAAAAACTAAAATGAGTTGATAACTCGTAAGCATTACTTTATACAGTTAAAATATAACAATATAGGTTTTCAGTCATGCATTTATCATTCCATACATACAATACATAGATATTCATTTCTTTAAAATGTTATGAGGTAGGGTTTTTCTTTAAAAAGGGTTTTTTTTTTTTTTTCCGTAAAACAGTTCCCCATGCCTCGCTGCCTTCATTTCTTAAAGAGTCTTAGCATACATACATTCTTTCTTAACATGCATTCATTTTTTCTTATCACTTTCATTGGCCGTTGCACACTGTTACGCCCCATGTTTGAGGGTTAGAGGTCTTTTGGACCTTAATTTCGCCCATGGCCATGGGTTACGAATCCATTCCATTAGGGTGCAACACTAGGTGCACTACCTATACTATTTACCCAGCATTGCAATCTACCCAGATTAGTCCTTCGGTACCATTATTCATTCAATCATGGCCGTTACGTATTTTTATCATTAAACATTCAGTCTTTTCATTCAGATCAATCCTTTCAGTTCTTTTCATTTCTTTTAGTTCTTTCAATCCTTCAGTACATTCATTCATAAAAGTCATTTAAAAACATGAGCTTAAACATCATCTTTCATGGTATCATTTAAAACATCAGTTTATGGCATCGTTTAAAGTATCAGTTCGTAGGGATATTTAAAAACACTTTCTTCGCATCCTTTAAAGCATCGCTTATAGCATGAGGCGTCAGCCTCACATTTCATTTCTTAAAAATACAGTCAATACTTATTACGTATAACATTCATTCACATGCATACACTTACATACTTTTGGGTGCATAAAAATGGACTGCCAAGAAGGGCCGTTACATACTTATTCTTGAAAACTTAAACTTAGTATTCTTTAGTACATGTCATTTCGTAAAGCATTGTAAGGAAAAGCATTTCATTTTCATTTTCATTTATTTAGAAGATTATAAAAGAATATGAGCGTAATACTTACCTGGACTCCATGCCATATTCATTTCATGCAATCCATTCATGTGCATGTCAGATGGCAACCTACATGCATACACATAACCTTAACGTCATTCTCAATCTAGTACCAAAGCAACTAATTTAGAAATAGAACTACACTTCACTTGGAACACTTTCCGTATATCCCTATGTTCTTACGTGTCATTTACTATGCTAAAACCTTCGGAGTCTATTTACAGTCACTACCTCCATCTTCAATGTCTTCCTTATCACATTTCCTCTTTTTGGGATCCACTTGTGTCACCTTTTCTAAATTCAGTGTTCTACTTCGAGGTGTTATCTTTTAAAATGAACCTCCGTGATTCACCTTAGAGTTATGACACTAAGACTTTCGTCTTACTCTCCTATTAACCACATTTCGATGCATGACTTAGACCAACTAAGTCACGCATCCCAATCCTAGACAACATATCTATTACCACCTTCATGCATCCTAACCCATACTCAATCATCATTCTCATCCATACATGCCACATGACTTTAAGCCAACTATGAGGCTTAAACATTGTGTAACCATGATTAGGGCAGATTACCCATTATATATGGTAAATCCGTCTGATATATGTGTCTCACCAGATGTACATGTACCTTACCCTTTATCACCTAACATCAACTTATAGTTCATTGAATGCCAGCTTGTATAAACAATCTCCATACTCCGATACCAACGTCTATTTAAACCCAATCAGCAAGCCTTCCTACTTCCCGATCCCTTTACAAGTTTATCCCAACACTTGATACGACAAGGCTCCATTCACAATTACATCTCCGTCACGTCACATAGCTCAAGACTACTCCCAAGCTACATCGTGACACCCATCACTATGACAGGGTCACATCACAACTATTTCGGGACACTGTTCCACAGTTCCCGACACCACACAATATGCTCTACGCTCCTCAACTACGACATCCCGACCTTGGTGACACGCCACCCGGTGCATCATGACACTATACAGAGTACACTTCATGTGAACTCTCTTCCATCCACACTATGCCACACATCACTATGATACACACCACACAGTGCATTGTCGCACTATATGGAGTACACTCCACGTGTACTCCCTTCACACACGCTACGCCACATCACCACTATGGCATACACGCCATATGGTGCATCACTCCATCACATGGAGTACATTCCACGTGTACTCCCTTCATAACACTATGCCGCATCACAACTACGGCACACACCTCACACCTATACTTCACAACACAGTCCACAACACTATACAGCACACTACACAATTAAGCCCAACACTTCACTATACAGCAAACTCCACAATACTAAAAACACAGTCCACAACCTATCAACTAACATTTAATATAAATAACGAGGGATAGAGGGTATATCATTGATAGGATAACTCGTGTGTTGCTCGTTGCCCGTTATAGTCAAAGGCGTCAGAAGAGTTGTACATGGTGGTTAAACTGCTTACAGTGGCTGTTTGGGCTATTAGAGGTGGCTACAGGTGTGGATCTAAGTGAGAAAATGCTTGGTCGTGGTCATAGAGTGGTGGCCTCATGGTGGTGCTGAGGTGGCATGCGGTGGATGAACAATGGTTCGTGAAGGGAGTTTGGGCCATGGGTCTCATGGAAATTGAGAGGGAGGGTTGGTTGGTTGATGGTTGGACATGGAGGGCTTGAGAGAGATGCGGTGGAGTTGTGGTGGTGAGGTGGTGGCTGTACGGTGGTCCAAGGCTGCAGATCTAGCCGTGAGGTGGAGAAACACCCATGAGAGAGTCAGGGAGAGTGAGAGAAGTGGGGACTTCGACTGGGCATGGGGATGGCTGGGTAAGATCATTGGTGAGAGGAGGTGGTCGTTGGTGGTGGTGTGGTGGCCTGGGTAGCCATGTACAGTGACGCATGGTGGAAAATCCGTGCATGCCGTGTGCGCTTGCATGAATTGGTCCAATGGAAAGGGAGAGAGTTGGGGGAAAGGAAGGCCATGGAGGTGGAGCCAGTGAAGTGGTGGAACTGATGGTAATGCTTGGTGGCCCAGTTGGCCACGTACAGCAACTCTATGGTGGGTAGAAATGGTGAACCCATTTTGGTTGGAGGGAGAAGAAGAGAGAGGGAGAGCTACTGTGCGCTTGGGTTCCACATGGAGGGGTCGTCGGCGTGGGGGGGAGTCACCGGTGGGGTGGTGGAGCTGGGGTGGTGGCGTGGTGAGGCTGGGCACGGTTGATTGAGGAGATCGAGTGAGGGAGAGAGAGCTTCTCGTGCAAGCTAAGGGAGAGGGTGGAGAGAGAGGGAAAGAGAGGAAATAAGGTAAAAAGGCTAGAGGCTTGGATATTTAATTTAGACCCTTTGTCTAGGAATCTATAAAATGATCTAACAATCAGCTTAAATACTGATTTGAAAATGCTTAAATATTTATTTAATTTAAAATACTGAGAGGAATTAAGATAGAATATTATTTTATAAACTAAGGTTAATAAAATAATATTCCTTCATCATTAATTAAAATAATGAAGTCTTGTTAATTACTTGAAGAGAATAAAACTATTTAAATTAATTTAGAATTTTCAAAATAATTTAAATCTCAAAATATTTTTAAATGACTACATTATTTAAATTAAATAATTTTTCACAATTATAATATTTTTGGAGCTCTTCAAAAATATTATGATTGTGTTATTTAAAATTAAGCTTAGTCCAATAACATTGGAAATATCCTATATAAATATTTACAGGACATTTAAAATATTCATAAGCTTTAAAATATTAGACTTGCTTTAAAAATCACTTGATATCTTTTGAAACACGCCATCGAGGCTCGACACACAAAACGAGACTCATAACTATAAGAGAAAGAATGAGCGGGTTGTTATAGATATTATGGCCACAATCGTTGCTGCTCAAATCATAGATGGGTATGTCGTTGGGCTGGGCAATGAGGCTTCATGGATGGAAGTCAAGTCCCTCGTATCTACCTCGCCAACTGATAAGCGGATTGTGGTTGTTGCTATGACGCCCGAGGAGGTTAGCCCGCTCATCTTGGGTGAGGGGAAGGATCACTCGCTTCTGTTGCCTGTCGTGATGGGTTGTAAGAAGCCAACATGTTGGTTGACTTCATCGTTAACAGCCAGGAGGCAGTTGAGAAGGAGAATCAGAAAATTCACTCTGTGGCGATGATGACCCTCCACTACGCAAGCGGGAGAGATATTGCCTGGAGGCAGAGCTAGCGATGGCGAAAGGATGGGTAGTCCTTGACTGGACCCACTCCTGCTTGTTGATGCCTACAAGGAAAGTAAGTTGTGGAGCAGCTGAGGGCTTGTGACTCCCCCAATTCCCATGTACGGACACGTGGAAATCGAAGCGTCGGAATGATGACAACATGGGTCACACACATCGCCAAGTGCCAAGTGTGTGTACATGCAACAAGTGTACCATAAAATTACGCAGCGGATAATAACAGTCTTATAACTAAGTACTAAAATTTTTTTTATTTAAATACAAACTCATTTAAAGTACACATAATAAAATATTACAAATCTCAAAAATCGTTTCAAACCAAATTACAAGACATACAACTAGTAGAGATAATTTTTGACATAAACAACTCCAAATCAAAACTCTGGCCGAGCCGCCTCCTTGAGTTCAGCCTCCTCTTCCTCTTCAACATTTGCATCAAAATCTACGATACCAAAAATGGTGCCGCAGGTAAGTAATAATCCAAACGCCACAAGATAAAATATATTAAGCTCAACAAGATGCATGAAAAGATGCCAAATGCACATATCCCATAAATCTATATTTTTTCCACGCATGCCAAAATTCTCATTTTGGCCCAAAACATATCCTTTAAAACTAGTCATTGCCATTATCCCAGATAATGGTCCAAACCAAGGAAACCACAATTTTCTCAGAAAATGGATCACAATAACCTCAAACAAAACTTCGCCATTTTTCCAGAAAATGGCCCATATCCAGTATCCAAAACCAGTTCCAATTTATTGCATGCACCATGATCTCTCCTAGGATCATCTGCACACTCTGACTCCTATGCCACACCGCAGGTAACGACTATGCATGTGACACCTAAACGAGCGATGCCCAGTCTCGCACCCAGCGCGCACCTGGACCAGGCCATCCTCTAGTCCCTGCCAGCTTAGGGACCACGGAGTCGACACGACAGCGTTACCGTATCGTGTGATCCGATCGTCGCCCAGCGACAATCCAAGGGATGTCACTCAGTATTATCCACTCCCGAGTGAACAGAGGAGCTCTACCGAGATAATACCCCATCCCGACTTGGGGTTGTGATACACACACCTGAAAATCCATTTACACATATAAAACCCATTTTTCTTAATTTAATACATGCACATGAATGCACCATGCAATGCACACCTCAAGATACAATCTATCCAACAAATCATAATATCAACAACAACCAACCAAACAACTCCATCCTCAAATCCATCCGACCTCCGACTCCTCAAACTCAGTCCGGAATAACCAACCTATCAATGAATTTATTGTAAAAGCAATAATATATTTAAATCTAAAGTAGAGTTTAAAAAATACTTACAGCACTATATACTAATTTTTGAAGAATCAAGGAGTTGCAAACGGCGGAGAAAAAGCAATGTAACAGTGTAAAATACACTGTGACTGTGGGTTTTAAAATAACCACTTTTGAACGGGAAAAAACCAAGACTTGGGATTGATAGGGAATGACCTAGAGGTATTTTTGAAGCTAATGGAATTAAGAATGGGCCGTGGGTGGCGGAGGAGATGGCGATGGAAGCGAAAAATGGTAAAAATGAATATGAGCTCGTGGGAGCTGCTCCGGCAACAAATCGGGGCTGGAAATGGGTGGTTTAGGACGGCAAGATGTAGGTGATAATGTGGTAAAAAAATGGTGGCCAGAGGTGGAACGACGGAGGCGAAATGGCCCAAAAACCGTGCAGCTTGGAGGAGCTCGTGGCGGCTAACGCTGGCTCGGATGGAGGTGAAATTTGGTGGGGAGATGTGCCGGCCGGAGGGGAAGATTTCTGGGTGGGTGGCGTTGACCACGTCGCCGGCGAGCGGCGGTGCTGGGCGGTGGAAGAAACGGACGGAAATGGAGGATAGAGAGAGTGTCACACACACGGGAGAAAACCAAAGAAGAAAGAAGAAGAAAAAAGAAAGAAAAAGAAAGAAAATAGAAAGGAAAAGAGAAGAGAAAAAAAAAAGATGGAAAAAAGAAATGAGGTCCAATCCTCACTTTTGGAGTCCAAAAACTGATCCGACGAAAACAACTTTAAAAGCTATAAAACGAATAAAATAATTTAAACATCACATCGAGCTAAAATATAATAAATAACTAGTAAAAACTAACCACATAATTTTAAATCTCATAACAAACTAAAATAAATTACACAGCAATTTAAATTCAAAACGATAATAATATTAAGAAAGCTCTACAAAACAAATATCACAACTAAATAAATCCAATGAAAATACGATAATTTAAAATAAAAGAACTAATATTTTAATTAAATTAAAATACTCATTCATTGAAAATACACGTAAAAATAGGGTATCACATCCTCCCCCCTTAAAATAAATTTTGTCCTCGAAATTTGTAAGGTCAAACATCATTGACAAAGCAAGATACAAGATACAACTCATAACACATTTGGGAGAAACATACCATCATTAACACCCAAACAATTAATGATATTTCTCTCTCTTGTCTACTCCTATAGGCGATTCCATCATACCTGCACTAATCTCCCAATGACCATCACTTCTAGTACTCCTAAGGCAGTTATGTAATCCGAAATCTCCAATTCCACAAAAACTTAATACAACACCCAGTAAACTCCAATGGTTATTATCTTCACGCCATAAACTGTGTTAATCTCAATCGACTCTCATGCTAAAAGAAAACTTCCAAACCTCTATTATATTCCACAAGTTGGTAACCTATTAGTCACTTTTGAAGTAAACCATCAATAAGCATAAATTGCACAACCAATGATTAATCTTCCATTAAAATTTTGAATCACTACTAATTCCTCAAAATCAACACAAAATTTGAATACTTTATTATCTCAAAAAAATCATGCTTCCATGCGCACTCTGATAACTCGCCAAAATACACAAAAGACTATGTCCTCATAAATCAACAGCACGAGCTAACTCAATACCTGAAAACAAGAAAATCATTTGCCACACTTCAATAGAAAATAATATACCTCCAAAAGCCATAAATTATTACTCACTCCTCATTTGGCTCTTGCTACCTTAATCAAAATCAACATTCCGCAAAAATACATCCATTGATTGATGACAGAAATCAATACTAATCAACCTCAAGGCCCCAAATTGAAAACACATAACATCATCCCAAAATACATCTGTCTCTTCTAAAGATAAGGAACATATCCAAAAGGCCCAAATCCTTCCCGGCCAACCAAGCGCCTATAATTTCTATCCGATATCCCACACTTCAAGCTCATTACCTATATTTTGAATAACATCTAATCTTGCAATAACTAAACTCACTATAAACTACCATTAACTTCACCTAGACATAATCGAAACGCTCTTGGTAACTCACCCACCTACTTGTACTCTCAAAAACTTTAGTATTAAAACTTCTAATTCCTTCAATCGCACATCACAAATAAGCCTCAAGACAGACCATACTGTTTAAATCTTCAATCCATCAAAATTATTGAACAACACTCATGGATCCTAACACTTTATTACCCCATACATATGATTATGCTACCCACCATTGATGCATAAGTTTCAACTTCCAAGATTTTATCATACACTGCACATGGCAACCCAACAATATCTTTCCAAATTAATAACAATGTTCATAATTCTTCCAATTAGATGCTCAATCTTCAAAGTAGAGTGTAGCCTCCAGAAATTTAAATTCCTATAGGACCTCAATTCACAACTAATTCCTTAAGGTAATCATAACAATTATTGCCAACCAACATTCCATTGAGTAACACACTTCGACTGAACACTCTAATCGACTCACCACTATCACGTGTCGATCTCATGCATCCTTAGCCAAAACCAATAATCATTCCAACGTACAAGTGATCCATTACTACTATTTCCATCATCTGGACTTATATCCGCAAATCAACATGAATCATTCCTAAATCTGCTCAACTTATACCCTTAAAATTAGCAAACAGCTATTGCTTAAAGTTTTGTACCGAGATTAATCTAAAACCTGCTATTAATCCATTCCCAAAAGTCTATAGATCATAAAGCCTCAATTTCGACCACATTCAATATCAACACAAACCACTTTTTCCAACACCTCGATGGACCTATTTCTTCCGAATCAATAAAAATCATTTCCTAAAATCTGCTACTACAACCTCAAGTTAACAATAATCATTTTCTGAACTAGATCGATATCTTCATTCATTAGAGAAATACACGAACTAGATCATTACCTTCAATCCCAAAAAAAAAAAAAAATACTCCCTTGAAAAAATTTCACACATCAGTAATTCAACTTGGATCAACCCAATCTAATGGTTCCAAACTAATCACTCTCCAAAATAGATCAAGCTAGCACACCAAGTCTGTAAAACTAAGAACTCAACTCTTATTATAAATCGGTCTTTCAACTCTTCAATTCTAAAACTTTAAATCACATAAGAATCATTTTCTGAAATTTCTAAGATCAATGAACTTACACCCCATAATAGAACAATCAATTCCCAAAACTTTCAAAATCTAAAACATTAATGGATAATAAATTATTTTCTGAATTCTCAAGATTGATAGCTTTAATCCAAAACATTCACCTTAAAAACTTGTAAAATCTAAAGCCCCAATTGCCAACAAATTACTCGTCCAAATCAACGAAATTTAAAACTTGAAATTTAATTATTTCCCCCAAAGCTTGTCAAACCTAACACCTTAATTACCATAAACTTATTTTCCTAAAATCTATAAGGCCTCAAACCTTAAATAAAATTCTATTAAACATATCCTTAAAGTTCGTTGAACCTAGACTCTCCTATTCTATAGCCTCGCTACATAAATTCTACAAAATCTAAGACCTCAATCATTTTAAGCGACTTAAAACTAATTCCCCTTATTGCGACGTGATATCCTACTTTACAAAGATTGCCTAAACCATGACATTCCCTTCAGACCTCAACATCATAAAAGCAAACCACACCGCTAAAAATTCAAGCCTACTACACTAAATGTTCATGCCTAATAATAGTATTCTTGATAATACCGCCTTCCTGCCATACGTAACCCTTAACCCCAATTTCAACTCCAAACAAAACAAATCAAAATAAATTAAAACAAAATAAATAAAATAACATACACTGAAATAAATAAAACAATAAAACAACATACTTCCAATTCCAATAAGATCAAATCAAACCAAACCAAACCAACTCAAATGGAATTAAATCAAATAAAATAAAATCAAGTTAAATAAAAACAACTCAAATTAAATAAACAAGATAATATCAACTCAAGCTTTTAAAACTTTCTGGTACTCTACCTATGGGACATGTGGTTTTACCCAGAGCCGAACTGCTCTGATACCACCTGTGACGCCCCCAATTCCCACATACGGATACGTGGAAATCGAATCATCAGAATGATGACAACACGGGTCACACATCCTATCGCCAAGTGCCAAGCGTGTGTACATGCAACAAGTGTACCATAAAATCACGCAGCGGATAATAACAGTCTTATAACTAAGTACCAGAATTTTTTTGTTTAAATACAAACTCATTTAAAGTACACGTAATAAAATATTACAAGTCTCAAAAATCGTTTCAAACCAAATTACAAGACATACAACTAGTAGAGATAATTTTTGACATAAACAACTCCAAATCAAAACTCCGGCCGAGCCGCCTCCTCGAACTCAGCCTTCTCATCCTCTTCAACATCTGCATTAAAATCTACGGTACTAAAAATGGTGCCGCAGGTAAGTAATAATCCAAACGCCACAAGATAAAATATATTAAACTCAACAAAATGCATGAAAAGATGCCAAATGCACATATTCCATAAATTTACATTTTTTCACACACACCAAAAATCTCATTTTGGCCCAAAACATATCTTTTAAAACCAGTCATTGCCATTATCCGAGATAATGGCCCAAACCAAGGAAACTATTGTTTTTCCAGAACATGGATCACAATAACGTCAAACAAAATCTCATTCCATTTTCCCAGAAAACGGCCCGTATCCAGTATCCAAAACCAGTTCTAATTTATTGCATGCACCATGATCTCCACTAGGGATCATCCGCACACTCTGGCTCCTGTGCCATACCGCAAGTAATGACTACGCATGTGACACCTAAACGAGCGATGCCCAGTCTCGCGCCTAGCGGATACTTGGACCAGGCCATCCTCTAGTCCCCTCTAGCCTAGGGACCACGGAGTCGACACGACAACGTTACCGTATCGTGCGATCCGGTCGTCGCCCAGCGACAACCCAGTGGATGTCACTCAGTATTATCCACTCCCGAATGACCAGAGGAGCTCCACTAAGATAATACCCCATCCCGGCTTGGGGTCGTGATACACACGTACCTGAAAATCCATTTACACATATAAAACCCATTTTTCTTAATTTAATACATGCACATGAATGCACCATGCAATGCACACCTCAAGATATAAGTTATCCAAAAAATCACAATATCAACAACAACCAACCAAACAACTTCGTCCTCAAATCCATCCAACCCCCGACTCCTCAGACTCAGTCCGGAATAACCAACCAGTCAATGAATTTATTGTAAAAGTAATAATATATTTAAATCTAAAGTAAAGTTTGGAAAATGCTTACAGCGCTATATCCTAATTTTTGAAGGATCAAGGAGCTGGAAACGGGAGGAGAAAAAGCAACTTAACAGTGTAAAATACACTGTAGCCATGGGTTGTAACATACCCACTTTTGAACAGGGACAAACCAAGACTTGAGATTGATAGGGAATGGCCTAAAGGTATTTATGAAGCTAATAGAATTGAGAATGGGCCGTGAGTGGCGGACGAAATGGCGGTGGAAGCGAAAAAAGGTAAAAACGAAGATGAGCTCATGGGAGCTGTTCCAGCAATGGATCGGGGCTGGAAATGGGCGGTTTAGGACGGCAAGATGTAGGTGATGATGTGGTAAAGAAATGGTGGCCGGAGATAGAATGACGGCGGCGAAATGGCCCAAAAACCGTGCGACTTGGAGAAGCTCGTGGCGGCTAACGCTGGCTCGGATGGAGGTGAAATTTGGTGGAGAGATGCACCGGTCGGAGGAGAACATTTTTGGATTGGTGGTCTTGACCACGTCGCCGGTGAGTGGCGGTGCTGGGCGGTAGAAGAAACGGACGGAAATGGAAGAGAGAGAGTGTGTCGCAAACACGGGAGAAAACCAGAGAAGAAAGAAGAAGAAAAAAGAAAGAAAACTTAAAGAAAAGAAAAAGAAAAAGAAAAGAGAAAAAGAAAAAGAGAAAAAGAAAAGATGGGGAAAAGAAATGAGGTCCAATCCTCACTTTTAGAGTCCAGAAACTGATTCGACGAAAACAACTTTAAAAGGTATAAAACGAATAAAATAATTTAAACATCACATCAAGCTAAAATATAATAAATAACTAATAAAAACTAACCACACAATTTTAAATCCCAAACAAACTAAAATAAATTACACAGCAATTTAAATTCAAAACGATAATAATATTAAGAAAGCTCTACAAAATGAAATTTACACATTTGTAGGGCCTTTGGGGGAACCAGTTTGCTCCTCGTTTTTCCTATATGAGCCTTCATCTCCTCCTCCAATTGTGGCAAGTTAAGTCTCTGACAAAAGCTAGCTGCGACTTCATATGAGGTGCATACCCACGCTACTAGTTGGTCTTAACAGGTCCAGGAGCGCACCATAGGTACCCTGCCAACCTTTGGCTTTAGCTCTTGCATGTAGCACTCTCGCACTAAGATCTATTCTCTCCAGATTTCTCCAACTCCTTAAGCAATCAGGAACTTCATCTTCAGGTGGAAGGTGGAGGTGATTACCTTGAGCTTGTTCAGGGACGGGCAGCCAATGATGGCATTGTAAGAGGAGGGGGCCTTCACGACCAGAAAGTCAACCATGACAAGGGCTGAGTAGGGAGCGCTACCCGCCAAGACAGATAGAGTGATCGTCTCGGCAAGTAGGACCATCTCTTCGGAGAAGCCTTTGAATGGCATCGGTGCTGATTGGAGTCAGGTAGCATCTATCCCCATGTGGGTAAATGCTTCCCAAATTAGGATGTCAGATGAGATGCCATTGTCGATGAGGATCCTCCTTGTGGTGAAGTTGGCGACTAGCATGGTCACCATTAAAGCATCATCGTATAGGTAGAGGAATCCCTCTTTGTCATCTTCCTTGAAGGAGATTACAGGTGTAGGTTTGCTTCTTTTATACTTTTTTGGGCGGTATGCTGCCGAGTACACCTCTCGATATTGGGCCTCCCTAACGTGTGCCTTTCTCCTGAAAGAGGTCGCTTCTTCGCTGACAAATCCCCCTGCTATGGTTCTGATTTCCCCTAATTAGGGATACAACTCACTCAAGTTTTCTTTTTCACGGGCTTTCTTCTCTCCTTTTCCTATAGCTCCTATCAGGGCTTCTTTCTCATTACCTTCATACTTGTTCCTCCCTTCAAATGTGGAGATATCTTGGCGCTGCTTGATCTAAATGGTCGCCTTTTCCCCACATGGAGTGGCAGTCATTCGTGTTGTGGGTGGTCAACTGGTAGTAGGTACAGTAGCGACGTATTGGCTGGTTGTCCTCCTGGGCTGGCTGGCGCTCATCCTTTTGGATGGCAAGGGCTAAGCGGTCCAGTTGAGGGGAGCTCCTCTTTTCGTCCATCGTGCAGCCTCCTATCTGCCTTTTCGCGAGCAAGGCTCCTAGTCGCGGCTTTCCCTTCCTATCCACCAGCTTTAGTTCCTTATTCCTTGGTTCGGTTAAGGTGCATAGTGTGTCCTCGGCATTGATGAAGTTATCAGCCTGGTCCATGAACTCCTATACTGCGGCTAGGTTCCTCTTGGCCAGCTCTGGCATGAAGTAGGATCGAGGCCACAGTCCCTCTAAGAGCACCGCCAAGGTGATCTTCTCATCCTGGTCCTCCGCCGTCATGTGCTCCTTATTGAACCTGGTTAGATAAGCTTTCCAGCTCTTGTCCTCTCCCTACTTGATGGGGAAAAGGAATGCTGCGTGGCACCTTCTTCTCCTTTTTGCCATGAACTACATGAAGAATAGGCAGGCCAGCTCCCTAAAGTTTTTTATAGAGCTGGGTGCCAAGGAACCAAACCACACCCTCGCTGGTCCCTTCAAGGTTAGCAGAAGGCTCTATAGACCACTTCCTTGAGAAAGCCATGCAAGGTTATATGCATCTTGAAGATTTCAAAATGCTCGACTGGGTCCCGGGTCTAGTCATACATATCCATAGGGGGTGATGCGAACCCGCGGAATTAGAATTTCTTGAACTCACAATCAATTTGAAAACTCACCCAAGAAAACCAAAATCAAGTCAATGGATGGAAGAATCTAGACCCATTGAGCAACTCGTTTTAAGAACCTAGATTATATTAAAATCTAAACCCACTGAAGAACCTGTCTCAAGAACCCACATTACGAATGAGGAATGTCACAAAGGTTGTGATTTACCTTTGATAAGTTCAAACGTTCAACGAAGAATAAGAAGAGATAAACTCAACTTACAATGAATAAAATTCATCAGTTTTCATAAACTTTCATATATATATATATATATATATATATTAAAATGAGGCTATAAAGAGTATTTAAACTAAAACCTCACAAAATCCTAGGTAAAATAAAGCCCCATCTTCCAAAAATGCCCATGAGTGAATAGTGCAGCAGCTACAGTACTACGCTACAGTAACTCGGCTATAGTAACCTCTTGAAATCCCAGCTCAACAAAATAATAAATTTTTCAACATGCCCTTAAGTCCTTCTCATAATAAAACTAATTATTCTAAACTAATAAAATTAGTCCTTTAAATGAATTAAACAAGTTGAAAGTCTTAAAGTGCCCAAAGCCTTTGAGTCATGTTGTTGCCCCCTTCCATAGCTTATATCAAATTCATCAACACTGGATCTTCATTCTTTAAGCCCATCTTAAATGTTGGGCTCTTGCTACCTAGGTAGATTACACCAATTCATGCATTACTTCATTGCTCTTCTTAGCTTTTGATCTTGTGATTGCCTATTTGGAACTTGCAAAGGATCTCTAAGGTTCGGTCCACCCAGGGGCCCATCAAGGGGGACCCGAAACTTCAGCGGTAGGGGTACCGCCATCACTTCTGTGATGTACGGTAGGCCTGAGCTGACGAGCAACTAGTCTATCGATGTCAAGGTGCCCATTTTTTACGTCATCTCCTCATATTTTCCCTTAAGGTTGCATAGTTTGTTCTACATGTTCTTCCTTTCTTCATCTTCATCATCATCTCCCCCGACGTTTCTGGACCCATGATGCTCACTGTTGATGGGTTCTTCATCCTGCCTTGGTTCTTGGGCATTATCCTTAAGGGCCTGGTTAGCCTCTCTATTAGTTTTGCCATCGTTACTAGTCTAGTTTCCATGTTTGATGATGTTGCTTCCTCCTGGTCTCGAATTGCCTAAGAACAGGTTCTTGTAGGCATACAAAGGACATGCAAAAGTTTTCTAGGATCCAATAGACAACACCACTATTAACGTCGTGTTTCGTATGACTTTGGATTGGGCTCTCCATAGTCCGAGTCTTCGATCTTGAGGCCTACAAACACAAAGAAAATATCAAAAGGGGTGGCTCTTGTGGTGGTCAGGAGAGCCTCCAATGCCAAATTTAGTAATGCTTTTGAAAAGTGTGCAAGAGTGTAGAGAGAATTCAAAGAGTCTAGAATGTAACTCTCTTCTGATACATGGGGGTTCCCTTTTATACCAGGCCTCGAGGGTCAAGTAGCCATACCCTATCGGCTGGGGGGAGGGATGTCCTCCTGAAGTCCCTTCCGCCATACCCATTTAATGCGGCATGGCCCTATGGAGGATGTAATTAATTAATGCAGTGTGATCCTCTGGTGGGCACATTTTATGTGGCGTGATATTTTGTTTCATCTTAGGGTTTAGTCCTGTCGAGATGGCATACTCCCATTCTCTTTTGCCAGGGTAGTTTTCTCGTGCACCTTGGGTAGTGGATTGATCTCTACCCCAAGGCCCAACATTTGTTTATCCAGGTCAATAGCCCTTCAATTGGGTCAATGGATGACTCGACTAGTATGGGCTCCTAGGTATTGGACCCAGCCTCAGGGCCTTTTGGGCCTAGGGGAAAAATCCCCTAACAAGGATGGTGGGTGATTCGGGCACTATGAAGAGGGGTTGGGGCCTAACGGTCACGAGATTGTTTGGTATGTCCATCTCTCATATATTTCCGTGATGATGGTAGGGGCTTCAAGGTGGTTTGGCTGAGGGGAAGAAAGGGTGTGGGAGGATTGTTGTGCTAGATGAAAGGCTCCATAGGTTTGGGAAAATAGATGAAAGGATGTTTGAGGCTTGGGCTTGGTTGATTGCATTAATATGTGCCTCTTGACTGTGAGCTGGGCTGTGGGAAAAGGATTTGGGCCGAGAATAAGGGTAATACCTGTGCGTGCAGAACGTAGGCTTTTGTTAAAGGCTTTTGTAAACCGTATTAATCCTCCAGAATCGAGGTTGATTACTGGCTATTACAATTAATTGGAGTTTTTCCTATTAAAGAATTGAAACATTTTTGTACATCCAATAAGATTCTTGTATGCTTTTTATACCGCAATGTAAAAGAAAAGGAAACGTTAGAATATTACGCATGCTTCAAAAAAAGCTACTTATTTGTAATCAATTTATTTTTTATTAAATAATTATTTCCTTTTAAAATAAGTCTATCGTCACAAATAACTATTTTCATCGTAAATAACTTGTTATAAATATTTTTTTTGTAATACGTGTTTATTTATATATGTACGTACATATATTGTACATATATGTGAGAACTATTATATATATATATATATATGCATGTCCATGCAGGTAAAATTTCTTAAAAGAGAATTTTATCATTCAATAAAATGACCATCTCATAAACAAATTGTTGGGATAGAAAGTTTGTGCATGTCATGCATGATCGATCAGACAGTCACGAGAACTATGCATTTGACTCCTCGATCCATACAAACATCTTCACCCGCATAATATATGTATTCATTAAAATAGCCAAAAACCACAAGATCGATCAAATTGATTCCTCGATCATCAAATTAAGTGTACATATATTTGCATGCATGAATCATGATATCCAAAACGCGCCTAGATCCATCTCTCCGCCCGCTTTTGTCTAGTGAATTAGAGTTGCCAAATACAAGCCATTGCTAGCCATCTTATGGAGGGCTTGGTTCTTTCTGCTCAGTGGAGATCTTCCATAATCTGATAATGCGTCGTCGCAGTCTCCGAAAGCCGACAGTGCAGCCGAGAGGTTAATATTCAGGCCAGGCTTGTCATGCCTTCTCAGGTTAACCGAGCACGTCCGGAGGTCGCCAATTGCATCCGCGTAGCTTTCCCTGCAAACCTCCCCGGCGCCGGACCTTCCAAGCTTGGCAGCCAACCTCTTCGCCCTGTTGGTCTGGGCAATCAGTTGCCTAATGGCTGAAGACATGGCGGCATATGGATTCCTCAACCCCTTTACTGCTGATCGGCAGATGGCGGGATAGTTGGCTCTGCGGCAGAGGTTACCTCCTAAGCCACGGCGAGCCTCAGCCTGTCCGGCGAGGAGGGTTGTGGCCAATGCCAGAATGACCAGAGATAAAGAGGCGAAGTGTTTGATTGCCATGGCTGGGGGTGGCTTGTTTTTGGCTCCAATTACTGAGGAACGTTTTTGGGTCCCTTCGAATCTGTGATAAGAAGATCTCCGCAGCCGGAGTTGGCACGTAAATGAGGGAGACAGGGAGATTTCCATATAAATAGATACAGATACATGGATGGTGGAAATTAGCTGTTAGACATGTCAATGATCAAAAGCCTCAGCCTCTGGGGAGTTATGTCTGTATTTGGCTATTTTTGGTAACCTTAAAATAAAATGTTTGAACAAAACAGACTTGGTAAGTACTTACATGCATTAGTTTTTGAGGTTTACCATGATTGTAGAAAGAAACCATCTTGTCTCTGTAATTGTAGGCTTTTTGTTGTTCCAGGCTGTAACAGTTAAAACAAACAGCCCGCCCAGTCAAACTTAATATTACGTACCTAATTTAATTAAAATAGCTGGTAAAGCTCCTATGTTTATATAAATGCCGGTATATATACGGACGATTTTTCCGATGTTTATTAATTTTTTGAGTTGGTATATAATTAAAATAAATTATTTTAAAAGAGTAGATAACGAAGTAAATAACTAAAATAAGATGAATAATCTTTTTTTTCTTTATTGTAAAAGAAATATTAAAAGAGTTAAGTGGTACCAAAAGTTTTATCTTCAAAGCTCGTTTTTTAGTCTTAAATGTAAATAAAGTGAATGGGTATATTGTCGTAATAAAGACAATATATAGAATATAAAATAAAATAAAATGATAAAATGAAATGATGAGACGTACGGCTCAATAAAATATAAAGAAAATGCTTTTAAAATTATATAGCTAGGTTGATTCACATTCACTTTTTTTTTTTTCTCTGCCTCTAAAAAATAGATAATTCCTATTCGGATTATATATATATATATATATATATATATATATATATTTATGCTTTTTCACTATTTATCAAAATATTGGTTGTGTGATGAAGAGGACAAAATATCACAAGGCCAATGTGATCTGTCAAACCCGACCCATCAAAAGATTACCACTAAAAACATGTGGGAATTAGTGACAAGCTGGAGTAGATAAAGAAAAAACAAATGTGATAAGAAGACAATAGGAGAAGGCACATGTCAAGGGAGAAGAGTGAAAACATGAGAAAAAAAAGATAAAAGTCAGGCATGCAAGGAGATGAGGTGACGTAAAATCAAATTTCTCATCAACTATTAATAGAGACTTAAATAAAATACGACTTCTTTTATACAATTCCTTCAGCTTTTTCAACCTTACAAAAGAGCACCAGAGAGAGGGTCATCTCCAGAAAATAAGTTTATGACCTCTATTGTACAGAAAAAAATAAGAGACTATAAAAAATTGTAAAATATTCATATTATAGTAGATTTGTCTTTCAAATAACTCATAGACGTAGACCCTATATTGAATCACATAAATTTATGTGTCTATCTCTATTTATATTTTTTGTACTTATTATCCATTTACTACTATGGATATACATATAGATACCGAACAACTATTTCAGACCACGCGGGAGCTCCAAACCATATTGATTGAGGCCCGTGTCGTCACCAAGAGTCGCAAATGGCTCTCATCTCCCATTCCATTCTATTGTGTGATTTTTTAGCATTAACAAGTGATGCATCAAAAATTCATTTAATTGTACATGCATTCTATTTTATTTTCCTTGCCTAAATCACGTACAGATCAGCAACGTCTAAAGATACTGAATTTTAAATTTTTTGACATTTTTATGTTAAGTACTTACGTATGGCCGTACGCACGTTTTTATTGAGTTTGCACAAAAGAACTCCAAAGGTTATAATCATTAAGCTATTTTATTTGTTTGCTATTACCCTATTTTGATGTTCATTGTCTCATCTCATGTGCTAATTATTTTGTTAGATCTACTTATATATATAATAACTTCATGATATTGGATTAAGTTTCGATGAATGCTATATATCTTTGAGCTTCTGATGATGAGTTGGCATTGTAAGCTTTTCAAAAAGAGAAATGTTTATGCACAGTATGCGTGCCTTTTTTTTTTAATTTTTATTTAAGTTTAAGGTCTCATTTGGTTATATAGATGAGTAGGATAAGATGACTAAAAACTTGTGAATAATAGTGAAATAACTTATAAATAGCATGAAATGTTTTTAATTAAGATTTTTATGAGATTTTGAGAAATAATAGATAAAAAGTTGAATAAAAAAATTAAAAAGTTAAAACAGCGTTAGAATATAATTTTTGTTTTAAGATTGAAAAAAATGAATTATTTGTCATGTTTTGATTAGAAGTTTGACAAATTAGTTGTAATGATTAGGTAATAACTAGACGAAAAAATTAAAAGATATTTGTATTTAAATAGTATTTAAATGTTGAGATAAGATAAGATAAGAAAGTTTTAAAAATTAGTGAAACCAAACCTGGCCTAAATCTTAAATAGGATGCTGAAAAATGCAACTTAAAAGTTTTTTCTCTTAACTAGCTAGAAAGAACAAACTAAAGAATCTATTTCTGGAGCATTTTGCAAATTAAGGGCATATTGTCTTGAAAATTATACTAACTAGTCCCAGAATATGATAATGACATGAATATTAATTGAAAAACAGTAATATTATATATATACATGAATATTAATTAAATAAAAAACAATAATATTAAATAAATAATTTGTTTTTTATTTCTAGTAATGTCCTTCAAACTTAAAGTGGGAAACTCTAAAATCAGGAAATTGCCAACAGTAAACCAAATTGGGCCCAGAATGGGCCGAAAGGAGTCCTTGGTCACAAACAAGACCAATAACAATAGGCCACAAAGTGGTTTCAGACCTCAAACCATACTCACAATAGATGTTCAAAATCATGTAAGTTGAGAAAGAACTAATGATAAAAGGTCAATTCAGTTAAACCTCAAACAATATGTCGTTTAGACCATAGAAGGGGTATCAAGTTATCAACTAGTGCTGAGTGAAGTGTGTGGCAATTGGTGGAGACATGTAGATTTTGGATAGAAAATGATTGAACAATGGTGAAAATTCGGCGAGAGAGTTGGAGCCATAAGAGAGAATAAATCAAGCGAATTATTTCACGAAACTAGTTACTTAGCATTGAGCCTGGTGTTGGTAGCAGACTCTAATATCATGATAGAATTAATTTAGTTTATAATAAATATTGAAATGGAAAAGAAAAGAATGAGAATCGATCAAATTTTGATGGCCATATTTTTATTAATCTTTTTTAATTGAATACAAAGCATAGATTTCTATTTATAGAAAAATTACATGGAAATGAAATAAGATAAAGTATTTGATAATTATGAAAATAAAATCTCTCTTTTAGGATAATAATCAAGTGATCAAATTCTTGATTTAATATAATCTCTAATCAACTCCATGTGAACAATTAAATCTATATCAACTAATAGATAAAAAAAATCTCCTCTCTATTTTCTCTCTGGAAATAGAGGTGGTGAAAAGCAGTTACAACTAACTGCAGGGGAAAGTGAGTGTAAGGTAGCTATGGTAGAGTCCGCTGTTGGCGGGATGAAGAGCTTGGAAGATCAGTGGAAGAAGCTAAAACTATCAAAGGATGATAGAGTAGTTGTCAATGTTGGTAAGGAGGCTAAGGAGGAAGTTTGGGCACAAGGTGAGCGTAGCCTAGTTGGGAAGATCTGTCTAGAGAGGCTGATTAGTAAGGAAGTTTTATCAGACACGATGAATAAGATCTGGCGTATCAGTAAGCCAGCTGAATTCCAAGAGGTATGTGATAACAAGTTTCTGATCAATTTTCACTTTGTGGCTGATAAGCAGCGAGTTATAGATGGCAAGTCATGGTTATTTGATAACCATTTGTTTGTACTCAAGGTGTTTGATACTTTTGCTTAGCCGAATGAATGGTGCTTTGATTATGAGTTGTTCTTGATCCAGATCCACAATTTGCCTATGTTTTGCATGACTAAGGAGAAGGGATGCTTGATTGGTGAATCCTTAGGAAGATTAATAAAGATGGATATACCTGCGAATGGTATAGGTTGGGGGGAATTTTTGTTGGTCAAAGTGGAAATTCCATTGAAGAGGGCTGTCGTTCAGGGTAGACGGATTAAGGTGAATAAACAGAATGTGTTGGCTAGACTTAAGTATGAAAAAATGTCTCGGTTGTGTTTCCAATGTGGTTGGTTGACTCATGGGGAGAAGGGGTGTATGCAAGGAGGTGAAGGGTTAGGGAATGGAAAGCCTTCTTAGGAACAATTTGGCATATGGCTTAGAGCTTATGGGGGACTTAAAAGAAAAAATTATAAGAAAGTAGAGGAAAAGCAGTCATGGAGGAGAAAAACAAATAATGGTGATATGAGTTGGGAGAGGAGAGTGCTTTTCATGAAGCTACTGGGGAATGGAAAGGCTCTTTTGAGTCTAAAGAAGGGGAGTCAACTGAGATGAAAAGGAAGGAGAGTCAACAGAGGTGAAAAGTAAGAGGTGTGAGAGGGCAAGGGATTAGGGTGATAGTGGAAGGGAGTTAGTGTTGGAGAAGGAACTAGAAGGGGGAGAGGAGAAAATTGCTAACATGAGAAGTGGGGAAGAGCAAATTGGGATAGAAGAAGAGGCTAATGAGGTGAAAGGGAAGGAATCCATAAGATGTAAGGAGGGGGCATTAATTGAGGATTGCGGGGGAACTATGGAAGAAAAGACTAAAGGCAAGAAGACTTGGAAAAAGAGAGCAAGAAAAATGGTTAAACCAAAAGGTCAAGGGATAATTATAAGGAAAAAGAAGAGGTTGCCTAGAAGGGAGGGGAAGGAGCTGGTTGAAAGTGGAGAAAAGAAAGTTAAGAAACTAAGGATGGAAGGTGGAGAAGTTGAAGGTACAATTGTAGTGGCAGGAGCTGCAAGGTAGCCCTGCCAGGATCAATGAGGGCCCTGAGTTGGAACTACCAAGGGTTTGGCAACCCTTGGACAGTTCAGTTCCTTTGTAAAATTGCAAAAGAAAAGTTGCCAAACTTTATCTTCATTATGGAGACAAAGTTGAAATCAAAGAAAGTTGAAGTTGTGCAAAAGAAATTGGGATTTGAGTGTTGTATGGTGGTGGAACCGTGAGAATAAAGTGGAGGTTTGGTGATGATGTGGAAGGATGTGGAGGGGGTTGAATTGTGGAACTACTCACAGTGGTATATTAGTCTATGGATGAAGTATAAAGGGGAGAGTTCTAAGTGGCTTTTGAATGGTTTTTATCAGCATCCAGAGGCTGCTAAGAGGAAGAGTTCTTGAGAGCTTATACAAATCTTAAAACCTTCAACTGAGGTGGGTTAGTGTGTTCTAGGAAATTTTAATGAGATAGTATCTCCAGGAGCGAAATGGGGGGAAATGAAAAGAGGGAGGGGCAAATGGAGGATTTTAGAGATGCTTTATCTAATGGGGGATTAAGTGATCTTGGGTGGAGGGGCATTAAATATATATGGAGTATTGGTCATGCTGATGATTCTTTTGTTAAAGAAATGCTTGATCAAGCTACTACTAATCAAGCTTGGAGAAGATTTTTTAATAAAGTAGAAGTGGAAACTGTGGCAGCTTGGTGTTTTGACCATCTAACTATTTTGCTTACATATTCAAGGGATAGTTTTACTCTTGAGAGAAGTAAGAGAATATTTTGATATGAAATGAGTAGGGACAAGGACGAGGAGTGTGGGGAAATAGTGAAAGGAGTGTGGCAGAGGTATGGGATGGAGGGGAGATGTATTATGTCAAAGGTTCAAAGCAAGCTTAATTCATGTCGACAAGCTCTAGGTTTATGGGTTTCAAAGAAGTTTTCAAGGAGAGGGGCAAAGCTTAAGTCCTTGTCTGGTAAACTCAAAGAACTAAAAGCAGTAGACGAGCCTAAAAATATTACTGAAATTAAGAGGGTAAGCAGTAAGTTAAATGAGTTGCTAAAACAAGAGAATGTTTGGGGGCAGCAGAGAGCTAAGGCTCATTGGTTGCAACAAGGGAATCGTAATACAAAATTCTTTCATACTTGTGCAAGCCAGAGAAAGAAAAAGAATACCATATCTGAGGTTTCTAATTCCCAATGGTGCTTAATAAGGGAGCAGGCAGATATTGAGGTAGCTTTTAAAGAGTATTTTTCTGAAGTCTATACTACCAATAACCCTTCTTAAGCTAATATAGAGAGGTGCATTGAAGATATTGAGCCAAAAATCTCTAATGATATGAGGAGAGATATGGAAGGGACTTTCAGAAGGGAAAAAGTGAATGTAGCTCTTAAGCAAACGTCACCTTGGAAATCCTCTAGCCTGATGGCTTTAGGGTTGGCTTTTTTCTGAAGCATTGGGGGGTTATTGGGAATGATATTGGTTATGCAGTTTTGGAATTTCTAAATGAGGGATCTATGATGGCAGACCTAAATCACACTCATATAGCTTTGATACCAAAGGTGAAGGAGCCTAAGATAGTGATGGAATTTAGACCAATTAGTTTATGCAATATCTTGTACAAACTAATTTCAATGGTCCTTGCTAATCTAGTCAAAAAGGTTCTACATACTGCTATTTCACAGAACCAAAGTGCTTTTATTTCTAATAGACTCATTACTAACAACATTATGGTTGCTTTTGAGTTGCTTCACTCAATGGAGTCCAACCAAAAAGGAAAGACATGTAATATGGTTGTGAAAATTGATATGTATAAGGTATACGATCGTGTTGAATGATCTTTCTTGCAAGCTATGTTGATTAGGTTGGGGTTTGGGGTGAAGATAACTAAGCTACTAATGTTGTGTGTCCAATCAGTAAGCTACTCGGTGGTTGTGAATGGGAGGCCAGGGCAGAAATGTTTTCCTTTGAGAGGGTTGAGGCAAGGTGATCCACTATCCCCCTACTTGTTCCTTATTTGTGTAGAAGGAATAAGTCAAATGTTTATGAGGGCTAAAAGGGAATGTGTGATAAGGGGAGTAGTTGTAGTAAGGGGAGGGTTAAGGGTCAATCATCTGCTTTTTACAGATGATTGTGTGATCTTTGGAAGGGCTACTTTAGAGGAGTGGAGATGTATGTATGCTATACTTGAATGCTATGAGAAGGCCTAGGGTCACAAACTCAATAAGCACAAGACCTCCATTTATTTTAGTAAAAATACAAAAGAGAATATAAGGAGAGAAATTTACAAGGAGGCTAAATCCTATATTTGTGATAGATATGAGAAATACCTTGGTTTGCCTGCCATTGTAGGTAGATCAATATACAATGCTCTAAGGAGACTGAAAGAGAGGTTTTGGAAAAGGATTCAGAATTGGAAAAATGGCTTTTTCTCAAAAGCTAGGAAAGAAATTGTGATCAAGGCTGTTTTACAAGCCATTCCTACATATATGATGAGTGTCTTCAAACTGCCTCAGAGATTGTATGGTGAGATTAAGCAACTCTTCTCTATGTTATGGTGGTCTCAATATAAAAATGATAATGGGATTCGTTAGTGGAAGTAGAGCAGGATGGGGCAGAGTAAATTGGGTGGTGGGTTGGGTTTTAGGCAATTAGAAGATTTCAACTTGGCTATGTTAGCCAAGGAGAAAGTTGAAGGACCCTACTTCTTTAGTGAAAAAAATTTTTAAAGATAAATATATAAAAAATTTCCCTTTCCTTGAAGCTCCTTTGGGTAAATCCCCTTCCTTTATTTGGAGGAGTGTATGGTCTGCATTAGGAGTGATAAGGAGAGGTATGAGGTGGAGGGTTGGGAATGGAAAAAATATTAGAATGGGGACAAAAATGGTTGCCTAAACCTGTTACTGGATGTGTGCAGTCTCAAGTGAAAATTTTCCAGGCTAAGGATCGAGTGTGCAAGCTAATTGATGAGGCTAGTAGAGGATGAAAAGTGGGTTTGGTGAGACAAATTTTTGATGAGGATGAAACTGAATTGATACTAACTTTACTTATTAGTCCTATGGGAGCAAGATAGATTAATTTGAAAACCTTCAAAAGATGGAAAGTACTCAGTGATAAGTGCTTATCATATGGAGCAGCAAGTTAGGAGGCAAAGGGGTGGGAGACCTCAGGGTATGGCAGAAAAGAAGTCATATGGAAGCAAATTTGGAAGCTAGGGGTTGCAGGTGCAGTTAAACATTTCTTGTGGAGACTAGCTAATAACATTTTGCCTACTATGAAGAACTTGGGTCAAAGGAGGGTGGTGGAGGATGCAAAGTGTCTTATCTATTTGACAAATGAGGAATCGATGATGCATGCTATTTGGTGGTGCCATGCGACTACTGATGTTTGGGCTAAGATTGGCAGCCCAGTATAGAAAATAAGGGTCGGAGTGACAACGTTTTTTCACCTATGGGGGGAATTGTACAATGAACTCTCTGCTAATAATATTGAGAAAATGATAATGATTATGAGGAACATATGGCATAGAAGAAACAAATTTGTGTTTGACAAAAAATTCTTAACTCTTGCTAGTGTTGTATAGCTTTCATTTGCAGGATATGAAAACTTTAAGAAGGCTCAAGGGCTGCTAAGGGGTGAGATGAACCAAGTTGCTATCCAGCCAGCTATGAGTGGAGGTAAGGGGTGGAGGAAACCTAGGGGTTTAATGCTGAAGGCCAATTTTGATGCTGCTATTAATGTGTCTTCTCATAGATTGAGAATTGGTGTGGTAATCAGAGATTGTGAGGGTGAAGGTTTTGCTACAAAATATTCTGTTAAGGTGTTAAGTGGTTGTGTTTTTACTGCAGAATGTTTTGCTTTTTGGGAAGTTATGGTGTGTTGTGTGAAGATCAAGGGCTATGGAATGTTATGTTTGAAGGGGAAGCGAAGGGAGTTATTGATGTTGTGATTAAGGAAGAAAGGGATGACTCCAGTTCTAGTCATTTGGTGGAAGTCTTGCAGGAGAAACTTAAATGCTATTCTAGGTGGGAGGTGGATTTCACTCATTGTGAGGGCAACAAGGTTGCTGATCACCAATTAGCTAAAATGGCATTACATTGTGAGGAAGACTTGTATTGGATGGAGGAAGGTCCTAAGATAATTGCTACTCAGTTGAATATAGATAAAATGTATATTGTATCTGATACAAGTTCAATATGAATAAAATGAGGGTTTTTTCAAAAAAAATAATAATAATAGATAAAACAATTATCTTCAAGGTGTTGTAATTAGACTTATGTTATTTTTTTCTTACATTCTAAAACACTAGAACATGGAAAAAAAAAAAAGTTTAAAAAATAGGTCTCCCTCTATCTTTCTTAAAACCCTTTCTCCCCCTTCTCTATAAAAGACCAAAAGCCCTAATTGATTTTCTGCCTAGGGAGAGGGATTAGATGCACTTGCCTCATCTCATTCTCCTCTAAGGTACAACTTTTTCCTTATTCTTTGCTAATTTTTCTTTATTTTCTCCTTAGCTAGGTTGGCAAATGATAGATTTATTGCCCTCTAACCACTTAAAGACATCACGCGTCACACCACATAAGGCCTTAGGTGCAAACCCACAAAAGAGCCATGAACTGCAATCATTCGACTAGTGCTTGAGGCTCATGTGCCTCCATGATTCTAGCACTTTGATAACTACACATCACATGCGGCATCAACAAGTTCTTTAGCCTCACATCTTTAAGATGCATCGTATCTCACTCCATTATTGCCGACCTGTGGACCTTATGCACCAAGATAGTCACTGATCTACTTTGGATGCCATCGAGGATCATGTTTTTTCAGCTCTAGCTATCCAACTGTGTTCCTACTATCCCTGAAAGAGAACACTGAGGTAGTGGATGTGGAGATTTCCTACAAAACACACCAAAATAAACAAATGCATTGTCTTTTTATTGATCGAGGTTTCAAGGCACAATCGATCGACCTACAAGTTGGATCAAAACAAAAAGCCTATGGTGATCGCCTCCTTAGCTCTACTAAGGAATATGGGTCAAAACTTATGGTCATTGTCCCTTTATTTTTAATTTATATTTGCAGTCAAAAGGTGTGCAAACATTTCGCACTTCTTTCAAAAAAAGTGAGTAAATATAAGACTTATATAGAAAAACTAATTTTTTAATGGTAGATTCCACTCTTTTTCACAATGAATAATATATAGTCCTTGCACAGGCTGTGATTATTTTTAGCATTACTCTTTTTAATTTAGGTCTTGCTTGGATAGTCAGATGAGAAGAAATGAGATATTCTATAAATAGTAGTGAGATTTTTTAGATAAGATGAGATGAGTTAGTTTATAAAAGTCTGTGTGTTTGGATGTAGAAGTGAGATGAGATCATTTTAACTTGTAATTGAGATTTGGTAAAGTAGTGGGTTCACTAATTATTAAAAGGTATTTGTAATGATTGAATTTTATTTATGAATATATTCTCATTAACTAATATCAATTATTAAATAAAATACTTATAAATATATTAAAATCACAAAATTAAACTTTTTATTTATTCATTTATATAATTCAATAATTCTCAAAAATATCAATTTTTTTTTATAAAACTGGGTTGGCTCAAATTCCCACCTAAATGATAAACCCTAAAAAGCAAAAGCCTAACAAAGATTTTTCATCACCCTCTCGTTTCAGTTTGTCAAAATGTATCCTGGATCTCTTTTACAACTAATTTACTATTCATTTTCAAACAACCAATAAAATCATACCACTCTATTAAAAATAGATTTTAATATTATAAATTTACCTTCTATTTCACGTAGAGTTGTTAAATAATTGTAAAATATTTGTAAGGTTATCATTATCGTTGCCAAAAACCCTACTGTTATCATTATCCTTGCCAAAAACCCTACCTACTCCATCAGAGGAAGGCTACCTTTGTCTCTATGAATTCCAACCTCGCACAAGAAGCAAAGATGGTGAAGAAGAGCAAAAGTAAGCAAAGACCCTTTTCCCCTTCGACAATCAAATCTTTAAAATCCTTTCCTTATCTTTTGTTGCTTATTTTTCGTCATTAATGTTGTTTTTCCTTTTTTTCAGAGCAAAACCAAGATAGTACCATTGAAGCATAAGCACAAGGTCATAAGGAATTTGGAGGAGCACTACAAGAAGAAGGCCAAGAAACTTGGCCTTATGCGAAAGTAGAAGTCTGATAAGGACCCGAGCATCCCCAACCACTAGCCCTTCAAGGAATAGGAGCTCAAAGCACCTGAGCTCTCAAGGAAGTGAGCATAATGGAGAGAGGCACAAGGGGAGAAAAGCAACTAGATTGAATGGTGGTTGTGGTCATCTTTTTTCTTTCCCCGATGGTAAATGTTATGGGACATGTCAGTTGCCCAACATGTTGTTCAATCAATAAATAGTAGTGAGATGTAATGAAATCAAGTAAGATGAAATAAATTTGTTTGGTTTACCGTTTGGATACACAAACACCCTCTCCCATACAAAACCATCTGATATGGTTTTGGTCTCATCTTAGGAACTAAATGGGGCCTTACTCGCCCTCCCTCTAAGCAGTCACCACAGAATCAAGTCTCTCCTTATCTCTATTTGCACTCGACACAACCTCGAATGATACTGAGTTACTACATAGAACTAGGCTATACATAACTAATAAAAAATATCATATTAATTTCTGCAATATTCTCATATACTCTTTCCCTATAAAGAAAAGAGAAACTTGTTTGCAATTGGCAGTGCGCAACTGGCACAGAGTCGGTGACGTGGGATGTCCATATGTTTTATTTAAATGGCCACGTTTCACTGCTTTGCAAACTTCAGATCAAAGGAGTCCCTGCAAAAGCCTAAACACTCACATCTAATGGAAGAAACTAGGAGTTTTTGCAAATTTCTATATCATGTACCAACAATGGTAAAGGCAAGTTAGCACAAATGGAAGCCATGTCAATCTACAAAAAGAAAAGAAAAATATAAAGAAAGAAAAGGAATTTTACGCCAATAAGAAAAAAAAAAATCAAATTCTAAGAAATAGGTTTTCCTGTTTAACTTTCAAAGAGCATCAAAAAGATAAAACTAGAGCAAAGATAGAGAGAGAGAGAGAGAGAGAGAGAGAGAGAGAGAGAGAGAGAGAAGGCCATGTCTATTGTACTCACTTTTCACCACATGTTCTACATCTACAACTAGGGGTGTAACGGTCCGGTTTGATTCAGTTTTAAAAAATTTTTAGAACCGAACCGGTTACATCAGTTTTGCATTTTTTAAAAATGATTCCGCATCTATTACTTTCATAAACCGATACTTCCAATTTTACCAGTTCTGATCTGGTTTTAATCAAGTGTCAATTTATATCATATATTAATATATCATAGTATTATAGTGTTACTACTATAAATTATAATATTATGCTAATATCATAGTATGATACTAATATATATCATAGTATCATACTATACTAATATCATAGTATTAATACTAACATATTAAGTTAACTATATTATGCTATAACTCTTATAACATATGTGACGCCCCCAAATTCCGTTTGGGATCGGACGGACATTTGAAGCGTCGAGACATGCAACACAAGGTTACCTGCCCCCGTTCATGACATATAAGATGCAATATTCCTAACATGCATCTAACAATATGCAATATTCGCAGCGGATAAATTTTTTCTTTAGCAATACTATGCACCAAATTGAAAATATCCCAAATGTTTAAAACATACTTCATACATAAAAATCCATTGAACAACTAAGATCACAACACTAGTCCAAAATGGTTATGATCCAAAAAGTAATAGAGATACAACTCAATCGTAAAAGTAGTAATTTACGTTAATTACTATATCAACATTTATGTCGCACCGTCACTTAGTCAACTGTGTCTAGTTGATCAGCTCCTGATTCTCCTTCAGGTCCTGTAACAAGATCTACCATTCGGGGGGAATGGTAGTTAGGACTACCAAAGTGAGATTTGATTACAAATCTCAGTAAGTTAACAAAAAACTTCCACACAAGCTAATGATGCATGGATGATAGTAAAAGCATAAATGCATAATCAAATTCATAAGTAATTAAAGCATAACTTGGAGTACAACATAGCATAATTGACATAACTTAAATTGAAACATGAACTGAACTTGATCTGAAACTTGACTTAGCATGAACTTGCTTTGAAACTTGAATTAACATGAAAAATACATACTCCACAGTTGTTGTGGCCCCATGTATTTTACGTGTAAATACATACTCCACAGTTGTTGTGGCCCCATGTATTCTACGCAAACTTGACTTAACATGAAAAATACATACTCCACAGTTGTTGTGGCCCCATGTATTATACGTATAAATACATACTCCACAGTTGTTGTGGCCCCATGTATTCTACACAAACTTGACTTAACATGAAAAATACATACTCCACAGTTGTTGTGGCCCCATGTATTCTACGTGTAAATACATACTCCACAGTTGTTGTGGCCCCATGTATTCTACGCATCACAATTGTAGTTAAATACATACTCCACAGTTGTTATGGCCTCATGTATTCTACACAAACATAATGTACTCAAGATGAAACGTGACTGGAATACAAAAGGACTGAAGCCCTGACGTAACATAACGTGACTTGAACATAACTTGAAATACATGACCAACTTGAGATAGAAACATTTCGTAACATGACATAACATATAATAGACAACATATTTAACATGACATATTTGCAACAGTGAATATTACATGACTTGACATACATGTAATAGATGGCATACTTAGCATGACGTACTTGTAATGTACAGTAATACATAACAGAATATATTATGTAACAGATAAAAATTGATGACAAAATAAATTCTGTATAATAGATAATTACGTGATAACTTGGCATAGCATGACATATATGATAACATACATACATACACTATAGTTCCTTTACTTAGCACACATACACAGTAGACTGCTAGTAAGTTAAAAGCTAACTTACCTCGATCTCCGCGTTTCTTATAAAACTTCAAGTGCGATCACGAGGAACTGTCATTAGTGATTCTAAAAGTTAGAACTAAATCACTAAAAATTTGAAATATGAAAAAATACTAACTTAAAGAGTAAAATTTTCATTTTACTTTCTACATGTGGAAAAATGACCGTTTTACCCATAACTTAAGGATTTTACATACTAACTCCAAAAGTTTCCAAAATTTACATTTCTCATGTAAATTTTGTCCTAAATTTAAATATCAACTCAGAAAAATTTAAAACAAAACACAACTATGAAGAACACACTATGGCCGAAACATCCATAGGCCATTTTCCTTGATTTTTGTTGCAATTCCTTCCAACTTCAAAACTCATGCTTAAACCAAAATTTTGCAACAAACATCTTCCAATCCTAAGTTCAAAACCATATTTAAAACATCCATTTAGAAAAAGCTAATAATTAACACCAAACTTTTTTGTAAAAAGATCCACGCACTTGAATCACAAGTTTTGACCTTAAATCAAAACATCTCCAAGAATTTCAAAAATCAAATCTTACTTCTAACATATTCATAATATCATCCTAACATCAACCATGCTTTAAATCATCAGACTAAAGTCACCAAAATCACAAAATAACATTTGGAGTTTTTGGTTTTACACTTAGTCCAAAAACAGAAACTTTTTCCTCAACTAGTTTTGATAAATCTCTTGATCTATGACTTATAAATATATGATCTTCAAACTAAACCATCACATGGTTTAAAAAGATGTCCTAAAACATATATAAGCTTATAATTCAAGATCACATGGTTAGAAATTAACCAAAACATAAATTTAGCCAAGAATATCCACACTTTGGCTTATTTGAATATCTCTTTGCATAAAATTTCATATCTTTGACACTAACATCAAATATTTTCAAAATAATAATATAACATGTATATAAGATACTTAAGATCCTCCAATAAAATTATTAAAGTCATTAGAATAGGTTTAGACCACCAAAGAGTTAAACTTTCTTAAAACAGAAACTGTTTTTCTTCTTCCAGTTTCTAAGTTTCTAAATCTAAGAAAATATTTCATCAAAACCTTTAATCATGCAAAATCCTCAACCAATAGTTACATATACATGTTAACAATACTCCATAAAAATTTTGGATCAATATCTATCCATTAGCTTGGTCAAAAACTCCAAACTATAACATATTCTCCAGTTTATCTCCCAGAATGACCTTTCTATAGTTTACACAATATTTGACTGACCAAATGATCTTCAAATGGGGCAAATAAGATATTTATGTAAACTAGACTCAAAAGGGAACAACTTATATGAAGGAGACTTTATGATAAAACACTTACAAAAGCTTCGAAATGGGTGTACAAAAGACCTCCTAAAAGCTGTCCGAGAGAGAGTTTGATATTCTTTCAATGGAAAGTGTAAATGAAGATAATTTCGTGGGGAGAGGTGGCTGGAGATACTTATGGATGAGATATGGAAGAGATGAGGCTGGAGTTGAGAGTTGAGTGTAGTTTTCTCCTACCCAAAAAAAATCTATAAATGATTATCTTATAATATTCTATCCAATAATATCTAAAAAAAAATCAACTTAAGATATTTTTATCTAATAATATCTATCAACTCAAAATATTTTTACCCAATAATATTCACGAAAATTACCTCAAGATATTTCTTTTTATCCAATAATATCTACAGTTTTGAACAGACGTTTTGTCCGAAAATATGAAAAAATATTATTGCGCCATAAGACTTTAAATAATCCTCCGAATCTAATGGCACAAACCATAATACATTTTGACACTTCTAACTATCTCCAATAATCAAAAATACACTTATGATACCATAGTAAATAATAACACTAACTATATAGTTAGACAAAAACCTATACGATTAATGGATTCGTGAAAACTTATAAGGTTTTCACGAGGTTCCTAAAGTTACTAGAAATTTCACAATTGAATTTCTAGCGGGCTGTTACAACATATGTTCAAACAAGTTATAAATATTCATATTTAAGATTAAAACTTTATGTTATAAATTATAATATAAAATTATTTAATGTATGATATATAATTATATATAAAGATTTCATATATAATTATATATTATATATCAAAATTTAATATAAAAAATATTTTATATAATATTACAAATTTAATTTATATATATGTTTTTGAACCGGTCCAATCTCGGAAAGAACATAATTGAAGCCGGACCGGATTTGGCTGGTTTTTACAATATAGAAACCACTTTCGGACCGGACCGGTATCTGGTTTGGTTCAAATAGGTTGGTTTTCTAATTTTCTGATTTAAACTTTCACCCCTAAGCTACAACTACGTTGTTTATTATTTTATTATTTATTTTTTTTGGGGTCAAGGAGCATTATAAAGAAATTGATCAACTATAGTTGTGATAGATGGGATCTGAGTAGCAAGAGAAAGGGGGGAGGTGCGATGCAATCTAAGCAAGTGAGGAGGAGCCTAGGATGGCAAAACGCAAAAATAAGGGAGAGATGGAAACGGGAATCGGGTCTATGAAATTTGTTTTGTCTCTCCTATCTTGACCTAGCCATGCCAGCCGCTTAAGCTCTAATCTTGTAAATTCGATTGTATGCAGAAGAATTCGAAAGAAAACCAACTTCAACATTTTATGAATTCTCTCTTTCTTAATTTTTCTTTTCACAAGGAGCAGTAATATCTTTTTCACATGTCATTGATGTCAATACAAATAGAGTTTTGCTATATATAAGTAAAGTTACATACTAATCTGCATACCAATATTGATTCTTTTATATTTAAAATTTAAATTAATATTATTTTAAATAAAATCTACATTTTAACCAATTACATTAAATTAATACATAAATTAGTGTACAATTATGCTTACAACTAGAATTTTCCATACAAATAATGAGGCCCACCTTATCTCCTTCTAGTTATTCGCAATGGTATGAGAAATTTCTTAATTTCTTAATTTTTGCTTACACCTATTTATTCGTCTTATACGTTTCAAACTTTTCCTAATAAAATAAAGAAGACATGAAGAAGGAAGAGAAAGCCTTGTATTCAAAAGCACGAGGTGGACTCACCGCAACCGTCAAAAACGTCGTCGGTAGTCTTCCTAAGTATTCACCTTTATGCGCTTCTTCTTTGTTCAGCTGCCACTTGAAACATTCAACCACCGAAGCCAAAAGCTCGATCGTTTCACGCGCCACCGGAATCTGAGTCGTTTCAGCGACTCCGATGCCAGAAAACGGTGAGTTACTCCGATCTGGTAATTCTAAACTCCCAGCTTCTCTGTATTGCAAACTTTTGATAACATCTGGCGGGAATTATACTCTGCTTGTTGGATGGAATAGTTAATTTGTTGATCCGGAATCCGGAAGCTCTTGCTCTGTCCTTTTTCCGGCGCTTAATTTTTGTTTCTGCATCATTTGCAACTGATCATGGAAGATAATAAAGATGTCTTGCGACCAAAACCAAAAATCACAGGATCATGTATTACTTCTTGTGTACGTATTTCAGCAAGGGCTGAATCCCCCATTCTATATTTCTATGTTGTTCTTCTCAGATATAGAAAAAAAACGTTTTGAAAAAAAAAAAACTGGATGTGCTCTTATCCTTCAGAAAAATAGGAACAAAGAACAGTCACAGATCAACAAGTTGATGGAGCTGGTAGGAATGGTGGATACGCCAATCAAATTGGATATTTAATGGATGTCGTTTAATGTACATGGTAGCAATCTTTGATTGATTAAAGGTTTCAAACCGTACCATTCCATAATTTCATGTCGTGTGCTGTATCTAATTACATTGACTTGAATAGAATAACTATAATAAATTATAATTATAAGAAACCATGGAAGAAAAAATCTTCATAGCACCTTTAACTGCCGCATAACTTTGTGTAGGCCGTAAAGTTATTGATAATGGAAAACCATAAAAGAAAACAGATCTCTCCAGTGTTTGATCTTGTACTAATACTATACATTATACTACGTACTATTTTATTTGTATTTTATTATATATGATATAACATATTTATTATCATTTGATGATAAAGAAACATATAATAAATGATCATTTAATAGTGATAAATGTGTCACATGCATCTTATTTAATGTAATGCAAATGAGATAATAGTATAACGTATAGAATTTTTCTTGATCTCACAAGTTACACCATACAATTTCAGCCAGTAAGATCTAGTATGGATGGCAAAATATATCTTTCTAATTCATTCTATTTCATATCATTTCAAATATTCAAACACTACTTATATACATATTTTTTAATTTCAAACATTTAACTTTTTCAAATTTCTAAACAAAACAAAAAAAATAATTTCAACTTTTTCAAATCTCAAAATAAAAATTATATTATAATAATTTTTTTAAGTTTAATATTTTTATTCAACTTTTCTTTTCTCATTTTTCAAAATTTCATAAAATATATTAACTCAAACTATTTTATTACTATTTATAAATCATTCTATCTCATCTCTTTATCTAAATGATTCATGTCTCGTAAAAGAAATTGTCAACTATTTACGTTTGTATAGTTACCAAGGGTTTAATATTAAAATGAAAATACTAGTAGAGCCCCTCAATTTTACCACTCAATGTTACCGACTATGTATTTTAATTTTTTTAATTTATTTTTTTTACTTAATAGTTAAAGAATTGATTATTAGTGAAATTATATTTTTTTTTCTTAATGATTAAGTATATTAAAAGAATACTTAGAAAAATAATATAAAAATTAATCATTACAATTGTGCTAGTAGTACGCCCAACGGTAATTACTGGCCAGGTGGTCCACTAGCATCATCCATATTAAGATAGTCATTTGTGGTTGAAAAATGCTAACTGCAAACGGGAGGGACAGTCGCCGAGCAGTCGGGTCCTACGTGTCCTTAATGAAACGGTGCGTATCGTGGAAAATCTTCTTTCTTCTTCTGTCTCCCCTCTTATCTTCTTCATCTTCTTCCTTTCTTCTTCTTCTTCGTCTCCCCTCTTATCTTCTCCTCTCTTTGCTCAAACACTGTTTCCCTTTCATTGAACCCACTGACCTTAGTAAGCTTATTTCCTATTATTTTGAGCTCAATAACCGAACTGTCCTGGCATGAGATGCTCATCTGTGTAGAAGAAGATAGGTTATAGAAATCTCCAACGTAATTTTCCAAAATTTGCAGTGAGGAAGGGTAGCTCAACTACTTTCTTAGCTCTAGTTTGTAATTCATAAGTGCTTGGAATGAACAAAACCACTAGAAGCAACGACCACAAATATCCCATTGTATAAATTCAAAGCACTAGACTATACAATCACAAAAAGGTCAACAAAAATCCTAGAAATAAAGCTTCACAATTCATTTTTAAGGAATACAAAAACAGAGCCAATAAAGATTCTTAAGCAAGGTCATGAAATGGAGCTCTTTTAGTAAAAAGTAACGCCAGAAAGAACATGCTTCCAAGTAAATGACCCAAGGTTTTAAAAACCGTTCCGTTCCGGCCGGAATGGCCGGAATTTTTCGTGCCGGAACAGTGACCAGAACCGGATAGGTGTCTATTCCGTTCCGGGTCAAATTCCGGCCGTTCCGGTCAAATTCCGGCCGTTCCGGTCAATTCCGGCCGGAATTCCGGTATTCTGGCAGGAATTACTATTCCAATCCCAAAAAAAAAAAACTCTATTGTAAATAAGTTGAAAAATAATGAATAAAATTGTACTTTTAGAATTCAAATACCTCTTTTCGTACACTAGAAGTATTGTTACTTTTAATAATCTGTCTATTCTTTAATTTTTTTTCCTTTATTTTTGTGTCTTAACTCAAGTTTATGATTTTTTTCAATATATATTCATTTTATAAATCTTTAATTCTTCTATATATATACACATATACATATCACACACTTACATATATATGTATTTATTTTATTAATTGTTAGTTTATATATACATATAAATATTTATATATAATATATAATTAATCCCGAAACGGTACACCGAAACGTACCGGTACCGAAATATTCCGTTCCAGTGCCTCGACCGAAATGGTCTCCGGAACGGATTTCAAAACTTTGAAATGACCTGTGCAAGAAAAAAAAAAAAAAAAAAAAAAACTCTTGAAATCGAGATCATATTCACTCATAGATGCTTCCAAAACTTTGGTTATCCAAAATCTCTAAATCCATGAAACTCTTTGATCCCTACCAGTCGTAGAAACTACTTGCGCCAACAAATGTTGTAGTGGTCGTAGAAATCACGAAAAAGATTTGAATTTTTCATCTATACAAGAAGATGACCCACACGAAGACTCAAAGATTTGCCTTTTTCAGCTACCCACTCGAAAATGAAGATGAGAGATCTAGAGACTCACACAAAGAAGAGAGACCCAGAAGAAGAAGACGACACGAACCAACTGAGTATTTTTCTTTCTTGTTTTTGTCTTTTTTATTTTTTACTTTTAATTTAATTGACGTAGCCTGCACATTTACCCCGCGTTTGCATGTCTCGACTGACTGTAGCAGGATTGTTTGTGGTTTGTCTTTTGACCCCAATGGTTCTTATATTGTAATTTTAAGCTTTTTACTTTCTAAATTTTTAGGCTAAGTTTAGATAGTTCACTACTATTCATTATTTTATCATTATTTTTTATTTATTTTTTATTATTTTGTATTACTATTCACTACTATTTAATATTTTTTTTATTATTATTCATAGAATATTTGAGATCACCTCACTATACAAATACAACCTTGATTTTAATAATTTTAGTTCTTCCATTAGTATATTCTTAAAAATTCGTTAAAGTTTCCCTAAAGATTAAAAAACTTGGAACTAAAATATCATTATAAAACAAAAAACAAAAATATAGGTTACCCTACAGACGTCTAGGACGTTGCACGACCCAAGCACCGCTTTGGTCATTGCCAAAGTGCCAACTGCCAACACCTGGTCACGGGGTGATCGGGGTGTTTTTGTCAGGAGTCTCTCTAGCTAGCACATGCAACACAGGCACTAGGCGCTAGTTTCAATTATTATTATTTTTTTTTTTTTAAGTTGTTTCTAATTTTCCTTTCAGTTTTATTTTTTCCATTTTTTGCACTCTCTTTTTTTTTTTTTTTTTTTTTTTTTTGCGAGTTTTGAAATTCTGTTCTTGCAGCTGCTCAAAGTAAATGAAACAAAATATATATAAATATATATATATACTCAGTTATAATTAGATTGTAATATAGTTGTTCTTATATCATTTTCCATTTTTTTTTTTTTTTTTATCAAAAGTCCCCACAAATGGTTGGATGTGGTAGGTGGGTTATCTTCTTTGACTTAGCTGTGGCATAAAGTATACAAGAGTACAGTAACAGAGAAATTCTGAGCTTTGATGATGTATCACGCGTGCATAACGCCAGTCGAATTGGTGCTTGCTTGATCTGGATGCCGGAAAGAGAATGCTAATTCACAAAACTTACTAAAACAGGTTAGAAATTGATTGGATTAACTTATTATACAGAGTTATTTTATTATCAAATCGGTGTGTAAAGTACATTATCTATATCACTGGTAAAATTTGAATTGTGAGATTCAAAATTTAAAATCTCTCTTTCAAATCATTTATGTCATGTAAGTATTTTATTAAACTGTATTCTATCACACCAGCTTATAAATAGAATTTTTGATATATTAGAACTTCTTTTAATAAAAAAATTTTAAAAAGGTATTTTACAATCCAAAGGTTGTTGGATTCCCACCATTTCCGTGGGAGGACTGCTTATCATGGTAGCCACATAATCAGTATCAGGAATGTTTTCATGCTTTATTTGTTGTCTATAATTGTCATTCTTTGTACCAACAAATTTTCTTTCCCAGTTTCATGTTACATGTTAAATGCTCTTACAGGTCCAGAATCATTCCAGAATGAAGCAAGAATACCCTTCAGTCCCTTGTCAATGTGTTACTCTCCTTGTTATCAAGATTCTCTTACTACTGGAAACAGCAGTACTGGGAGATCCAAGGTCACAAACAGTCAGTATAACGTGTGGCCTCCAACTTGAACACAACAGCACTATCTTTGTACCAAATTTTGTTGCTACAATGGAAAGAATCAGTGAGCAAATGCGAGTTTCAGGCTTTGGAGTCGCAGTCACTGGTTCAGGCCCTGATTCTAACTTTGGCCTTGCTCAGTGCTATGGGGATCTCCCATTACTTGACTGTGTACTATGCTATGCTGAGGCTCGCACGGTTCTTCCTCAGTGCTTCCCTTACAATGGGGGTCGCATTTACCTCGATGGTTGCTTCATGAGGTCCGAGAATTATAGCTTCTTTGAAGAGTATAAAGGACCTGGTGACAGGGCTGTGTGTGGGAATACGACAAGGAAGAACTCAACGTTCGTAGCATCGGTTAGAAAAGCTGTGAGGCATGCTGTCGAGACTGCACCTAGCAACAAAGGGTATGGAAGGGCACATGTGGCTGTGCCTGTGGCAGTGAATGAGTCAGCTTATGTGCTGGCTGATTGTTGGAGGAATCTGAATGCTAGCTCTTGTAAAGTCTGTTTGGATAATGCATCTGCTTCGATGTTGGAATGCTTGCCTTGGTCAGAGGGCCGAGCACTGAACACCGGCTGCTTCATGCGGTATTCAGACAAAGATTTCCTCAACAAGGAACCAGGAAATGGAAATTCGAGAGGTAAATGAATTATCTAGTTATCAAACATGGAGCATAATGCTAGGGGTCCATACTTGTGGTATCAAGGAAGATAACATACTTGTGGTATCAAGGAAGATAACATCTCTATTGAACAATTTTTGCTTGATCATGGGTTTATTGCTGTGCAGTTACCACCATAGTGATAGTAGTTTCAGTTGTCAGTTCGGTGATTGTTTTGGTAGTTGTAATAGCAATTGGTGTATACATCAGGAAGCGCAGATATATACAAAAGAAAAGAAGAGGTAAAAATGCTTATCTTGGGAACATTGTAGTACTTCTTGCTGATTATTGATCACATTCAAAGTAATTAATCTTTCTTTCTTTTTTTCCTTTTTCCGGCTCCATAGGTTCAAATGATGCAGAAAAATTGGTGAAAATTCTTAATGACAGTAGCTTGAATTTCAAATATTCCACTATAGAGAAGGCTACAGGTGCTTTTGATAATGCCAACAAGCTTGGAAAAGGAGGATTTGGAACAGTTTATAAGGTAGTTTCTCTGCATTCCTACCCCTAATACATAATCCTCCCCCTCTTCCAATTTCCATGTACCTAGAATTTCAAAAATTATCTTAAGATAACCAATCCTCCCTCCATCGCAGGGGATTCTGCCAGATGGAAGAGAGATTGCTGTCAAAAGACTTTTCTTCAACAATAGACATAGAGTGGCGGATTTCTACAATGAAGTTAACATTATAAGTAGTGTTGAACACAAGAACCTAGTCAGGTTACTAGGTTGCAGCTGCTCTGGACCTGAAAGCCTTCTTATCTATGAGTTCATGCCTAACAAAAGCCTTGATCGTTTCATCTTTGGTAATCACTTAATTCTTACATTTAAGTGCCAAAAATGTAATCCCAACGATGGATTCTAACAATGGTAACTATGTCAATTGTTTCAATTAAAATGACAGATGCAAACAGAGGTAAAGCACTGAACTGGGAGAAGAGACATGAAATTATTGTAGGGACAGCAGAAGGTTTAGTCTACCTTCATGAGAATTCGAAGAACAGAATCATTCATAGAGATATAAAAGCCAGTAACATCTTATTAGACTCAAGACTTCGTGCTAAAATTGCAGATTTTGGGTTGGCCAGGACATTCGAAGAAGATAAGAGCCACATAAGCACTGCCATTGCAGGAACACTGTAAGAATTAGATTCCCATATAATTGTTTCAATCATTGAATGGCTTTGAAATGTCAGATTCTCTCCTATTAATTTGGTAATTAACTAACATTTTAGAACAGCGTAAGAACATGTATTAGTGATAAAAGACAGGTAGGTGATGTGTTCATAGGTTTGTTCACTTGTAGTAGACAGAACAGTGATTTCTTTATATGAATTTTTAGAGGATATATGGCTCCAGAGTACCTAGCCCATGGCCAGTTGACAGAAAAGGCCGATGTGTACAGCTTTGGGGTGCTTGTGTTAGAGATTGTTACGGGTAAGCAGAACAACAGGAGCAAAACCTCGGAATACTTGGACAGCCTAGTCACAATAGTAAGCTTCACAACTTTATCCTTTCAAAGAGAGGTGCTATTTTAGTGTTTTATAATGAGTACTTCTACTTGCAGACCGATATATGCTAAATTGACAGGAGCAAAAGGTTTAAAATTTTGAGTTTTGAAGTTTTTTCAATCTGCATTTCAGTGGTGTTAAAAGTGGCTTGCAAAAAGAATTTATCTTTCTGGATAATCTATTTTGGTATGCATGGATTGTTTTTAGTATAAAGATTAAGTAAATGTTCTCATTTATACCCTTTCATTGTGTTCAAAATAGACATGGAAGCATTTTCAATCAGGGACAGTTGAGGATTTGTATGATTCAAATCTAATGCTGCATAATCACCACAACAGCAATATTAAGAATGAGATCTTGAGAGTGGTGCACATCGGACTTCTGTGCACCCAAGAGATTCCGTCATTGAGACCAACAATGTCAAAGGCTTTGCAGATGCTAACAAAGGAGGAGGAGCACCTTCCTAAACCAACAAATCCACCCTTTGTAGATGAAACAACCATGGAACTGAATAACACGTGTGAAGACTCATTTTACCATCCAAAAGCAGGAATGTCTGATTCGATTGCTACGGTCTCCAAGAGTTCATTCCGTCCCAGGTGACCATCTCGGGACAGTTGTTTCTGCCTTGGTGACATTTTAGGGAGAATGAATGGTTTCTTGGAAAACCCAGTGATCGCAAGTTCTACTCAACTGAAAGAAACCAGGTCTCAGGTTACAACATGGCATCTTCTGGTTGCAAGTTCTCTACTCAGCCATTACTGAGGGAGACATTTATGCCTACTCTTCCAAATTTGGGTTTGAATGAGTATCTGTCACCGAAAAAATGTTGCGTGGTCGATGTTGTAAATTTATGTTATTTATTTACATCTCAACTTGTCAAATACAGGATATGGCAGTCAAAATCACACAATTAGCAGTTTTCTTGTATTATTTGAGTATAAATTACATAAATGGAAATCAACATTACAATATCTACTCCAGTTATGTTAAAAATCTAATGAAGCAACTGAAACTCCAAAGAAAGAAACAATGTGAACAGAAAAGAAAATTCAGCTGCTATTGATTCATAAGCTGTGTTCTACTGAAATTCCAGTTCAGCAATACAAGAAAACACAGAAATATGAAAACTTTAGATTTTTGGAACCTACAGCTTGAGTACTGGCATTCATTCACAATGAGTTCTTTCTTGCAAAGAAGTAATTGGCTCTACCCGGAGGAATACCATCCATGCATCTAACGTTTGGCTACTAGGTTGCCCATGATGCCTCCACTAATCTCATAGTGTCTGGCACTTGAGAATCCTACTTGTAAAGCAACCTTCTCCAGCTCCTTCCCTGAATCAAACGATAAAATTCAGTTGGAAAGAAATTACTGTGGAAATACACTGACCCTAATCCACCATTTATCCTCTTGACAAGTTCTTAATGTATTGGAAATCTACCATTACTAGATACAAAATAATAGACAAACCATGTCAAAACCGACCACTTTTCCAGCGCTTCATAAAATTTAATCAGTGTATATGACAATATTGTGAAATAACAATAAAAATCTCAAGTAACTCTTTTGTAATGATCCATCTTAGATACAAAGTATAGGAATTAAATATGCATGAGAAAAGTAAACTTCCACACTCCAATTAATAGGTGCTTTACTTTGCACCCCAAAATACTAAAAACGATACATTGCACTCTGTAACTATTGCTCAGAGTCAAATAGCACCCTTTGCTAAGATCTGACTGTCAAGAGTGTGTCGCATAGCCTATTTTCCTCATCTTAACAGTCACGGTTAGATGCAGCGTCTTATATGACAAAAAATTATTAGTTTGATGATCCAATGTGCTAGTTTTGATGGTTTGGGATGCAAAATGTAAAACAACTGTTAGGTGGAGGGTGGAAATCAATATACATTATTCCCAAAATTAATCAAATTTTTTTATTTGAAGATTTTTTAATCTACAGAGATATTGCCAACTGATCCACCTAAAATAGCATGTGCACAGTTACTCAAGAAACAACGAACCTGTTAAAAATTCCCTAACTGAGCTTTTCAAATATTCATACTCCTTTGCAAGCCCATAACTAGTTGCCACTGGGACTACAACATTGTCAATCATCCATTCCTTGCAAAATCAAGACATTTAAGAAAAACATATTTCCATTTCAGCAACCGGTACACTTGGTGTTGAACATAACATCCTAAAACCAAGGCACTATAAAATACAATGAGATACAATAACTCATATGAACGATAACAGGAAGGCCATCAATCATTTGAAAATCATAGATGGCGAGTCATAATTAGTGAAGAAACCTTCTTGTCACATTCTATAACAACATGCATACTAAATGCATACTCTGATGCAACAATTGCCCCAGATTAAAACAAGATTTTCATTAAAAAAACATTCACATCCCACACTGACTACCTGAATTGATGCTGTAAATGGTTGAGTGCTTTTATTGAAATCAAGGATGGATACCCTTGAACCTGAAAATCACACAAGAATGATAACATCAGCTCTCACTTTCAAATTCACTGCATTTCATTCTTTTCAGGGAGAGAGAGATTATACTCAGAAGACCTGGTTTTAGGACCCTAAACATCTCCTGCATGGCTCTGTACTTATCTACCACATTTCGTAGCCCATAGCCCATTGTAATAGCATCAAAGTAGCCATCTGGAAATGGCAAATCAAGGGCATCGCCTTCAACCCAACTATAACGAAACACATTATATTAGTGCATCGTAGCATTCATTAGTTTTGTCTCTAACTAAAAACTAATAAATGGGGAGGCAGTTACAGTGGACTTTAAGAACAATTAAGAGAATAGCACACACTTTTTCCGAATACATGGTTTTGAGAACAACTTTATATTCTTGGTCAGTGTATCATATGCAAAGTAATGATTACTGCTAGATTTACCAATGCTCACTCGATATTCTTGTAGCACGTTTTCAGGGACATGTTTCGCCGAAGTGAAGCAACTGACAACTGCTCCTTTGAGAAATCAAGACCGGTCACCTGCAAAGCGCAACCCCAAAAACGTAAAAGAAAACAATCACACAACAACTTCATAAAACATAAAATTTACTACAATGGCCGGTGACTCGGTGTTGGAAATGACCTTGCCATTAGATCCCACTTTCTCAGACAATAGAAACGATAAATCCCCACTTCCACAACACAAATCCAACACTTGGTCTCCCATTTTGGCTCTGAAACCCACAATTCCAATATTACAAAAACAAAACATGAAGTTCAATAATTGGAAACCAAAAATTAAATAAACAAATACTTGCCCACTCCATGAGACTGCCATCCTTTTCCATACTCGATGCTGACCCAAACTCAGCAGGTCATTCAACTGCGATATTTTCAAAAAAGTTAGAAAATTCAAAACATACAGAGAACCCATAAAATAAAGAAATGCATTCAAGGAAAAAAGAAGATATGGAGTGGAGAGGGTGCACATTATCGTAGACAGGAGCTATACGGTTAAAGAGGGTTTGGCGTTCGTCAGCACAACGAACCGGCCTGGGTCTGACACTGTATGTTGAAGGAAGAGAGAGCTGAAGGGAAGCCATTGCCTGGTCCGCGTATCCTTCTGGATAGACAAATGCCTACGAGTTCAAAATCAAATAGATTCCCCAAGATGTGGATAAAAGCCTTGACAATGACGGTTGAGTTCATTGGGCTCTCATCTTCTTGAGCTAACCTCCGTGCAATGTGAGACCTGAGGCGGGCCTTTAACATGCTCCCAACCACTCAGCTTCGTCTTTGGGGCTTGGGGCTCATATCAGTCCCCAAAATCCAAATATAATCTTGAAAAGCAGTACTTCACACTATTAAGGGCAGATTTAAGATATGGGATAAGGTATAAAATTCTCATCTTATCTTATTATTATAATTTTTTTAAATTTTTATATAAAATATAATAAATAATTTAACTTTTTCAACCATAATTGCATCAGTTATACGACTAACTGATATGTATTAATGTAATATGTCATATTTATTTTATAATCTAATGATAACATTTAGGTACATCAATTTGTAAATTTTTTTTGGTATAATATTTTTGTGTAAACCAATCACTCTTTCTTAAAAATACAACAAAGAGGGAGTGAGGCACTCCGAACAAACACCTTGTTACAATAAACTCAACGCATAAAAAGGAAATTAAAAAATAAGCAATAGCTCACAGCTGGTCATTGTTCCTTAGGGTTTGTAGGAATCTACTATTGCAAAGAGAATATACATATATGGTGATTAGAAGTCACGACAAACTCCTTTTTGTAGTAGCAAAGAGAGGGCTTACCAGTTATACCACACCTCAATTGATTTCTAATCATACCCATATGATGTATTGCTTTTGTTTGTAAAAAATAATAACTTTTGTTTTTCCAGCATATGTTAATGTCCATAATTTAGACTTTTTTTTCTTGTATGCTTTAATGAAATTATTAAAGAAAATGTTTTCTTAATTTCAAATGATTAAGACCATTAAATGTAAACATTAATGTTAGAATCTTCTTATTTGAGATAAGATATTTGAGAATAATTCTATTTTAAGACCTTTATATTACTCATCATCCACGTAGTATAATTCGATTTAGAAAATAAATTTTGAAATTCGAGTCTTACAAATCAAATTATACCTTATAAATAGTATGTCTTGTAAATGCTTTCAAATAGTAGTACTCAATATTTGAAAGAGAATTAAAGTCCAATTGATTTTTTTTTATTTTTTTATTTTTTTTACACTAAAACATTTCATCTCTTTGAAACTCATCCTTGCAATTTAAAAACAGGAATTTTTGAGATCTCAAATTTATATTATATATGTGAAAAAGTGGTGCTCCTTCATATTGTCTAAGTCACTTAATTAGTATATTTTGTGACTATCGTCTATTCTTTTTAAGTGTTATTATCGATTTTGTTCCATAATATAGTAGGTTGGGACATCATCTTCTGCATTTCTTTTTCTAGGTGAGTTTACTTTAGCAAACACCCTCCATTGATCCTAATATATATAGTTGAGGAATGTGATTGTAAATCATGAAATGGACTTAAAAGATGGGGATGTTTCCTTTTCGATCATAATAATAAACTATCAATTTCATTTCACAAATTTAAGTTAAAATAAGAGTTGTGAATATGATGCTAGCCTGACATATAAACTAACTCTGAAAAAGTAGTAAGAACCTGACATCTAAAGAAAAATAAGAACCTGACATCTAAAGAAAAATACTCTTTTACTTGATAATTAGTTATACCAAAAAGTGAATCCATCTTTTATTTAGGAGGATCTTTAACATTTCTTAAGAATGAATTAAAATAGACCAAATTCCTCTTGCTAGTAAGGTTAAAGTCATGAGTACCACATTCATTCTATCTTCTTATGAATGCAAATTGAGAATAGGGTATGTTTGGCAATTTTAAATTTTTTAAAATCTATAATCTTTTATTATAATTTCATCCTCAAATATTATTCAAACACATAAAAATAATCCATTTAAAAATTTTAAATTTTTATCTAATTATTAGCCAATCATTACTCAATCACAAAAACTAATACGACTTTTACAAATTCTAAAATAAATCTACCTTCGCAAACTTCAATACACACTTATTTTTAAAAAATGTTTTTATTCAGAATTTTCTTTCTTCTCCCCATACCTAATGTCAAACAAATTTTTAAAATTCTCAAATATTTTTTATATTCAAATAGTCCGAACGAGTTCAATGTTTTTTTATAAAGTACTTTATTTTAAATAAATTTAATATGGAGATAAACAAATTAAATTTAAGCGAGTATAAGTGGTAAAATTAAGCTTGTTTAGTCTTCATTCAAACACAAATTGAGATTTAATTTTAGGATTATTGTGTTACATTTTATGTTCACGAACATTTTAATTAATTTTTGAATAAATTTGAATTTTCTCACAAGCTACTTAATTTTGACAAGGAAAAATTTATTTATTATGCTTTTTATTATCATCCTCTCAATATTTCTTGATATAACATTAAATGATAAGCTCACAAGTAAAACATAATAAATAGTTTTTACAAACATTTAATAAATAGTTGCCTATCATTTGTTCGTAAGGTTTCGAATAACATCTATTGTTTTTGGAACATGAATTTTCATATATATCTTTCCAAATACCTTTTTTATTCTCATTGCAAAATTAAAAATAATTCTATAAAAACAAATATAAAGTTATATAAAATTAAATCAGTTTACTTTACACAAATTTATATGGGTTTAGACAATCGGAATAGAGTTTTATAAGAATTATATTGTTCAATAATAGATTATAATCTTATTATCTACAATACCACTACCATATAAACTCTATTTTGGGATGAGTTTTTTTGTCTCAAAAGATTAGAATTTCGTCCTAGAAGAAAATTTGGGATGAAGAAATTTTGTCCCAAAAAGGCTTTCAGAAAGACATTCTGGAATGAGACAAAAATCTCATCCATAAAATATCTTTTGAGACAAAATTTTCTCGACCCCGTTCGAAGTCTGTTTGAACAACAAAAAAATTCAAGACGAAAGCATTGCCTCCCTAAAAGCCATTCGAACGGCCAACTTTCATTCGAACATAAAATATTGTTTGAACAGTTAAAATATTAGAATGATATTTGAACACTTTAGTCACGTTCAAAGGGATGGTAGGTCATTTGAATACTAAACACATTCAAATAAGATTGATTTGTGTTTGAATATTAAAACCATATATGATACGAAGGTATGTAGTTACCATTCAAACTATAATTTGAATTGTTCGAATAAGAAAGTTCCTAATTCAAATGACGCTCGAATAAGGATGATAGAACGTTCGAACAATGTGGCCGTAAATGGTTCGAATGTTTTAGCTTTTCATTCGAACATAATAGGGTAATGCTATTACTATTCGAATATGAGTGATTATTATTCGGATGCTTTGTTGTACTCGTTTAAATTTGTGTTCGAAGATATATGCAATCCATTCGAATATTGAAATTGTATATGGTTCAAACAATTTATGTCACAGTTCGAATACTATTGTGGTCAAAATGTTTATGTTCGAAAAGAAGTGAGTTCATCTAAATAAAAAATGTAGCATTCAAATGGAATAATGACTTGCAGTTCAAACTATTATGGTAACCATTTGAACATCATATGTTAATGCTATACGGTTCAAATAGCGATTACAACGTTCCGAACATAAAATAGGGTACACATTCGAACAAATGAAGTTTCATTTGAACAATGAGTAGTAAACTTGAAACTCAAACATAATATATCATTCAACAATTTTTCATGAAAATATTATGAAACTACAATCAAACTCCAAGTTAGAGTCATGATACAAAATAATAAAAAAACTACAAAATGTGTGAAATGGAACTGGAGGCATAAAATGTTGGAATATCATCATATGCATCTTTTGAAGCAAAATTAGATTGACGATATAATATATAAGAAAAATGAATGGAATTAACATAATGAAATAATGCATTACCTAGTATACCAACTTCTCAACATTGCGATGAAATTTGTGTTCCGTATGATAAGATTTTGCTTATTCTTAAATGATGTTTCTATTTCCACCCAAGTAATTTTAAAAAATTGATCTAATCATTCATATGCCAAAATTGCTAGGCCATCAGTTCTTGATATTTAGATATTGTCTACTCATTACTACTGCATTAGTCAAGATTCAAAAGACTGTGTAATGAAGTAACAATGAAAGCCACACATTTCTTCAAGATAATTCTCCATTCAAATATATGCAAAACAGGAAGCCAATATAGAGTCATTATTATCCGTCTTGTAAAGTTGTAAAACATATTATAATATGTTTATATAAGATTCCAATCTTGTAGAGAATGAACAAAGATTTATCTAAAGAAATGTGTGACTTTAATTGTTACTTCACTAGTCAAGTTCCGAAAAATTGTCTAGTGAAATAATAATGAAAGCCAAACATGATTTCTTTAAGATTGTCCTCTGATACGACCTATGCAAAACAGGAAGTCGATATCGATATAAACTTATTATTAAGTCTACTTGTAGTCTCATATTGCAAGTATAAGGGTCAATGCCACAAACATTATAAAAAATTTGAAAATTCTGAGGAGGCATGTCAGAATCCTTTTCAAGGCATGTAGCCAAACAAGTGGAAAAAACTATATGATATATTTGAGGACCCAGCAAATCAAGTGAATGCATTATTTTAAGGTTATACCATTTGAATATCATAATTTTGCTATATTTTGTAAGAGATGAGCTGTGCAAATAAAATAAATAGACCAAAACTAAAGATTCATCCTCATGAGATTTTTTCATCTTCTCTCCAAAAAACTGATAAAAATAAATTAATTTATTTGTCATTATCTTAACTTACTGGTTCAAAATCCATAATGTTTTTTTTTTTTTTATGTCTATAGGAAGAAGAGAATCTTACAAAGTATAATCTAACAATTTTATATGCTAAATCACACATTAATCATGATGGGAATGGACTAGTCCCAAAAACAGAAGCAAACTATGTAAGAGTTGGCACAGTTAGCAAAGCAAAGCAGTAATATTAATTACATATTTATCTCATATATATATATATATTGGTTAATCATTCTTTTTCTTGTGTAGGACAAGATGATCGCACTCTGTAATGAATCTACTTCTAAAGAATCATCACTGAGCGGTGTTGAGATTTTTTCCAAGTTTTGGGGCCTCATTCTGGATAGATAAAGGAAAGCTCATGTATGAGACATTGCATAAAACAAAGCATACAACTAATGTCAATAACAAAGGTAACCGGGATTCTATCTTTGGAAAAGCCCATCCAATTAGCTATCCAGAATAAAATCTTCCTTATAAGGAAATTGGACGTTGGCACAATTAGACCAGCTTGTATAATTCATAGTTTCATTTCCTAAGTTTTGTACAAACATCATTTTTCTCTCTTAGCTTTGTAACAAGCACTTTATGTATATATAGCTCATTGTAAATAGCTCATTGCTATACAATTTATGATATTAAGGAAAATCCATATATTTTCTCAATTCATTGTTTTCTTTCTTTATGGTATTAAGAGCCAACAAAGGCTAACGCCAGCACTCTGCTTCTAGACTCTGCATTTTTTTCTCTATTTCTTTTCAACTCTGATCAAATGGGTTCTTCCTCCTTCAATGTTGGAAATTTTGTAACCCTTCGTCTAAACAATGAGAACTATCCTTTATGGCTTGAGCAATTTTTAATCTTGGCAGAAATCCAGGACCTTGTTGGTGTTCTTACCGGTACAAGCCCAGTTCTTGCTCCCTTTATTTCTGATCCTAAAGGTTCTAGTGATGGACATAAGGTGTTGAATCCTGCTCATGCTACCTGGAAGCAATCTAATCATTTACTTACAGGATGGCTTATTGAGACTATTATTGAAGAGGCCTTTGGTTTGGTCATTGGCATCAACTCAACTGCATAAATCTGGACAACTCTTCGTGAGTCCTATGCATAATCCTCTCAAGAACGTGAATTTCAATTGTGGCAAGAACTCTCCTATCTGTATAAGTCTTTTGATATCTCTTTAGATGATTACTTACTAAAATTTAAGCATCTATGTGACAATCTTGCTAGGATTGGAAAACCTATGGACGACAAAGAGAAAGTTTTCTCCTTACTTAATAGTCTTGGAGCACTGAACCACTGCCATGCTCAAGCCTCCAATGCCCTCCTATGCTGAAGTTGTTCCTTTGCTTCAAAGTTTTGATATTTGACACAAACTTCATGCCACTGAACCGTGTAATCATGTAACCTTCTATGATAACAAACAAAAGGGGTCTAATTACTTCACTCACAAAGGAAGCAATCGCAATACCAATTAGCATTTCTCCTCCAAAGGCAAAGTTTTCCTCATCAAAATAATCGTGGTTCGAATGGAAACCATCACACTGCTCCTAACAATGGCCCTCCATTGCGAAAACAATATGGGCATCACGCTCTCAAATGTTGGCATCGCTTTGACAAAGCTTTTCAAGACACTAATATTCCTAAAGCTCTTGTTGTGCTTATTATCCACAACCCCACTAACCAAGAATGGATGACCAACAATGAAGCCTCAGCTCATATGACCTTTAATGCAAGTATTTTGCAAAACCTTCGTCCATATACTGGATTCAACCAGGTAATGGTAGATAATAGAAATTTGCTATCCATCACACTCATTGGTGACACATATATTGGCATGAAACCTCTTCAACTCACTCTTAAATCTGTTTTACTTGTTCCTGATCTTGAATGTAATTTATTATCTGTGGGACAATTGACTACTAATCATCCTGTTACTTGTGAGTTTTTTGGTGTTGGCTTTGTTATTAAGGACCAAACCACCAACCGTGTCTTGCTAAGGGGCCACAAAAAGGGTAATCTTTACACTATTCGAGAGCTACATCAAGCATTATTTTCAACTTGGTTTCAAGCTGGTACTCCAGATTTATTGCATCAAAGACTAGGACACCCACAACATGTAACGGTTGATGTTTTAAAGTCCCTTGGTTTAATCAAAGTAGTTGGCAAAAATAAACCATCTATTTGTGACAGTTGCCAAATTAGTAAATTTAGTTGTCTACCTCTTGTTACTTCATCCGATCATCAGTATGGTTTACTAGAAACAGTACATTGTGATCTTTGGAGCCCTACCCCAATACATTCATTGGATAAATTTTCATACTATGTTGTTTTAATTGATGATTTCAACTGTTTCATTTGGTTTATTCTCTTAAAAAATAAATATGATTTTTATGATTCCTTTTGTGCCTTTGTAAAATAAACCTCTTGTCAATTTTCTACATGTATTAAGGTGTTTCAAATTGATGTTGGTGATGAGTTTACTAGCAATCAATTTGCTAATTTTCTTAAGGATCAAGACATTCTACATCAAATGTTTTGTCCCTACACCCGGAACAAAATGGTGTGGTTGAATGACATCACAGAAATATCAAAGAACTTGGTCTTACAATGCTCTCTCATAGTAGTATGCCTAAACATTTTTTGGAAACATTTTCTACCACTGTGTTTTTAATAAATTGAACACCTTCTTCCACTCTCGGTAATGATTCTCCCTTCTTTTAATTGCATGATTGACATTTTGATTTCTCATCCTTTAGTATTTTTGGATCTAAATGATTTCCTTATCTCTGGACAAACCAAACTAATAAATTTGATCATGAATCCTTACCATGTGTGTTTATGGGTTATAGTAGCAAACAAAAAGGCTATAAATATTTTTATCCTCCTAACAGGCGAATGTACGTATCACGACATATTGTTTTTTATGAACAACAGTTTCTTTTAAAAATGCTACCAATATTTACGCCCACTTGCAACTCCTAGGCACCATGTGTGTCTTTACAAAATGGTTGAACTCCTCTGCTACATGTGATGCCGCTATGCCTCCCATTTTGCACCTGATTTTCCTTCTGCCATTGCTAATGTCTCTTCTCCCCAGGTTGCATCACCAGAAGCACAAGCTTCTTCTGTTGTCATTCCCACTAAATACCTTAGTCATCCTCTCTAATGGATACCACTTTGACTCCTATGGCATCTCCCACAGCTTGTAATCCATCTACTGTCCCCAACTTTGCCATGGCTCCCCAAATGATCACTCGTCTTCAAGCAGGTATTTGTGAACCCAACCCCAAGTATGTCAACTTACGCACTACTTTGTCCTTGCCATAGGTTCCTAAAAACATCCGCTCTGCCTTAAGTCATGAAGGATGGAATCGTGCCATGCATGAGGAACTTGCTGCCTTAACCAAAAATAAAACCCGAACATTGGTTCCTTACACCTCTGACTTGCACATTATTGGCAACAAATGGGTTTTTGAACCCAAGCTTAATGCTCATGGTGAACTTGATTGTCTTAAGACTCGATTGGTTGCCATTGGCTTCCAACAAATCGATGGTTTTGACTTCCTTGAAACTTATTCTCTTATTATTAAATTTGGTACTATTAGAACTATCTTATTCATTACTCTTGTGCTCAGGGGGGAAATTTGACAGTTAGATATCAAAAACGCATTTCTCCATGGCTACTTTCAGGAATCTGTGTTCATGGAGCAACCGACAGGGTTTATTGATCTATCTCATCCAAATCATGTTTGCAAATTACCCATGCCTTATATGGTTTAAAACAAGCTCCAAGGGTTTGGTTTGATCGTTTTAGTTCCTTCTTACTTGAATTCAATTTTTCTTATTGTATATCTGACCCCCTCCCCTTATTCACCTTTCGATCATTTGATGCATCTATATTCCTCCTTTTGTATGTAGATGACATTATTCTTACTGGGTCCAATACATCAATCTTGAATAAATTTGTTCATGCTCTTCATCGTGAATTTGACATAAAAGACTTAGGACCTTTGCATTATTTTCTTGGTATACAGGTTACACATAATACTAATGTCCTTTTTCGCTCACAGACTCAATATACCTTGGATATACTACATCGGGCTTAGATGACAGATTGCAAGCTTGTGGTCACTCCCATGACATCCAAATCTAAGCAACTGGGCACTTCTCCACCCTTTTCGAATCTAAAGCTTTATCGCAATCTTGTTGGGGCACTACAATATCTCACTCTCACACATCCAGACTTGGCATTCAGTATGAATCTTGTTGCTCAATACATGCACAATCCATCCCAGGTTCATTATCAAATGGTCAAGCAGATTCTCAGGCACTATCAATTTCAGATTTTAGATCTTCGCCAATTCCACACTTGACCTCTATGCATTTGCTGATGCTGGCTAGGGTGGATGTCCAGAAATGCTTCGCTCCACCACTGGTTTTTGCACCTTCCTCAGTCAAAATTGTATCTCCTGGAGTACAAAAAAGCAACATACTGTTTCACACTCCAGCACTGAAGCCAAATGTTGTAGTCTTGCTCATACTACTACCGAAATGACTTGGTTAGCAACTCTTCTTTGTGATCTCGATGTTTCTTTAGACAAGACCCTTTTGCTCCTCTATGATAACTTTAGCGCTCTTCATCTAACATGCAATCCTGTCCATCACTCTTGAAGCAAAGATATCGACATTGATTATCACTTTGTGCGTGAACATGTTGTGTTGGGTCTCATTCCAACACGTCATGTTCCTAGCTCTCTTCAATTAGTTGATATGTTCATCAAGCCACTATTTCATGTTCAACTAATAGGGATTGCAACCAAACTGAACCTTTGACAGCGGCTCAATTTGCGGGGGCCGAGGGGTGATAAAGAAAGTCCACGCATGAGACACTACCTAAGATAGAGCATACAACTTATGTTAATAACAAAGGCAACCAGGATTCTATCCCTAGAAAAGATCCATCAAATCAGCTATCAAGAATAAAAGCTTCCTTATAAGGAAGTTGGACGTTGACGCAATTAGACCAACTTATATAATTCATAGTTTTCTTTCCTAAATTATGTACAAACATTATTCTTTCCTCACTTAGTTTTGTAACGAACACTTTATGTATATATAGCTCCATGTTATACAATTTTTTATATTAAGGAAAATCCATATATTTTCTCAATCCATTGTTTACTTTCTTTATGGATATCTACGGGTCTGGGGAGGTGTGTAAAACCTTCTAAATATTTTTCAGGATCAAAGAGTAGATTTAATAACTTCTCTCAAGAGTTAGAAAAGCAAAATTGGAGATTGAGCAACTAAGATCAAGCTAGAGAGAAATGGAGGAGACCACCTAGCTGAATGAAGCTAATTTAGAGATGCACTTAAGACAATGACAATAAGAGGAGCTGCAGAGGGAGTTAGCAATTAAGCGCCAAGAATTGTTTCATGAGATATAGATGATGATGTCTAGACAATTTATGCATCCACCATCATAGGAATATTTTTATATATGAGATAATTATTTTGTTATCGTTTATCTACGTGGTTTGATAACAATCTGGACAATTATGTTATTACGGATAACTTAGTCAATGAATTTGAATAGTTGAATGGGATACAAGCATCCATCTCTTATAATCTCCTATATTATTGCAATTAAAAATATATGAATTTAAATAGTTGAATGAGACTTATAATAAGTAGTTTGATAGATTTCTAGTACAATATATATACATATTTAATAGATATATTTATAATATACTAAAACATATATTAGATGGCTTTAGTTTTTGTAATAAGTTAACTATTTATGTACATTAATAAATTAGATTAATAGATTCAGGTACATAATTTAGATAAATAGAATTTTATGTTATGCCATTCGAATATAAACTATATTGTTCAAACACTATATAGAATGTTGAACGAACTTTAATTATGTCCTATTCAACACTAAATTATCTGTTCGAATGAAATCCAGTGTGAATAAATACTTGAATCCTTCCCATTGTATGCATCTTTCAAACTTTAAATCGCCCTTTATCACACCATTTCGAATACCCAACAACCATTCACCCATTTCTTCACCACCACCATTGTCACACAATTTCCTGGCTACTAAAAGGTACTTTGTTTGTCATTATATTTAATATAGCTTGTTTCCACTGAGGTTAGGATCCCATTTGTGGATCCTAGTCCCATTCTTTTATTTTCTAGCCACCACACACAGTGGATAACCATGTGAAAGAGGGAGTATAAACTCAATCACCTTAAATTTTTAGGGGAGAAAATCCATCAATCTTTCAAGATTTATGGGTTTTAGTTTTGGGAACAAGTTGACTCAACAATTGATGTCTTCTCAGGTGCTGAGTTTGAACATCTCCACTAAACGTTCAAACTCGTAAAGTTGCCAAATACTATTTCTTAATGTTCGAACACTAAACAGTAGAGTTCAAACTATTATTTAAAAATGTAAGCACTTTCCATTTGAACCATATATGTTGATTCGGACCACATCATTCCCCACTATGACCACCTATATTGTTCGAATGATGTCAATATTCATTTGAATACCAACCCGAATACGTGTTAGAACACCAACCCAAATAACATATCAAAATCCCACTTTTTCATATACTATTTGTTGTTTGAACGGAGTTTACATTCATTTGAACAACAACTATAATATGTAATTCAAGTTATGTCTTATTTACATACTGCTTGTTGTTCGAACAAAGCTTATATTAATTCGGACACCAACCCAAGTTTTGATTCTAATACAGTTTAAATTTTGTCTCTTATTTGAACGACGTTTCCATCTGTTTGAATACAAAAAAAAAAAAAAAAAAAAAAAACTACTTAAAATACCAGTGTATCATAATGCTTCCAATATTTATTGATCTTAACTATCATATTTTTTAATCCACAAATTTTATATATCATGTCTACTTCTGGATTGAAACGTGCTAGGCCATTAGAGTGAACATCGTTGACTACACTAAATGACCTCCCAGGCCGATACTTATCGAGAGGGTCGTTAAGTTTAGTGATTTTAACGACGTCATGTGGGAGGGCATGGCCCTAGAGTCTATATTGATTGATAGGGGATGGGGTCCCATTTGCAACCAATCCGTGGTTACCTATCTTGACCTAGTGTACAAGTTCTAGTTCTAACATAGAGTCAGTGAGATGGGTGCTGCAAATGAGGCATTCACCTTCATTATATGGAAGGTGAGTATTACATTCTCATCTAACAAAATAGTTGAGATTCTTCACATCCCTCATGAGATTGGTGAATATCTTGCATTGGAAGCGGTTCCCAAATAAAAAATAAAAAAAAGGATGGAACTAAGGAGCTCATGGAGCAAACTATCCCAGAGAACGAGCTTTTCGATAAACAGATATGTCGGTTGATGTTTGAGAATACAACTCCTTATCATGGTGACTAGACCATCAAGCATATTGACTACACACCATTCTTTCAGATTTTGGCGCTAATTGTCACATATAACATAGACTTGAGGAAATACAAATTTCAGTATCAATCCGGCTAGATTCATATTGCAGTTGGCGAGATACTATTTGATTGATCCGTCCCTAAATTACTTGTCTCGGATCAAAGATGAGGCTAAGTACTTGTCCGAAAGTAGTCTGTCATTTGTGCTAACGATTTCTAGACTACTTCTCTCTGTAGAAGTGGAGGTTACTTCGTTTAATCATCGACAATCATAAATTAGCCCAATAATTATCGTCACATTGGGCAAAAGAGCATGCCTCCTCTGTAGTAGGCATGAGCCTAATGAGGGCATGAGTATTCCACTTTTAGGGAAACATACTACCACCACCATAGTAGTTAGACGTATAGAGGAGTTTGTTGATATTGTGCTTATAAAGATTCTTGAGGCATTGTACTGATATTATGCACATAGAGATATATGCTACCATTGCTGATATTTTGCCCACAGAGATCAATGAAGGAATTCTTGAGTTACGGGCGAGCCTTGTCGTTAATATTGAGGGAGCATGACGCCTCTCATTGATTAACATGTAAATAGGGTTGATGTTCATTTAAAGGAAATAGAGTAAAATGGTAAAATAAATGATGTTCATTTAGAGAAACATACTACCACCACAATAGTAGTTGGACGAATAGAGGAGTTTGTTGATATTGTGCTTATAAAAATTCATGAGGCATTTACTGATATTATGCACATAGAGATACATGCTGTCATTGTTGATATTTTACCCACAAAGATCAATGAAGGAATTCTTGAGTTACGGGCAAGCCTTGTCGCTAATATTGAGGGAGCATGATGCCTCTCATTGATCAACATGTAAATAGGGTTGATTTTCATTTAAAGGAAATAGAGTTGATTATTAGGACTCTGAGCATGGAGTAAAATAATTATTAGACATTAACTTTTGTTTTGTTTTGTGACATGTTATATATTTTAATATAGTTTTTTTATTGAGTTAATGGTTTTACACAATGAGGATAGTGTAAAAATGTTTAAATATGATCTTTTTTATATTTAACGAAACCAAAACGTTGTAAGTTCAAACAGAATTTGTGAGTTCAAACAACATTTTTTTACGAGAACTACAATATTTCGATTCCAACAAAGTTCAATACTTTACACCCAAAATATATGCAATTCTCATGCCAAAATGTCCATTTGAACTACTATTAAACGTTCCAATAAAAATTTATGTTAGTTCGAACAGTTGACCATCAATTCAAACAGTAAACATGTCTAGGGATGATAGTTTTTTGTCCCAAATCCTTCTGTTCGACACTTCTTTTGTTCAAACTATAATCATACTCTTGGGACTTTCTAAGACAAATGAAGAATTTTATTCCTAAAAGTAACCTTTTGGGATGAAATTATATTCATAACAAAAGGTTAGATTTGTTGTAGTATATACTAGGGGAGGGTAGTAGGGCCCCACACCCTGTCAGGGCAGGGTAGGGAGGCAAACAAATAAGGTGTTTGCCCTCGCCCCTAGCATTTGGTGTGCAAGGGTAGATTGTAGGTAGCACGCGTAATCTATATATCTTATTCATTAAATAAGTAAAAAATGAGGCAACTTTTCACAATTTGATCCCAATGATTGCTAAGTAGTTTTATTTATTTAAAAGCTCAATTACGTACTAATATTAGAGCTACATTTTTCAATTAATTCAGACCTCTATTTTGGTCATTAATGTGAAACACATAAAGTTTCATTTTGGTGCTTAATTTGATAAAATTATAAACTAATAATTAAATATTTTTTTCCATACATGCGAGGGAAGATTTGATTCTTGGTTTTTTTAGTGAGAAATTAAAGTGTTATCAACTAATCCAAAGACGTTTACAATAATTAAATCATTTTGAAAAGACCTACAAAAAGATATATCTATTAATTTTTGAGGATTTTTCTATTAATTGGGTGTGGCAAAAACTTCTGATAAACCAATTATGGGTGATATGATTTCATAATTTTGTTGTATCTAGATTAAATTTTTTACTTGAAAATAAAACATAAAATGTCACAAAACGTAGGTGAAGGATGAATATTTTAAGTGTATTTTTGTTAGTCATGTCAATTGTCACGTAAGAAATAAACAGAACATCCATAAAACTTTCGTTAAATGGACAGATCGATTTTAAACCATTCGACAGTCATGTCAATTATACCTTTTTATACTATTTCTAAACCTCAAGATCATTTTTAGCGCCCACACATGATTCCATCACTTTTGTGAATCTAAGGTATCTTGAGAGAATGAAAGTTGGCCTATAAGTAAGTTATATAGCCGATTTGGTTTAAGATTTCAATTTCATTGGGATTTTGTAATAATCGGAACATTTAATTTACTGAAAATCAAGTAACGAAAAGGGGCTAAATTTCCTAGCTAGGATGAATATAATCTATACACACATACGTACATATATATATATATATGCTATGAATTATAATCAATACCAATTTTTGTGTTTTCTACTTTCTTGTCCGTACTCATGATTTTTTCCTCACTTTTTTTATTTTTGTCGGAAGAAAAAACTTTAAGGGATGTTTAAAAATAATTTCTATCTCATCTTATAGGCCTTATTTCCTTTGTAAGTATCATTTAAATATAAATATTTTCACACTAATAATTATAACTTTTTTCAAACTAATTATTATAATTTTTTTAAACTATCGAATAAAAAATAAAAAATAATTTAATTTTTTCAAATTTCAAATTAAAAATAATATTATATTCTAATAATATTTAAATTTATAATTTTTTTTATTTAACTTTTTATCTATTCTTTTCTAAAATTTATAAATACTTAATTCAAACAATCTTATTATTATTTATAAACTTTTTCCTCATCTCATTTCTTTGTTTATAAACTATCTTATTATCATGCATCCTATAGACTTGCCTTCTATTGCTTTAACATCGACATGAAGCCCCGCTCTACCCTTGAAATCCGCCTATATATCACGACTTCGCCAACAATCTAGAAATAACCTTGGCAGGTGAAGCCTACGCGTAGAGAAAAGCTTACCAGTACTCAACTCATTCCCAGCTTTACTTCCTATCCCGAGAATGTGACGGGCGAAGGTGTAGAAATCTCTGGCAACTTTACTTCGAATTAAGGTAGTGCAAACCCCTCACGGTTATGTGTTAATGGAATCTTATCTATAAGAGAAATTAAGTAAAAACCAAAGCTTAATATGCGTTAATGTTGTTTACGAGTGTCAATTTGCATGGTGACATTTTTTTGAAGAAGATCAGTGGTGGGGTGGGGAATCAAGGTAGTGTAACGCTCTCACTAGAAAGGGAGAGTGAAGGGCGGGTGAAACATTGCTATTTAGAGAATAGTGGTGAGTTGTTTGTAATTAGTAGTGACCATGATTAAGAAAAGAAAAATGGTAGTTAGAGATGTGAATATGTAATCGTTATATAGTTATTATAAAAGTATTAATAAATATGAAATTTATAGAAAAAAATAATAATTTTTTTTTTAAAATATGTACAAAAATGATACATTTGATGACCATAGATAATATTACTCATTGAGGAAAAGGCTGCCTGTGGGAAGGGGTACGGACAATTTGACTGCGCACACGTGGTTTTGTGTTCTCATTAATGATAGATTGTTAATCAACCCTCTAATATTAATTACTGCTATAATTACTTTAAAGTAAATAAATATATAAAGGGTAAAGAAAAAGTGTAAGACGAAGGGACCCCTCAACCTCCTGAATCTTTCATCCTCTTCCTCTCAAACATCTTCCGCTTGTTTGCTCGCCAAAAGGAGAAAAAAGAGAGAGAAAAGTGCACACCCCACAAGAACAAAAACACTTGCAGTTTCTCTGCTACTCTACTTCCATCAAATCCAAACTCTCTGTCAAAAACAATACAATATTTATATCTATATATAATGAAGATAGATAATTTTGAGCTGTTTACTGTTCGTTATTTTTAAGAAAGAAGTGTCCAAGTACTCCTTGTTCTTGTTGTTTTGCATCATATCGAATTGTCTGCTTCCATCGTTTTACTCGGAAGACGATAGTAGAAGGACAAGGATAGCGAAGGAGTGCTTGGGGATGGATGAAATGTACGGTCTGACCTCAATGGCCGAGTTCTCGGACAACTACAAGACGCTTTTGTACCCGGAAAATCTAATCCTTCCAGCGGCGGATTACTACCAGAGCTTCTTTTCTTCGGCGAGTACCCTCCGCGACAATCGTGTTCCCATATTCGGATCCGACGAGCCCTTCTCGGTAGCATCGGAGGCCGCTTCCATCGCCCCCGAAATTCAACGCGAGGAGGACATGTCCAGCATGATGAAAGCCAGAATCGCCTCCCATCCTAGTTACCCTCGCTTGCTTCAAGCTTACATCGATTGCCAAAAGGTGAATAATAACGACCTCCTCGTCTTTCCTGGTGCAAAAACCAGCAGCAGGTGTAGCTCCTAGTCCTGCCGGATATATAACTATCTACACACAACATATTTTGGTTCTGGTCGCTGGTTTTCTGTCATTTCTTTGTATTTGTCGCCACAAACTACTCAAAAACTTGGTTTTGTTAACCTTATAAAGCATGTTTTTCATTTGGGAATTTTCAAATTTCAATTATATGTAGTTATTATGCGTCTGTCTGGGTCAAGTACTATGTACTACTACAGCTGGAAGAGGAAGTGGTTGTGGAATTTTAAGCTTCCTGTTTGTGGCTTTTAATTGCAACCTACCTGGTGAGGGTACTGTTACACTATCGCTGCTGATATTGGCTTTGATGAAGTTCATCAGGTCCTTTACTATTTGCTCCCAGTTAATTCTAAGTTTAAAGGAGGAATATTAGGAGTTATATTTTTTCTTTTTGAATACATGGCGAATCATGTGTTACGAGCTTTAACTTTCTTGGGATTTCTAAGGGTAGAGAAATCTGAGTCCCTAATTTTGTTGTACTGCATATTTTGAGAGTCTGCAAGTGTGTTTTGTAGATTGGTCTGATGCATGTATCGAAATGATCTACATGGCGAATCATGTGTTACGAGCTTTAACTTTCTTGGGATTTCTAAGGGTAGAGAAATCTGAGTCCCTAATTTTGTTGTACTGCATATTTTGAGAGTCTGCAAGTGTGTTTTGTAGATTGGTTTGATGCATGTATCGAAATGATCTTCTTTTTGAAGGTAGGAGCGCCTCCGGAGATAGTAAGTTTGTTAGATGAAATCTGGCGAGAAAACGGGCTTTCTAGTCGACACGCTGTTTCTTCGTGTTTAGGAGCCGATCCCGAGCTCGACGAGTTCATGGTCTCCCACCTCTCTCTCTCTCTCTCTCTACATATATATAAGCTTTTGTCGTCATGAATTGCTTCCTAAGTTATTTCGCTTTCATTGTATGTCTGAAGGAAACCTACTGTGACATGTTGGTAAAGTACAAGTCTGATCTTGCGAGGCCTTTAGATGAGGCAACCACATTTCTGAACAAGATCGAAATGCAGCTCACCAATCTCTGCATAGGTGCCTCCAATGGAAGCCTTCCCGGTCAGTCTCTCTCTGTCTCTGCTTCTCCGAAATCGGAATTAGGATGCTTAAACTTTTAGTAGTAAGTTATTTCTTAATGAATCGTATCCAAGATTTATTGGTTTTATTGCTGCACAGAATACTGCAATTTATGTTCCCCGTCTTAAGAAACAGAAGCAATCACTATCTATATCCTTCATTGTCTTCACTAATGCGCACGATACCGTGGGTTTCTGCTCACGTTAGCATAGGAAACCCATATGAACGAAAAACCTTCTCTTTCCTAGTACTAGTCTCTGCATTTAATTTTCTTGTTTCCGAAAAGAACCCAATTTACGAAGATCGATAATCCTCGTGGAATTGTAACCAAAAGTATCGGATATGGAAATTATCAGCCAAACAAACAAAAACCCTAGAGAAATAGAGACCCACTTCTTAATTAGATGAGCTAATGCTTCCATACCCACTAATCGTATCTTGGGATTATGACCTACTGGGAATGCTTTTATACAGTGTTAGAACCTTTTTTCTCTTTTCAGTTTATTGTTTTCATTTGAACTGGAGATTCTGATTTTGACGTTTCAGGGATTAGTAATGACTAAGACATATCCAATAGTAGTTTAAATGACAGAACACTGACATTTCATGTTTCTTTCCGTATAATCATTACTGTTGGAGAATCCAGTTTTAAGCTTCTCCCAAATAGGCCAGTTCTTCCTCGCGAGCTCTTCAAATGGGGTTTCTCCCTCTCTAGTGATCTCGATCTCTCTCTCTCTCTCTCTGTGTGCAGACAGATGCTTTTTCATTCTTTGGATTCTTCAGCTTAGAGAATGCATTGGTTAATTAGAAAACCATTTCGAAAGCTTCTATAATGTTACCATACTCCAATAATGTCAATGACTCAAATCATGCTGATGTTGTGGATCATTCATATAAACTTAATTAGATGAGTTCTAATTATTCTTGCAACACATGGCTCTATACATATCAATGGAGAAAGTTTATGTTAGTAGATTAATAAAGCTTATAGGATCGCTTATATACCCTTAGTTGTCATCTTTGAAGTAACATCTCTATGAAGTTCATGCATGTTGATTGAATACGAGTCATCCATTAACGTGGTTTTATTTCTAGTTACCAATTATTGAGCAGTATAGAGTTCAAATGTAAAGGGTTGAAATTCAATAATTGTATTTATGTTACTAAACATGAAAGAGTTCTCATTTTCACCTGAAAAAAGTGCCAAAAAATTGGAAAGATTTAAATGTCTATATTATGAGAAGAGATACAATCGTAATTTGTGTAAAGTTAAAAAATTTATATCATCTACATGGATGCTCCTTGTTAGAATTTAAATTAAATCATTAGATTCACATGTCCACAACAATTTAAACTTTTGGAACAAATTATAATTTAACATGATGTTAGAGTATAAGTCCAGAACTTGAATCCTAATTACACGCTTTACATCCTATTTAATTAACTATTCAACGTGTTGTCTATTTATTAAGGCATAGAATGGCTCATACGTGAAAAAAGTTATAAGTTAAATAATTAAATCCACTTCTTACAAGCTTTTTCCGGCATTTCAATTAGCAAACCGAAAGAAATGAAAAAAATGGCTAGCTTTTGTTTTATCATGAATAGATGCGGAGGAAAGAGTGAGATGGGGGTGGGATTTTATCTCTTTCTTCATGTTATATGAAACCCATCATTGAGCCTTCCGTTTTGTTTATTAATTTGCTGCTTAATCTACTTTATAAAGTAAGTTAAGTACTTAAAGTACACCAGATTAGAAGGAAAAAAGTACTTAAAAGTATACCTATGTTCCTTTTATTTCAGCATCTAATTTGTTAGATCTTTTGGGAAGGGTACTTCTCTTTGATATGATTGGATGGAGCATTGTCTGTTCTCTCTCTTTTCTAGCACAAATGATTAAAAACTGTAAGACACAACATGTTGGTGTCTTTTTATTTTATTGCATCCATTTAATACATCTGTTGTAAATTACATGAGCCTGCCAAAATTTTTAGTTGACAGTAATGGCATGCATTGATGCCTGGTCTGGTTGCTTTATTATGGTTTCGAGTTCCGATAGAGCATGAGGAAACCATTACAGATGATTGGACCTGGAAAATAAACATTGGGATTTGTCCAACGGCTGAAATGCTGCTTGGCAGCTAAAGTTACATCTAAAATACTTTCTTGGAAATTGTTTTGGGGTAGTTTGAAAGTAATTTAACCAACTTAAATGGAGTTCATTCAGTTAGTCATTCTCATTATCAACAAGAAAAGATTGGCACACGAATCTTACATATCAATTATCATGTGAGCATACCTGGCCGTGATTTTTAAAAGGACATTCTTACCTTTGGGCTTGATGATTTGATGCTGCTTTGTGTTTCCTTGCATGCAGTTAATTTTAAAGTTTGTTGATTCTTAGTGCCACAGACTTGCTATATGGTTAGTTATATAATATCTGAAACATAGTCTTTTGCAAGAGAGTGATTTACTTGTCATAGATTTCTTATTTCAAGTGTGGCAAAAAAGGATGCTGCGATTTCCATTCGCACAGGAATGGATCTCTTGCCATTGGCATGGGTATAGCTGCATTTTTTTTTTCTTGGTGAAAATGGTAGGAGGGGACAACTGGAGGTCTCCTTATAATCTGCGCACGACTATATTAGTAACTTGCTAGGAACTGGATCGGAGGGCCCTACATGGCTGGAAGCCACATGCACTCCATCAAATCAGGTTTGAGCCATAACCTAAATCACAGCACCACTAGGAACTTCAATGAATCCTTAGATGAGTAATCTTAAAAGTCTTGGATGAATCCATATTCGAATTTGGACCCAAGACCTAGCGCATGCCAAACCATATGAGAGTAATAATCCAAAGAACATGAGCACCACCCTTGGTGGCTTGTATGCAGCCTTATTTGTTCCATAGATAGTGCTGAAGATATTTTATGATATTTTGCTAAAAATATGTAAATAACGGTAATCTGGTTAGTTTTGTTTGGCTGCCATCATTGCTTTTATTTGGAAGTACAAATCAACTTTTTGTTGATGCTTTATAATCATTATTATATTTGACTTTCTCTACCTTTGTTTTCGTGAGTTTTCTAAATACCTCTTTTGCAAAAGTATGATTCCTTAAGTTGCCAAAAATACAAGAAAAGGGATAAATTTTTTTCAGACATCCGACCATTGCAGATGTCCAGACGTTGGACATTCTATAGGCATATATTCACGTGGTTGGATTGTTAATGACCTATAAGAGACGTTTGCTTCTCTTTACAAACTTTTAGCATTTGGAGGGCATCTTTCTTATTGTTGCTTACTGGCAAGTTGTTCCCATTCTTTGGCCTTCTTTTCATTAATGAATTCATTTGTGTACTGGGCAATAGTTTCATTAGCATTTACAACCTCTGCTTTTAGGTCATTGTAAGATGGTTGGCATTCTGGGTACGAAAGAGAAGCTTTGTTTGATACGATATTAGGATCTCCTTTGTTTTCCGACGTGCATGATTGTAAAGTCCCCAGAGTCTCTGTGATATGTTGCTGCATGCTCTTGCATCTTCAGTAATGTTATCTTTAAACCGCATAATTGTAAAGACATGTCAGCTTCTGTTAGCTATTATCACTCCTGATATGCGGGTGAAATAGGACAGTACCCGTTACAAACGAAAGTAGAATAATCTGCATTGAATTATTTAACATCCTTGTAGTACTAGGAATTGAAATGTCTCGATACACATAACAAGGAACTCTCGTCCTTTTCCCGATGGCGGTTTGGAAATCTTGCACTTGTCATGTACTTGCAATATGATGCTCACATATGATACGTACTACTTGGACGATAACTGGAATTTGGTTAACTCTTATCCTTTACTTTGCCCATCCATGGTTTAAGCAAGAGCTGCATTTCAGAGACAAATCTAGTGTTCCAATAACTACAATTCATATACTAATTTCCTGTATCCCTCTCTTTTTTTGGTTGGCAAAACAATCTTTATATATTGCATTTGTTTATTTTTTGTGCTGGCATTAGTGTTGTCTTTGTTAGTCAGGTAGTTCATATCCCAGGTATTTGTCTTTGCTGCATGCAAGGGCACCGCGGATACTACAACCTTTAGCATTTTGTCCCCCAAGGGTTCCATTAACATGGCACAGTTTAGACGGCCCTTTGCTATGATTGAGTTAATCTTCTTTAAAGTGCGGTAGAGCCCTTGTTCTGTACCTTTTTACTTTTTGCAATTGGGCAAAATTCTAGAGGTAGGGGTTTTCTTCTTTTAGCATATTGTAGAATAGTGCTTATGCTTTTTCTTCCTTCCTCTATTTTTGGGTCTGATCTCCGATGTGTCTGTGGCTCTCCTTCAAAAAGTTTCTACAACTAGGCTCAAGTGATTTGGTAAGTGTGTGTGATCGCGAGGTGTCAATAAATGTGGGAGGGGATGGATAATAAACGTTCGATGAAATTAAGCTTTGCTATTAAAGCCCGGGTCGAGCGGGTGGCCAAGGAGTTCCCAAGTAAACTCACATGGACGCCCGTAGTTTTCGCTGCGATGTACAGCTTTATGGGGGTAAGAGAGAGAGAGAGAGAGAGAGAGAGAGAGAGAGTGTATGTATCTGTCTGTCCGAGTTTTCTCATCCCCACGCACTGAGCTTTCTTCTGTCTACACTGCTCCTGCTCACTGCTTGACTGTCAATCCCATGGACATTTAGTAGTTGGACCTCGTGGGTCTTCGCGCTTAATGATGTGCATGGCACGTGCCGCATTTCAGGTTTCAGTTGGGGGAGGTGCAAGGCCTCCACCACCCCCACCCATTCCATCTTGTCGTTTTTTGGGTGTAGACACTTTTGACGCTTCTTTTCCTCTTTTTTGAGTTCACCCTATAAAAAAATCAAGCACTTTTCCACTTTAGTAGTCCGCTTTCATTGTGTCTGGCACCCTCGTCAACTCTTCTCGCTGCGTTAAAAGCTGTACTTTGATGGTCTGATTTCTCTGGGCATGCAGTGAAGAGAGGTCCAATTCTCCATAGCTAGGGTCATTTTTTTCATCTGTAGACTTGCATAAAGTCGGTGATAGCGCTATCAGAATCAAACAGTTTATTTCGGTTCATTGGGTAATACTATCGAACATATAATACTCGTCGTCTGCATCACATTGCGCCACACGCAGTGGGGTCTTGGGGAGATGGTGAGGTTGACCATACTGATTGATGAAGTGATTCAGACAGAAAAACAAACAGGCAGGGTGTGTGACGAGGAGTGGAGGGCGTGTGGGGTGCTGGTTTTTCACAAAATAATGTAAAAATGTAATACAAACGTTAAGAGTAGATATCCATATCCAGCAATCTAATCTCATACCATCTTCTTGAAGCTCACTCAATGGGACTGACAACCGACGCAACCATTCACTGAGAGTGGCCCCACTTTATCCCTTTTTATTTTCGTTTGCCACCTAGGCGTGGGGTGTGCAGTGTACCCTTCTCTTAGGCTGTCAAATCCTTGTCTGCTGGAGTATCTGTCAGAAAGGATGTATGTGGGTCTATCTTTTACCAGCTGCCCTCCCCCCTTCAATGTCTCTCTAGGTATAAGTTAGTAGGGCAATGATACAACTCTTCTTAGGTCCAATTCACACTCAACCAAATCATAATTATCAGGTCAGTTTTAATTTTTAAAAATTGTATTTGCTTTTGTAGAAATACATTAGATTAAAAAAATTATATAAAAGTAAATTTATAAATTAATATAATTTTATAAAATACTATAGATTATAAAATTACTATTATTATAAAGTAGATCGAAATATATTAAGTTACATTAATTTATAAATTTACTTTTATTTAATTTTTTTTTTATATTTATAACAGTTCTCATAGATTAGTTATACATCTATATCTTGTCAATCTCTTGTTGAAAGATTGATGGAAGAAATTGACAAATGTTTCTAATTGGGAGGTTTTTGAAGTCTAGATACTAATTTTGAAAAAGTTGAAAATTAAAATTTCTGGTTGGAAACTCTGATATTGATTCTGTAATTAATTCTAATAATTTTGCACGTTGGTGATACAATGTATGGTACTCTTATTCTATTTTCATCTCATTTTGAATTATTTCAATGTGATTCAAAAGTTGATGGACAACTCCACTTCATATTGTGATAAAGAGTTGAATGATTGTGTAATGTGTATATATATATATATATATGTATATATTTGTGTGTTTAGTTTATTCTGAATAGGGCAAAGTAATTTTGAAAAGTCGATATCGAAACGATTTAGGTGTAGTTTAGATACTAAGGTGAGATGAGATGATGTGGTTTTAAATGAAAGTTGAATAAAATATTATTAGAATATTATTTTTAATATTATTATTATTTTAGGATTTGAAAAAGTTGAATTGCTTATTATATTTTGTGTGGAAATTTAGAAAAAGTTGTAATGCTGAGATAAGATGAGATGAGATGAAACTATTTTTGTATCAAAACTAAGCTTTAAAGTATTAAAAAAACTATTTTACAAAGTCTTCTTAGGTAATATTATGTGCATGTTATATTAAGGTTTTTTTTTTCTTTTTATTTTTTAATTCTCATATGGATCTAATATTTTTCAGTTGAAAATATTATTCCGTCGAACTATTTGTAAGCGCAAAATTATGATTGATTGTTGAACGATAAATGTTTGTGAACAAGCTTGAATTAGGCTCAAAGCTTGTTTGAAAATATTAATCTATGTATAGATATATATGCTGGTACGTCATATGTAGTATAAAGGTATATCAATAAGCTAACTAATTAGTTAATCGACACACTAATTAGTGTATCCAATATATGGTAGTTAATATGTTAGCAACATTATATTGCTAACATATATCTCTAACATGCTAACTTATTATCTGTTATTGCCCATATGCATTATTAACATATGTAACTTCTTTTAATATGTTACTAACATAATGTTGATAATTAGTAACATTTTAGTACGTAGTAGTTTATACCATCATGTTAAACTTTAAAGTTCACAAAGTAAACTACTAGCTGAGTTCATTCAAGCTCAAGCATTCGACTAGATTATAATTCAATTTTTGAGTTGAATTCAAACAACTATTGCAGCTAGCTGACTTAGATGAATACCGAAATCTCTATTCTGTGTTCAGTATAAGTTCGGGCTCTTAAGCAGAACAGTTGAGTTTGGTTCGAGCACCCATTATCTACTCGAACTCAAATTGTTTAGACCCTTACCTCTGCCACGTGCTTCCCATCTCTTATGTGTTCTGATTCTTGTCGAGTTGTTCTCTCTCTCTCTCTCTCTCTCTCTCTCTCTCTCATGCACTTCCACGGTGTCCCTCTACGTATCTTCACAAACATTTTCATTTTTGGTGGAATTTTGACGCTATTCTGATTTCTTGTTTATGACCATTTCAACCTGGTAACATGTCTTGAGTCAAAATTTGATGGCTTTTGTTTGAGATTTTTCCACATTTGGGTCTAGACCAACCAATTGCATCCTTTATGCACCAATCTGATCACTTTTACATTTTTTGAATCCGCACTATCCAATCTGAGTACTTTTTCCTTTCACCTTGAGTTTTGAGGTGTTAGCATATATATGTACTCCAATATTTCACCAAATACATTTCTAGTGAGTGTAACAGATAATCCTGTCGACTAAGACGTAGGTCTTTTGGTTTTGGTGCACGGTGGGCATTGGCTTCCAAGACTGAATCACTTTAATTGTCTTTTCTCTTCTCTTTCAGTTTGTTTTCTTCAAATTTTATATTGGATGTGTACGTATATTAAATTCCCGTACAAATATCTTTGCACTTGTGATTACCATGGGACTTGATAACAAAATGTCTGCAAGATTAAAGTGACTTGCAACTTTAACTTTAGTACCTTCCAACTTTTCCTATGTGAATTTAAACAAGGTATCAATGCTCCTCCTTTCAGAATTGGCAACTTGTTGAAAGATCTTCATGCATTATCCCCCTCCCCTATCCATAAGGCCCTCAACTTTTGCCTTCATGATATCTCCTCCATTAAAGTCACCCTCTCAAGATATAAGAAAACTAGACTTTTCCGAAGACTTCACTCTCCAAGCGTAGTCTAACCTCTTCAGCACCCTCTAAGCCTTGTAACTCCTGCAGCGAAGTCCTCTTTTGGCATTTCACATTACTGAAGATCTGCTTGTTCCAAGTCTTCAAATCTCTCTTCAAAGCTTTCAATTTATCTCGAGCGTTGTCTTACCTACCAAGATAATGGCTCTCAGTGCTCTGGATCTGATATGAAGTCGTCCATCTTTGTCTAATCATATCCACAAAGACATCAACGTTTAGCTACATATTCTCAAATTTAAAATGTCTCCAACTCCCTTGTATACCTCCACAATCCAACATGATGGGGATTTGGTCTGAGCATATCTGAGGTAATCTTTTCTGGCATAAATCCGAGAAATGCACCTCCCAATTGGGGGAGACAAGGTTTTCACATGGTTTTGCATTGACATGGGAAAAGTAAAAAATTTCAACCTCCGTTTTCTTCTCTTTTTTGTAAGGAGATAGTCGCAATGCTTTACACTGCCTTGTGTGGATTTCTTAAAAGAGTTTCATTATTTTCTTGCTTCTTTTTTGGTTTCAACTGTAAGCATGTGTACTGGATTATCTTTGTTCTTTTTTTAATGTTTTCGGAATCATCTGGCCAGATGAAGCTGCTGTATCATCTGGAGAGGATTTTAGTGGAGGCGAAGTGGAGATTCAGGACAGTAAACAGAGGGTAGAAGACCAAGATCTTAAAAACAGGCTTCTACGTAGGTTTGGCAGCCACATTGGTAGCTTGAAGCTGGAGTTCTCAAAGAAGAAGAAGAAAGGAAAGCTACCAAGAGAAGCAAGGCAAACATTGCTTCAGTGGTGGAATGTTCATTATAAATGGCCATATCCAACGGTAAAACATCTCTTTAAAATCCATATATGTAAACCATGCAATTTCATGCAGCTGACATTTATCTCAAAACTTGCATAAACACCAGACACTACATGGCAGATCTTGGTGAGGTCTCTCTTCGATCTATACTTTATATGGCACCATTTTGTTCTTTTTTAAGCATGGATATAGGGTCTGAAATCTTCTTTGTATCAAGTATTTAGTTGGGAAAATTGCATAACGTTTTAGATTGATGGACTAGTCTGATGATTTGCTTTACTTGAACATTCAGGAAGCTGATAAGATTGCGCTTGCTGAATCAACAGGCCTAGATCAGAAGCAGATCAACAACTGGTTTATAAATCAACGAAAGCGTCATTGGAAACCATCTGAGAATATGCAATTTGCTGTTATGGATAATCTTTCAGGACAATTCTTTGCAGATGATTGACATTGATAATGTACATACTCGAATGTCTCCCGATATATAATTTAATGCTTGTGTTGGTTCCATGTCTATGTAAAATGGAAACTTGACTGCCAATGATATATATATGTTTAACTTGCTAGCAGAATTAAAGGAAAAATAATTGTATTTATCTTCATGTAAATTTGGAAGTTGACCGTAGCTGATCATAATGGAAATTCTTACATGATTTTGGTTGACAAGAACCCCCTTTGTCCTAGCATCTCATCGATTTTGAATTTTGATACGTACTTTGTTACCAATAGACCCATTGGATGTTCCCATTGACGTGCATGAGTAGGAATTTATTGGTGCACTTGTAACTGCTGAATCACAAGCCGCATCTCAAGTAACGGAAACAACGAAAGTTACGGAAATGGAAGTTGCAGAAACATAGGATACGGAAATGGAAACCTACGGAAAAGGAAGCTATCAAAACAGAGACTACTGAAATGGAAATTGCTATCAGTTACCACAAATCAAGCATAAGAGAATCGCATGCATAAATTTTGGAATTTGAATTTTGTATTTAAAATTTGAATGTATATAACATATCTTCATTTGATTGTAATATATATAGAAACACTTGTACGTAAATTCATTCTTTCAAAGAAAAAGAAACAAATGTGCTTTTCATCCATTCTTTTCTAAACATTTTACATGGTATCAAGCCATTAGACCAATGTCATCTTTTTGAAATTTTTTTTCCCCCCCTCTCTTTATCATGCCTGCAGTTCAGCCCACTCAACTCCCTCTCTTTAATCCTACTTCCTTCCTCAATATTACTAAACTCAACCGTACTAATTATCCCACCTGGAAGGCTACCATGCTTCCCTATCTGAAAGGCCAAAAATGTTTTGGCTACCTCGATAGTTCTCTCAAGCCACTGTCCAAAGAACTTGTTGCCGACAATGGCGCCACGACTCCAAATCCTCTTTTTGATGTTTGGGAAACTCAAGATAATTTAATTCTTAGTTGTCTCAACTCCTCTCTCACTGATGAAGTTCTTGCGTAGGTTGCTCACTGCACCACTTCTCGTGAAGTGTGGCTTGCTCTCACATCCTCTTTTGCCTCTCAATCCAGGGCTCAAATCATTCAAATCCGTACTCAACTCTCAACAGCTCGAAAACAATCAGACAGCAAGTGAATATTTCTTGCATATTAAACGTCTCACGGACAACCTCGCCATTGCTGGTCAACCCTTGAACACTGATGACACCCTCACGTATTTACTTGCTGTTTTGGGACCAGAATATGATTCTCTTGTCACTACCATCTCTGCTCGCGGTGAGTCACTGACAATGGAGGAGGTCTACTCTATGCTTCTTACTTGTGAAGCTCGAATAACACACCACTCCTAGATTCCTCCAACCATGAATTGTGTCAGCCAATGTAGCTGCACGCCATTAGAATTTTTCTAGTGGTCGTGGTAGCTCCAGTAGAGGCCGTGACTTTGGAGGCTCAAATCGTGGCACTGGTAGAGGTAATTTCTCACCCCGTAACTCTGACTTGTGGTGCCAACTATGTGAAAAATCTGGCCACACTACCTCTAGATGTTATAAGCGCTATGATCCCCACTTTCTACCACCACCACCACCACGTCGGACTGCACAAGCCAACCTCTCCACCACCCAAACTTAGCAGCCGCCTGAACAAGAGTGGCATGTTGACTCTGGAGCAACGCATCATCTGACCAACAATTTCAATAATCTTAATGTACGTGGCGAAGAATATGTTGGCACTGATCAAATCCAAGTTGGTGATGGTCCAAGTTGGTAACATGTCTTTATCCACACCTTCAAAATCATTTGTTCTTGATAAAATTCTTGTTGTTCCCCAAATCACAAAAAATCTAATCTCTGTTCAACAGTTTACTCGAGATAATAATGTTTATTTTAAGTTTCACAACAATTTTTTTCTCATCAAGGACTACTCGGGGAACATCCTTCATAAGGGCCATAGCAAAGATGGGTTGTACTGCCTTTCTCATCCCCTTCAACGAGTTTCCATCTTTGCCTTCGTCAGTGTTCGTATTTCCATTTCTGATTGGCATCGTTGACTAGGACATGCTAACTTTCAAACTGTCAATAATGTCTTAAATTCCAATAAAATTTATGTTGATGTCAATAAAAGGCAATCTGTTTGCCCTGATTGTGAGATGACCAAAAGCCACAATTTGCCTTTTGCAAACTCTGTTAATCATGCATCTCGACCTTTAGAACTAATTTTTTCAGATGTGTGGGGACCAAGTGCTGTTACCTCTAGCTATAATTCTTGTTATTATGTTTGTTTCTTGGACGATTGTACAAAATTTATTTGGCTTTTCCCCCTCAAAAATAAATCTGAAGTTGAAAATATTTTTCTCCAATTTCAAACATATGTTGAACGGCACTTTGATGCAAAAATTAAAGCGGTTCAAACCGATTGGGGAGGTGAATTTCGCCGACTCAACACTTATTTTAAAAATTGTGGAATTGAACATCGTATTGCTTGTCCCTATACTCATGAACAAATGGGTTCGGATGCTAAGGCTATCGATGCATTAATTGGCACTTTATCAACTATTTTTCTAGTTAAAGATCTTGGGCACCTGTCTTTCTTCCTTGGTGTTGAAACGTTGCGTACAGGTAATGATTTATTCTTAACTCAGCGCAAATATATTGGTGATTTATTACGGAAATTGAATATGGACCAAGTAAAACCATGTAAAACTCCAATGGCAACCACCTGCCATCTGTCTAAACTTGAAGGTGCCGATTTTTGTGATCCTCAACTCTATCAGAGTACAGTTGGCGCATTGCATTACCTTGGTTTTACACGTCCAGACATTGCTTACAGTGTTCATCATGTAAGCAAGTTCACTCATCAACCCAAAGAACCTCATTGGCAGGCGATGAAGCGAATTCTTCACTACCTTAAGCATACGATTTCATTCGGCCTTCACTTCTCTAAACAAAATGATCAAGCTCTTCATAGCTTTAGTGACGCTGATTGGGCAGGGAATAGTGAAGACCATAGAAGTGTGGTGCTTACTGTATTTTTCATGGCAAAAATTTAGTCTCATGGAGTTGTAAACAACAACAAACCGTGGCAAGAAGCAGCACTGAGTCCGAATACAAGTCCCTGTCCAACGCTGCCGCTGAGCTTCAATGGATTCAATCGATTCTACATGATCTATATAATTCTCTTCCTAAATGTCCAACGTTATGGTGTGATAATATTGGTGCTACATATCTCTCATCCAATCCAGTGTTTCACGCCCGCACCAAGCATATTGAAATCGATTTTCATTACGTGCGTGATCAAGTCCTACGGAAGAAGCTTCAAGTTTCATTTCTATCCTCCAAAGACCAGTTATCAGACTTGCTCACCAAAGCGCTGAATGCTCCTCGATTCACTCTATTACAAGCCAATCTTCAATTGCAGGATCTGTCATTTCGATTGCAGGGGGATATTGGTGCACCTGTAACTGCCGAATTACAAGCCGCATCTCAAGTAACGAAAACAATGAAAGCTACGAAAATGGAAGCTGCAGAAACAGAGGATATGGAAATGGAAAGCTACGAAAAAGGAAGCTATGGAAATAGAGGCTACGAAAATGGAAATTGCTATCAGTTACCACAAATCAAGCATAAGAGAATCGCATGCATAAATTCTGGGATTTGAATTTTGTATTTAAAATTTGAATATATATATAACATATCTTCATTTGATTGTAATATATATAGAAACACTTGTACGTAAATTCATTTTTTCAATGAAAAAGAAACAGAGGTACTTTTCATCCATTCTTCTCTAAACATTTTATAGAATTGAACCTAATTGGTCTATTATGAGTCCTGTACATGGAAGATATAAGTACTCCAATATTTTGAATGATTAATTATAGAAAAATAGGCTATAGAGGATTGATGAGCTTCACTTTAATATTGTGTGAAAAGTTTTAAAGAGAACACCAATGGCTACAACAAAAAGGTGTAGTAACATGGATTGTAGTGACTAGGGGCACCAAGATGGTGTCTGCTTTGATACCTAGTAGAAAATTGTACGTGAAAAGACTTAAGAATTCAATGTGTATTGACAATGTATAGGGTTCACCTATTTATAGTGTAATCAAACTTGTATGATAAAGCAAATTAAACCAATACCTAAATATAAAATATTTGACCTAGAATATTTACAAAATATTACGATATTATTATTAGAATTTTAGAAAAGATACTAATCTAATTAAGGTAGGTAATACATGCTAACATCCCCTCAAACTTAAGATGGCAAAGTCAACTAATGTTTGGAAACAATATTATCCAATTGATCGGGTGGATGAGATTTTGTATAAATATCAGCAAGATTATCTTCTAAGGCTACCGAGCAACGATGCAAAGTGCCTTGCTGAAAGTGTGACGAACAAAATGACAATCTATCTCGATATGTTTGATACATTCACGAAAGACATTATTATGAGCAATCTGTCTAGCACTATGGTTATCACAGTGAATGGAAGAACTAGTCTTTTGATGAATGCCCATGTCTGCTAAAAGCCATCTAAGCCACAATAGTTTAGAAGTGGTGTTGGCCAATGTGTGATACTCAACTTTAGTACCAGATCGAGACTTACTGTTTCATGTTACACTAATATCTCATAGATGTTCCAAGAAAAAACAAACAATAACCAATGGTGTAGCAGTGATCAGTGGGATCACCAACCTAATCAGTATCAAAGTAAGCTCAGAGCCACATATTCCAAGAAAAAAACAATAACTAATGGTGGAGCAATAATAAGTGGGATTACCAACCTAATAAGTATCAAAGTAAGCCCAAAGCTCAAGAGGAGTATGAGAAGAAGTTAAGTCCATGTAATAAAGTGCCCTTGTGATATGAACCGAAGGAAATGGAATTTCTTGAACCCACAATCAATTTGAAAACTCATCCAAGAAAGTCAAAATCAAGTCAATGGAAGAACCTAAACCCATTGAGGAACTTGTTTCAAGAACCTAGATTATATTAAAATCTAAACCCGTTGAAAAACTTGTCTCAAGAACCCAAACTACGAATGAGGAATGCCACAAAAATTGTGATTTACTTTTGATAAGTTCAAAAGTTCATTCAAGAATAAGAGAAAATAAACTCAACTCACAATGAATAAAATTCATCAAATTTCATAAACTTGTTAAAATGTGGCTACAAAGAGTATTTAAATATGCCTTCCCAAAACAAAACTCTAGCAAAAAAAATATGAGTCTTCCAAAAATATCCCTAGTAAATAGTACGCGGCTACAGTACCGCTATAGTAACTTAGCCTTTTAAAATCCTAGTTCAACAAAATAAAAACATATGTGGGCCAAACATCTTCAAGCCTAATTATTCTAAACTAATTCCTATGACTAATAAAAAAACCCTTTTAATGAGTTAAACAAGTTCAAAACCTCAATCACATAAACTTAATAATAGGCCCAAATAATAAATTCTTAAATCTTAGGTCATGTTGTTCATAGTTCGTATTACGTGGATCAAAACTAGATCTCATTCTCTCAAGCCTATCTTAAATATTGGGCTTTTGTTAACTTCATTCCAAGTGGCTTGCACCAATCTTTGCAAACTAAGTCTAACTTGGTGTCCATCATTCCTTGACCTTCCTAGCTTTTAGTATTGTAATTGCCTCATCTGGAAATTGTAAAAGATCTTTAAGACTTGGTCCACCTTAATGCCCATCATTCCCCATCTTTTCAAAAAGATTCAACCTCGAATCTTTACCTACATCAAAGGGAAAAAGATTAGTAATATTGAAAATAGCAGACACATGATACTTACTTGGAAGATCCATTTTATATGAAGTATCATTAATTTTTTCAAGAATTTGAAAAGGTCTATCCAAGTTACTCCTGTTATTAACAAGAAAAAGTATCAAAGTTAAAAGAGTAAGTGGATTAAAACCATAAACAATTTCAAAAGAAAAATAAGAAATAGTAGTATACCTAGTCCTCTTATATGCAAATCCTAATAATGGCAAATATACTCCTGCAAACGTTCATGCAACAAGTCAATAAATGACAAATGATACTCCTACAAACGTTCATGAAACATATCTGAAGTCTTCCTTACACCAAAATGATCACTCCAATTATATACAAAACTCAATGAATAGCAAACAATACTCCCACCAATGGTCATGCAACACGTTTAAAATCTTCTTTATACCAAAATGTTCCAACAAACCACATCATTGCACAAACATCTCATGCATATGACTAGTAGGCTCACAAAGTCTATTCTTTTTAAACAAATACCAATCTATTCTATAGCACTTACCAAACAATACTTTCTCACATGTTCCATACACATTAGCAAAGTCATCATCATTAACATGTCATTTCTTATTATATTCAAATCTCAATAACCTTACATCTAAAATGAAGACAATGACATTCCTTCTTGCTAAAGCATCAACCAAAAAACTTTTCTTATCTTGTGTGTATTTGATTATATGAGGCAAAGTCTCAATACATTCTTCCCACTTGACATGCATTCTAGTCAACTTACCTTGTCTCTTCAAGTACATCAAGAACTCATGTTTTTCAAAAAAAGATCGGGTAGGGATTGTCGCACCTGGAACAAAATCAATGTAATACTCTATCTCTCTAATAGGTGGCAATCTACTAAACACTCCGCTATGAATCATGACCTTATACCCCTGCAATAAAAAAACAACACTAGGCAAAAAGTCGTTAAATTCGTCAGTGTAAAAGCTTGCCTTAGTATAAAAACTCACTTTTATTTTTCATTTTATCTCTACAATCTCTTTTTTTTTTCTCTCTCATGGCTCTACTCTTTTTTCTTGACTCTCAGTCGTCTCTATTTTCTTTTTCACTCCCTCTTTCTCTTGATGTTTCGGCCTCATTATCTTTTTGCCTCTCACTCTCTTTTTCCTTTTCACTCTCTTTTTCTCTCCTCTTTTTTTTGAACTTTCGGCCTCATAGTTGTTTTTCAACTCATTCTCTCTTTTTTTAGAGGTTTCAGCCTCACCCTCATTTTTTTCACTCATCTTTTTTTTATCTCTCTCCTTTTCGGTCTCACTATTTCTTTTTTTCTCAATCTCACTTTGACTCTTACTTTTTAGCTCAATCTCACTTTCACTTTTTCTTTTTGGCTTACTTTCACTTTTCAACTTTAGTTGCTCCTCATAAACCTATGTTGGAGTTAAAGGAGCAAGTTTGATTATTTTTTTATCATTTTCAAAACTATACATGTTTCTTAACCAATCATGGATCACTCTCCTATTGTGATGACCTGTTTTTGCGTGTATTTTCACTGAAGGTGCTTTTTAATTTAATTAATATAGTAGTCGTTTTATTTTAAATTATTATATTTTAAATTGGTTTTTATTTATTTAATGTGGTGTTTAATTTATTTTAGTTGTTTTATGTTTTTAATATCGTTTTCGGCGGATCAGTTTTTAGTTTCTGGAGTGAGGATTGGACCTCATTTCTTTCCCTCATCTTTTCTTTTTCTCTTTTTCTTTTTCTCTTTCCTTTTCTTTTTCTTCTCCTTCTTTTTCTTTTTTCTTCTTTCTTTCTTTTCCCTCCTTCTCCCCGTGCACGCTGCTACTCCATTTCTCCTTCCCGTCGCCGACCCTTCGGCCGCCCAGTTCACCGTCGTCCTGCTGCCGTATAGTACACCACCCCCATCAAAATCTTTCCCTCCCATCGGTGATCACCCCCACCAATTTTTAGGACCATCCGTCCAGCCGTTAGCCGCCACGCACAGCTGGAAGTCACGGCACCAGCTCTCCTTTCTCTCTTTGTCATCGGTTGCTTTCTCATCCCAGAACCGCCGCTTGCCGGTGACGTGGCCAACACCACCCACCCAGTTTTCTTCCCCTCCCACCGGTGAATATCCCCACCAAGTTTCACCTCCATCCGAGCCACCGTTTGCCGCCACAAGCTCCTCCACGCCACACGGATTTTGAGCTTTTTCTGTGCCATCGTTCCACCTCCGACCACCACCTCTTCACAGCTTCTTTCCCTACCTTTTGCCAACCTAACCCACCCATTTCCGGCCTCGATCCGTTGCCGGAGCAACTCCCATGAGCTCAACTCCGTTCAGCCCATTTTTGGTCTTCCCCCGCCACCCACGGCCAAAACTCACTTCCTTTAGCTTCATAAACATCTCAAGGCCATTCCCTATTAATTTCGTGTCTTGGTTTGTCCCCGTTCCAAATTGGGTAATTTATTACCCACGGCCACAGTGTAAAATACACTGTTACGTTACTTTTCCTCTGCCGTTTGCGACGCCGCGAGCTTTCAAAAAATACCGTATAGCGCTGTAAGTATTTTTCAAACTCTACTTTTAGATTTAAATATATTTTGCTCTTACAATAATTATTTGACTGCTGGTTGGTTGATTCCGGACTGAGTCCGAGGAGTTCGGGGGTCGGATGGATTGAGGACAGAGTGCTTGTTTGGTTGTTTTGTGATTGGTTGGTTATTTGTGCATTGAGGCGTGCATTACATGGTGCATTACATGTGCATTTTATTTAATTGAGAAAATCCTGTTTTATTGGCGTAAATGGATTTTCGGGTACGTGTGTATCACGACCCCAAGCCGAGATGGGGTATTATCTCGATGGAGCTCCTCTGTTCACTCGGGAACGTAATATACTGAGTGATATCCCCTGAGTTGTTGTTGGGCGACAAAGAGAGCGGGTGGGATGGTAACGCTCTTCGTACCGACTCTGTGGCCCTTCGCTGGCGAGGGCTAGAGGATGCCTGGCTACGAACGCACGGGGTGCAGAACTGGGCATCGTTCGTTTAGGTGTCACACGCGTGGTCGTTACCTGTGGTGTGACACAGGAGCCAGGGTGTGCGGATGACCCCTAGGGGAGGTCATGGTGCATACGGATTAATTGGATATGAGTTGGATATAGGCCAAATGAGACTTTTGGCGTGAATTGAAAAATAATATGTTTTTGGGGCCAAATGGGATTTTTGGCATGCGTGGAAAAAATGTGTTTTTATGGGTTATGTACATTGCATTCTTTCATGCATGTTGTTGGAGTTAATATGTTTTTATCTAGTGGTGTTTAGATTTTACTTACCTGCGGCACTATTTTTTGTACTGTAGATTTTGGTGTAGAGTTCGAGGAGGAGGAGGAGGCTGAGCCCGAGGATGCGGCTCCACCGGAGTTCTAAGTTGGAGTCTCTGCTTTGTATTTGGCTTTAAAACGATATTTGTAGTTTGTAATATTTTATTATGTATGTTTTGAACAGGTTTGTATTAAACTAAGAAAAATTCTGGTACTTAGTTTATGACTTTACTATCCACTGCGTGTTTTTTCGTGCACATTTGTTGTTTTTACACACACTTGGCACTCGTCGATAGGGTGGTGACCCGTGATATCACCATCTGGACGTCTCAATTTCCCCATGTCTGTGCGTGGAGATTCGGGGCCGTCACAGGTGGTATCAGAGCGGTTTGGCTCTGGGTAAAACCACATGTCCCGTAGGTAGTATCATAATATTTTTTAAAGTTGTGTTTTAAAATTTATTTTAAATAAAGTTGCTATTTGACATGTTTTATTTGTTTTATTTATTTGAGCTTGTTTGCTTGTATTTATTTATTTAGTTATGTTATTGCATGCTGGTTTCTTTTTGTTTTCTTGTTATGTGGTTTAGTTTTGGTTTTTGGTTTTATGTTGTTGGTTTTATTTGTTTTTCTTAAATGGGGTCAATGGCTGTGTTATGGCAGGAAGATGGTACGATCGACAATACTGTTAGGTGTGAATATTTAGCGTAATAGGCTGGAATTTTTATCGATGTGGCTTGCTGTTATAATATTGAGACTTGAAGGGAATGATATGGTTTAGGCGATCTTTGTGGAGTAGGAACTCAAGTCATAATAGGAGGGGGGAATTAGCTTTAAGTCGCCTAAAATGATTGAGATCTTAGGTTTTGTAGAATTTATGTAATGAGTCTTTAGAGTAGGAGATTGTAAGTTCAACTAACATCAAGAATAAATTGATGAGAGTTTCATTTAAGGTTTAAGGTTTTGTGGACTCTAGGAAATGATTTGTTATCAACTAATGTTTTAGATTTTGAAAGTTTTGGGAGGCGATTGTTTTATTATCGGATCTAAGGTCTTCAATCTTGTTGATTTCAGAGAATGATCTTTAGATGATCAAAGGTTTAGAATTACTTGATGAACTGCTTTATAGTAAGACTTGAGTTTTAGATACGCGGATTTGGTATGCTAACTCGATCTATCTTAGAGTTTGATTACTCTGTAACCATTACCATAGGGGTGATCAGAGTTAAGTTTTTTATATGGAAATTTTCGAGGAGCGTATTTTCTAAGGTTTAGGGGTATTGCTCTAGTTCAAAAATGGTTATTATTATTCAAAAATGGTTATTATTATGTTGAAGTTATAGTATTCCTTTGCATAGATGGAGGTTTCAAACCTTTTAGAGTACAATGATGGTTCTAGATAGAGTGCGCGTACTTGGGTTAGATGGCTATTTAATGATTTAAGCTTAGGCAGGGAAATGTCATGGTTTAGTTGAATCCATAAGGACGAAGGCATGAGCCATGAATGAACGGAGGTAACAACTAATAAGAGCGCAAAGAATCTAAAGTTAAAATTCTATAGGATTTACGGAATGAGTTTATGGAACCTGAGATGGTAGGTTCAACGAACATTTGAGGAGTCGATTAAATTGGAACTTTCAAATTTTGCCTAAAGCAAATTGATGACATTTTGTGAGTTAATTTGTCTATAGCCATTAAGACATCAATTCGTCTAATTTAAGTAATCGATGTGTAGATTTTCAAGAAGGTAATGTTTTTGCTGACTCATGAAGAGGGTTGTTTTTTTTTTTTTTTTAAGTTTTGGAAATTTATGGTTTAGAAGATGCTTATTCTCGAGTTGGGGGTTATAGGGTTGGTAAATTTTAGGAAATGATTCTTTTCAGGTTTCAGGACTAAGGTGGTGTAGGTTAGGAAATAATTTTGTCGATCCTAAAAATATAGGTCCATTCGGGGTGTTGGAGATGGTAATTTGAGTGTTGGTATTTTAGTATTTTTGGGTTTGGGGGCTGTATGTTCGGTCGACTTTTAGGAATGGATTTTGACATATTTAAGGATATAAGTTAAGCAGATTCAGGAATGATTTTTGTTGATTTGAGGATATAAATCTAGATGATGGAAATGGTAGCAGTGGATCACTTGTACGTCAGATGATTATTGATTTTGGCTGTGAGTTTTTGGTAAGATGATCGAAGTGTACAGTCGAAGTGGGTTACACAATAGAATGATGGTAGGTGATGATTGTTGTGATTATTTGCAGGAATTAATCGTGACTTGAGTTCACTTAGGAATTTAAATTCGGGAGCTATGTTGTGTCTTAGAGACTAAGTGTTCAGTCGGAAGAATTATATACATTATTATTTAGTTTGAAGAGTATTTGTTGGGTCACCATGTGTGGTGTATGATGAAATCTTGGAGGTTAGAACTTAGGCATCAACGGTGGATAACATAAATAGATTTAGAAGGTTGTATGGCTTTAGGGTCCAAGAGTGTTGTGGAATAATTTTGGAGGATTGAAGATTTGAGTAGTATGGCCTGCCTTGAGATTTAATGGGGATGTGCAATTGAAGAAACTAGTCGTGTAGATACTGGCTTATGGAAGTCGATATAAGTGGGCAAGTTACCAAGAAAGTTTCAATAATGTTTTAGTGAGTTTTATGGTGGTTCGTATTAAGATTAGTCATTGTCAGATTATATGATATTCAAAATTTAGGTGATGAGCTTTTAAATATATATTGTCAGGTAAAAGTTCATAGTCGCTCTTGTGGGTTGGTCGATATAGATTCGAACCTTTTAGGTTATATTCCTTACCTGAGATGTGGTAGTTTTATTTTGAAAGGATGATGCTTGTTTTCATTTTGGGATGTTGAGGTTGATGGGCATTGATTTCTATCAACAATCATGGATGTATTTTTGTGGAATGTTGATTTTGATTAGGGCAGCGATGACCAACTAAGGAATGAGTGGAGATTTGTGGTTTTGGAAGTATATTATTTTCTATAGAAATGTGGTAAGGGTTTTCTTGTGATTAGGTGTGGATTGAGCTTGTACTTGATGATGTTAATTTATGAAGATATAACGTTTAGGTATTTTGGCGAGTTATCAGAGTGCGCGCGAAAGCATGATTTTTTGAGATACTTAGGTATTCAAATTTTGTATTGATTTTGAGGAATTAGTAGTGATTCAAAGTTTTAATAGGAGATTAATCTTTTGGTCGTGCAAATTTTGTTTATGGATGGTTGATTTTGGAAGTGACTATTAGGTTACCAAAGTTGGAATAGGATGAAAGTTCGGAAGGTAAAACAGAGACGTCGTCAATATTAGTAATTTATGGTGTGAAGATAATAACCATTGGATTTGTTGGGAGTTGTTGATGATATGTATCTCTCAAATATGTTCGGAGTTGTATCTTGTATCTTTTTGGTGCTGATGGTTGATCTCGCAAATTTCGAGAACGAAATTTGTTTTTAAGGGGGGAGGATGTGATGACCCATTTTTGCGTGTATTTTCATTGAATGCGCTTTTTAATTTAATTAATATAGTAGTCGTTTTATTTTAAATTATTGTATTTTAAATTGATTTTTATTTTATTTGATGTGGTGTTTAATTTATTTTAGTCGTTTTATGTTTTTAATATCGTTTTCGGCGGATCAGTTTTTAGTTTCCAGAGTGAGGACTGGACCTCATTTCTTTCCCTCATCTTTTCTTTTTTCCTTTTTCTTTTTCTCTTTCCTTTTCTTTTTCTTTTCCTTTTTCTTTTTTCTTCTTTCTTTCTTTTTCCTCCTTCTCCCCGTGCGCGCTGCTGCTCCATTTCTCCTTCCCGTCGCTGACCCTTCGGCCGCCCAGTTTGGAGAGGAGGGATCTAGCTCTGACAACTTCAACAATGGTGTTAGCAATAGCCTTGTATTTTACTCTCTACTAAACCTAGATATAGTTCTCTACTTGCAAGAACTCCATGAAATAATGTTAGGTTCAAAAAAGAGACAGTAGCCTATTTTAGAGCAGCAGACATTGGTGCATCCAGCCCAATCAGAGTATGAAAGGCTTGAAAAGTTTGTGATTTAGAACATAGGAGCAAGAGACCATGATGGGTAGTTTGCCAAAGGTACCTTAGGACCCATTTTATTGCAGTCGAATGTTCTATGGTAGTCCTATACATGAACTGACAAATTCAACTGAGGGGGTAGGCAATGTCAAGGCATGTGAAGATGAGGTACTGAAGAGAGCCAATAATGCTCCTATAGAGAGTAGGATTTGAGAAGGGAGCTCCATAATGTTGAGTGAGAGTAGTTGTCAAAGACATTGGAGATGAGACCCTTTTAGCTTGGAGTATGATGGACTTATGCAGAAGTTCAATAATGTATTGTTGCTAAGTTAGAAAAAGTCTTGAGTTTGTGAAGTGGGCTTAAACACCAAGAAAAACAAATGTAAGAATCCGAGGTCTTTGAGAGCAATAGTGGTCTAAAGAGTGCTGATCAATTGGGCTATATGAGTTGGGTCCGGGCCTATAATCAAAATATCAAATTTATAAAGAAGAATGTAAACTAGAGATGGGCCACGTTTACAGATAAATAAGGATGTTTTTGGCTAGGAGCCTTGAAATCCCAGTTTAACTAACATGTATGTGATACCATGTAGAATTCTGAAAAATGCTTCCCATGTTTTCGGTGGGAGCTAGCTTGAAGTGTGTATATATATATAGACAATTACAGACAGTGTGCTACAAAAGATATGTATAATCTTTATAGTAGATATAATAAAAAAAACATGCTAACTATTATTATCTTTATCATTTGATTTTGAATTCATAATACAAATGCTTTGAATTTGATCTGCAGGTGTGTTATATGTAGGAGAGCTTGACCAAGTCTAGTGGTGATCTGTTATTGCATGTCCATTATCTTTTGGAGAGCTTGATTGAGTTTTGTGATAATCTATTTTAGCCTCAATAACTTTTGATATGCAAAAACTTTATATATAATAAAATTGTCTCTCAACCAATTCCATGTGGTCAAAAGCCTCAATGTCGAAGTAGGTAAATTCCAATCTAACTTATTTTTTACTCTCTTTTATTTTCTCATGTTTTTTTTTTTATCATACTAAGATCTTCGTCAAACTTAATGCACGATTTGAAACATATCTCCAGCATTGATCACCATAAGGCTCATTGCAAAAAAATGCATGATCAAATTGGAAGCATTAAGGTCACCACACTACAATAGAAGAAGTCTTTTTTTTTACGAAAATTCTTTTTGTCCCAAAAAACTATAATTTCATCTCAAAAATTCTTTTTGGAACGAAAAAAAAAAAAAAATTTCCTAGATCATCCCAATATCAGTCTCAAAAGATTTTTTTGATCGAAAATTTGACTTTCATCCCAAAAATACGTAATTTTTTTTCAAGATGATTTATTTCATCCCAGATATTTGGTTGAACAGTGAAAATTGTTTGTTCAATGGTAAATGTATGTTCGAACGTATTGCATTTGAGTTATCGATCGAAATAAATTCGTTCGAACGTATTGCCACAAAGAAACATTTGAACGTTATAATTTATGTTCTACCATACAACTATTATTGACTGCATAACATTGATTGTTCGAGTGAATTAATATTTGTTTGAATGTGTTAATAGGGAATGACGTTCGAACGTTCAATATAGTCTTCAAACTTTGATATAATATTTGATTTTGTCAACTCCACATTCGAATGGGAGTTCATTATGCCCTATTGTTGTTCAAACTTTGGTTATGAATTGTGTTTGAATGTCCTCTACAGCCTTTCAAGGGTAATACTGATGTATTGTTTGAACGGTTGTTAGGCGTTCGAACAATATATTATTTGTAACAACCCGACCCAATAATAATAAGGTCGGAATATTGAAAATTTTTATTGGGCCTAAATTATATTTGATGGGCCATATTGGATAAGATCATGAAAGATAAATTATTAAAATTGATTAGGAGTTTTAATTAGAGTTAATAACTAGATTAGATCTCATTTATTATTAAATGAGTTAGAATCTTTTTAAAATCTAAAGAACAACTATACAAATTTATTTCAACTTAAAATTATCACTGACTGAAGTCATCTATGTAGCCTCAATCATTACCAATCATACATTGAATTAATTACTAGATCATGTTTTTAAATTCAAAATATCTTCTTGAATGATCGCAAATGAGTCCAACTCGAACTCATCGGCACACTCTCATAAATCTCCCTATAAATATCTTCCATTCTGTGCGTTATTTGAAAAATACATAAAATTTTGTAAGTGCAGCGACCAAACCAAAGATACCCAATCCAACACCATGCATGTTCCAAGTTCACCACGCCAATAGTCGACTGGCCTATTCCTCTCACAGCATCCCTCACGTTTTGTCTCTCACATTTATTTTTTTGAAAGCTCTCGGTTAATCTATTTCTCTCTTTAGTCAGCGCCAAACCCATAAAAGGAAATCAGTCACATCTTGAAAATATCGGATTAGTGTTACAAGGTTAGCAACTTGATCATAAATTAGAATTAGCACACTATAAATATAAGAGTTTGGCGCCAAAAACTTGATCGGTGCAGAACTGCAAGTGTACAGTATTGTAGTTTTATAATAAAGTGATAAGAAGATAATCGTCCTCAGGGATTGGTACCTTACTATTGCCAAATACTAAAATTATACTAATCTCAATTTTATCTAGAGGAATCACTAAGATTTTTGTAGTTGCCAATTAAACTAAAATCAACTTAAAGAGGAATGCGCAAATGAAATAAAACTGACGTTCGAAGATCAAATTAATGGGAAAGAAAACTTCTAGGAAATCGATTTCACCTAATTCTTCACTATGCTTTTTTTATCCAGCTAATTTAATTTAATTCTTTTTGTTCATTAACAAATCTCTAATCCATCCAACAGCCTCTTTCGATAGTCAATTGGAAATTATTCTTGTTCATCAATTCACACAAGAATATGCAAATTAATAAAGCAAGAAAGCAATAAGACCAATGATTTAATTATTACATAGGTTCATACAAGTCTTTCGATCTCTATACTTACCTATGCTGAAATATTCAAGATCTACCCTATGATTCCCTCTTTCGATAGCAAATCACAAGATTAAATATCATCTAATCAATGGCCAGTTAATTAAAAGCAATAAACTCAGAATAAATTAGATAAACAAAGAGAGAATTGCCTTAAATTAGCATAGACAATCAAGCATAGTTCGGAAATAGGTTACATCATTTTCCTAGAATGAATAAAATTTAGCTCATGCTAGAAATGGAATTCAACATAAACGAATTCACCATAATTGTTCTGAAAATATTGGAAGAAAATAGACACTGAAAAATACTCCTCGCAGCCGCAACTCGTCTTCAAAAACTCAAGAAAATGATTCAATGTTTTTCTCCCGCCTGTGCTCGTGTTTGATTCCAACGTACGTGCAATAATTGGAATTCCCTCTCCAAAACAGATGAATTGAATCCTTCTAGTTGTCTTTTTCAGTCCCAAAAAGTGTTCTCCAATCAAAAAGTACAGCCATAGAGTGAAAAATCCCTTTTATATGGTCTGACGGCGGAAGACCCTAAATCTGTCAAAATACGATGTTCGCTCGAGCGGGGTGTCGAGCGCACGTCGAGCGTTCGACTCTGCCTGATTTCACTCGAGCGTCTTATCAAGCGCATATCGAGCGTTCAACTCTGCCTGATTTTGCTCGAGCGGCCAATGTCTCTGCTCGAGCGATCTTTATTTTTTAGCAACCCGCTCGAGCTCCCTGTTGAGTGGCAGTCGAGAAAGCTTCCACTCGAGCGAACTTATAAAATCTGCAATACGAAATTTTTGCAAGTCATCAAATACCCCCAAACTTACAACTTTGTTTGTCCTCAAATAAAAAGAAAAGCAAATGATAGTTTAGGCAATATCAACTCGACCCGAAAGAGAAGTATCATCACTCACCAAGGTTTTATGAATTTAGATTTCATCTCTAGTATCTTACTCTTTTAACATCAAAGATAGCAAGAAAATCAATCAAAAAATTTGTAATTTGTCAAGCAAGAGTTAGGTGCTTACTTCAACCTAAAGCTAAGACCTTGAGTGTGTGTGTGATATAGTCAATTTAACCTCAAACCACCTGCAAATTCAGATAAAAGTAGAACAACCAAAATCAGAAGAATTCTCTTAAAACTTAACCCCATAAGTCTAATTTTCAGAAATCATCTCCACTAATGTAGTCAATACCAAAATCAGAGATTAAAAGGTCTTTAATAAGGTTGTAATGATAGGCCACAGGGTGAGAGTTAAGAAAGAACTGGATATGGAAAATCAAAGCAAATTGGAAAAATACTTAGTGAAAAGAATACTAAAAGAGATACCCACATGATTCAAATCATAGCTCTTTCTTGGCAATATGCTCATACTTGTGGCATTAGTATTGCTGTAATCACTTATGCAATACCAACAATTCCCTTAACAAAATCTGAGGTAATTCACACTCCGCTTAGCGATTTCTTTTTTTTTTTTTTTTTTTTTTTTTTTTTTTTTTTTTTCAGTCACTTCCTTTCTTCTTCTTCTTCTTCTTTGATCACACAAAGCAAACATAATACGGTTCATCATGAAACAAATTTTCTCTTTTAAATGTACTCTACACCAAAGTATTTTCTCAAACTATCAAAGATAGATTCATTGTTTTTCAGGCTTAGAGCGAGCATGGTTTATGTAGTTCAAAGAATAAATAAAAGCTTATGAAGGCTCAAGGGGGTGACTATGGAAACACACCATGTAATGATGACATGATATTTAGGACAGCTGGGAAAGCTTTTTGGTTATGCCAAAGAAATGTCTAGATCATTTCTCTAATATTTGGTCTCAACTAGGATTTCGCCTCAAGGACCCATCAACAGATTCTAGAGCAAAGCAAAATCGAAATTCCCTCTTTCAATTAATTCAACTTCTTCTATTCATAAGCAAAATGAAATAAGAGACAAACGACTATGTGCTCAATTATGTTCAAGGTCAAAGATTTAAACCAAAGTACTCACAAAACCCCACTTGTCATAAAAGAAATTTTTGAAATTTTTTCTCAAAACCATCTTCAATCACAAATTTCAGAGTCATAGAGAATTAAATCTTACTCCAATGCATGCTTGGTAAGAGAATCAAATAACCCATCAACAACCCAAGACTTAGAAAACAAGAGGATCAAATGACTATAGGAGTTTACACCCCCAAACTTAAACTAAACAATGTCCTCATTGTAATGCAAAAGTAAAAAGGATTGAAGAAATAAAAGGAACTTCCCTGGTTGCATGATGAATCTTCCGAAGTTTAAAATTTTTCAGCTCTTTATTCATGCTAAATAAACCTTAGCTGCTGTACAGGTGGCTCCAAAGTGTCCTCCATATGATGATGAATGGCAATGATGGAGGATGTCTCGCATCTCTTCTTCTGGCACACATCTTCTAATGATTTGATCAGGACATCTTTTGAACAATAAAGGCTCATCCCAAAGATAATAATTCATATCATGTAAGAACTTCTTACGTTGATGGTAAGTAAAATCAGGTGGTAAAACTTTACAAGCTAGGTAGTTAACAATATCAGCATACCACAGCAGTTTGATCTCACATGCAAACAACTGCTCATCAGGGAATGCCTCTTGGACCACTGAATCTGTTTTTTCTTCCTCTTGCTCTAACCGAGAAGATGGTCAGCCACTAAATTTTCACTTCCTTTCTTGTATCGAATCTCCAAATCAAATTCTTGAAAAAGTAGGATCCAACGAATTAGTCTAGGCTTAGCATCATTCTTGCCAAACAAATAGCGAAGTGCTGCATGATCAGTGAACACTATCACATTTGTACCAATGAGGTAGGACCGAAATTTGTCACAAGCAAACACCACAGCAAGCATCTCCTTCTCAATTGTCGTATAATTCAATTGAGATTCATTCAATGTTCGGCTTGCATAATAGATGGCTCTAAATAGCTTGTCTCGCCTTTGCCCCAACACTACTCCAATTGCAAAGTCACTTGCATCGCACATAACTTCAAAAGGTTGACTCCAATCAGGCACAATCACAATTGGTGCTGGAATTAGTTTCTCCTTGAGTGCATTAAAGGCCTGCAAACAAACAATATCAAAGTCAAACACAGAATTTTTCTCAAGAAGATTACATAAAGGTTTAGAGAGTTTAGAAAATTCCTTGATAAATCTTCTTTAAAATCCCGCATGTCCTAAAAAATTTCTGATTCCCTTCACATTCTTTGGAGGTGGTAGTTTCTCTATGGTTGCAATTTTGGCTCGATCCACCTCAATTCCTTTAGATGACACTCTATGGCCAAGCACGATCCCTTCTTGAACCATGAAATGACACTTCTCCCAGTTCAGGACTAGATTCTTATCTTCACATCTCTGCAAAACAAGAGCTAAGTTATGCAAACAATGATCAAAAGATGTACCAAAAACTGAAAAATCATCCATGAAAATTTTCATTATATCTTCCACCATATCAGAAAAGATAGCCATCATGCAACGTTGAAATGTCGCAGGGGCGTTGCACAATCCAAAAGGCATCCTCCTAAAAGCAAATGTTCCATAGGGGCATGTGAATGTAGTTTTCTCTTGATCTTCAGGAGCTATAGCAATCTGATTATACCCCGAATAACCATCCAAAAAACAATAGTAGGAGTACCCAGCCAATCGATCCAACATTTGATCAATGAATGGAAGTGGAAAATGATACTTCCTTGTTGCTTTATTCAACTTGCGGTAATCCATGCATACACGTCATCCCGTGACCGTTCTTGTAGCAATGAACTCATTATTGTCATTTTTCACCACCGTCATTCCACCCTTCTTTGGTACAACTTGCACTGGACTTATCCATGAGCTGTCTGAAATAGCATAAATGATTCCAGCATTAAGGAGTTTCAAAATTTCAGCTCTCACTACTTCCTTCATTGCTGGATTTAATCTTCTTTGATGCTCAATCGTTGGCTTGTAAAACTCCTCCATTAAAATCTTGTGCATACAAATGGAGGGACTTATTCCTTTTATGTCAGAAATAGTCCATCCCAAGGTTGTTCTATGCTCCCTCAATACACGCAGCAACTTTTTATCTTCTTCGGGTGTGAGTGATGTAGCAACAATAACTGGAAATGTATCACTATCCCCCAAGAACGCATAGTGAAGATGCTCAGGTAATTGCTTCAACTCCGGAATTGTATTTTTCTGCATCTTTTCTTTAGCATTTTCAGATTCAGCCTTTGGTACCATCAGCTCTAGCTTCCCCACTTCATTACTAAGTGATGTAACCTGCTGCAATGCTCCCAAAGTAAAAACATAGTGAAGAAATTCTTCACTAACAAAAGGCAAGTCAGATTC